>NC_065593.1:2062663-2378663 GCF_024542745.1 Macaca thibetana thibetana | reverse complement strand
GTCTTTTCTTTTCTGGGGCCCATGACCTCCCCACCCCACCTGGTGTGTGGCTGGCACCAGCCATCCGAAAGGTTCTCCTCCCAAATACAGGCTACACCCCCCGCAGCCACTAGACTGAGCTGCCCAGGCCCCTGGGGACCCCAGAGCATTCCCAGCCTGAACCTAAGACAGAAAACGAGGTGAGGTCTGTCCTAGGACAAGCCCTGCCCAGGGCCCAGGTCAGAGTGAGGACCTACCGGCCAGGTGAGAAGGGCACGTGCACGGCCCCATAGCCTCGAACCACATCGTTCCCGAACACATCTGGTCCATACACGCTGAGCACGATCTGTGGCCCTTGGGAAGGACAAGGCAGGGGGTGGGCATGTGAAGACACACAGGGGAGGTACAGGGCAGACAACAGGGTGTGTCCAGCTGAGGGGGCTCAAAGGATGGAGCTCAAAGTCCTGGGGCGGCAGGCTTGAGAGGGGACAGGAGCAGGCATGGGAACCCAGACTCTGCCAAAGACTTCTGCTCACCCTGGTACTTCCTCTGTCTCCACTGAGGCCTGGGCATGCGCTCCACACCCCGTCTTTTTTTTTTTTTTTTTTTGTTGAGACGGAGTCTTGCTCTGTCACCCAGGCTGGAGTGCAGTGGTGCTCACTGCAAGCTCCACCGCCTCCCGGGTTCACACCATTCTCCTGCCTCAGCCTCCCTAGTAGCTGGGACTACAGGCGTCCGCCACCATGCCTGGCTAATTTTTTTGTAGTTTTTTAGTAGAGACGGGGTTTCACCGTGTTCACCAGGATGGTCTTGATCTCCTGACCTCGTGATCCGCCCGCCTCGGCCTCCCAAAGTGCTGGGATTACAGGCTGAGCCACCACGCCTGGCCCATACCCCTTCTCACCACTGTGGAGTCAGGGCCCACTCAGTCACTCC
Source organism: Macaca thibetana thibetana (assembly GCF_024542745.1). Taxonomy (NCBI): domain Eukaryota; kingdom Metazoa; phylum Chordata; class Mammalia; order Primates; family Cercopithecidae; genus Macaca; species Macaca thibetana. The sequence goes on along the minus strand of NC_065593.1, from coordinate 2,377,748 downwards.
GTGTACAAGGAGGCACTTCCGGAGGCCTTATTGTGGGCCCAGGGCCCCAGCTATGATCAGGGCTGACTAAGGGCCTCTGCTCTCTGGGTGCTCCCTTCCTGGTGGAGGCAGGCTCATGGGACTGGGGTGGCGGGGGCTCATTTTGGGGGTGTCTAGGAGAAGTCAGAGAGAAAACAAAAACCTTCTGGGCATTCTCCTTTAAAATATTAGAGGTATTATAATAGGTGTGGTTGTTTTCACCATCGAAACACCGCTTTGTGTTGCCATCGAGGTGCATGAGGTGCTTTCACCTCGCCAGTTTCAGGTGAGGCACCAGCCTGCCAGGCTCTGACCCTGCAGCTGCGGCTGAGGCAAGTTGGCCAACCTCTCTGCCCCGTTTCGTCATCTCTAAAACACACGAAATAGAACCTAATGCATAGTAAGTGCTCAGTAAATGTGAGGGAGAGGTTTGTGCCCTTACCATTACTACCTTCCACCAAAGTTAACCATCATTCTGAATTTTATGAAACTACCTCTTTATTTTTCTTTAAGACTTCACTGCCAAAGAATGCATCTTTACTTTTACCAATTTTTTTTGAAACTTTATACAAAAGGAATTATACAGTATGTTGATTTTTGTGCCCAGCCTCTAATCCAAAATTATGTCCACGAGATTTTCTCAAATGGTTTCCTGTAAAGGGGTGTGTTCATGTTCCATACCAGGTAACATTCTGCGTGGGAATCTGCCACAATGACCGTTCATTCCAGTGCTGAGGGACACGTGGGCTGCCCTTCCTGTGGGGGCCACGCACACAGTGCTGAGCACCATGGTGCAGGCTCTCGGTACTTGCGTGCACACATCTCTGTTGCGCACACACCCAAGAAGGACACTGCACAGGGCCCATGTATGTTCCCTCCCAAAAGGTAACAGCAAGCTGCCAGCATGGCCCTATCAGCCAGCACTCCCCCAGCAGTGGTGTCTGATGCCTGCCCCTCTACACCTCACCAAAACATGACATTACCAATCTTTTAAATTTGGGCCATCCTAGTGAGTGAACAGTGGTAGCTCACTGTAGCTTTAAATTACATTTTCCTTCATTTTAAATTTTTCTTACTGAAATAAGGTTGAGACCTGTACCTGTTTCTTGGTCACTTGGATGTTCTCTTTTGTGAAGAACCTACTCAAGTTTCTTGCCCGGTTTTCTACTGGATGGTCTTTTTCTTTTTTCTTCATTAAAAACATGTTTTTTGAGACAGGGTCCTGCTCTGTTGCTCAGGCTGGAGTGCAGTGGTGCAATCATGGGCTCACTGCAACCTCAGCCCCTTGGGCTGAAGTGATCCTCCCGCCTCAGCCTCGCAAGTAGCTAGGACTACAGGCGTATGCCACCACACCTGACTAATTTTTAAATTTTTTGTAGAGATGGGGTCTTACTGTGTTGCCCAGGCTAGTCTCAAACTCTTGGGCTCAAGCGATCTTCCAGCCTCAGCCTCCTGTAAGTGCAGGGATTACAGACGTGAGTCGCCTTGCCTGGCCTGGCCTTTTTCTTATTTTTCTTATTCTTATTTCTTATTCCTTTTTCTTATTTTCTTATTTCCAATTTTTCTTATTGATTTATAGCGTGTATGTGTGTGTGTATCCTGGTACTTATCTTTTCACTTTTAGTGATGTCTTTGGATGAACATAAGCCCTTAATTTTAATGTAGTCAACGTCATTGATCTTCTCCTTTAAGGAGTCCTCCCAGAAAATCTTCTCTTCCCCTGATATCATGGCTATAGTCCTCTATGCTACATATCCATCTGAAATGGACTTGTGTGTATGAGGACAGGCTGAAGTTTTTTCCTATGTGTATCAAATTGTCCCAGCACCATTTATTAAAAAGAACAGGCTGGGAGCAGTGGCTCATGCCTGTAATCCCAACACTTTGGGAGGCTGGGGCGGGCGGATCATCTGAAGATGGAAGTTCAAGACCAGCCTGGCCAACATGGTGAAACCCCATCTCTACTAAAAATACACAAATTGGCTGGGTGTGGTGACATGTCCCTGTAGTCTCAGCTACTCGGGAGGCTAAGGCAGAATTGCTTGAACCCAGGAGGCAGAGGTTGCAGTGAGCTGAGATCGTGCCACTACACTCCAGCCTGGGAGACAGAGCAGGACTCCATTTCAAAAAGAAAAACAAAAACAAAAACAGAAACGAAAATTAGCCAGGCATGGTGGCGCATGCCTGTAATCCCAGCTACTTGGAAGGCTGAGGCACCAGAATCGCTTGAACCCAGGAGGCAGAGGTTGCAGTGAGCCAAGATCGCGCCACTGCACTGCAGCCTGGGTAAGAGAGGGAGACTCTGTCTCAAAAAAAAAAAAAAAGAAAGAAAGGACCCTCTTTCCCCTCCTACTCTGCAGTGCCACCTTTGTCTGAATTGATGGTCTACATGTGCTTAAGTCAGTCTTGGGGATCTCTATGAATCTGTCTCTCCTTGTCCCAAAATTACATTGTCATAAGTATTGTGCTTTATAATTGAAGTTTGCTATCTGGTAGAACAAGTTTTATTCTGATATTATTATAAAGAATATATTTGGCTGGGCGTGGTGGCTCATGCCTGTAATCCCAGCACTTTGGGAGGCCGAGGTGGGCGGATCACGAGGTCAGGAGATTGAGACCATCTTGGCTAACACGGTGAAACCCCGTCTCTACTAAAAAATACAAAAAATTAGCCGGGCGTGGTGGCGGGCGCCTGTATTCCCAGCTACTCAGGAGGCTGAGGCAGGAGAATGGCGTGAACCTGGGAGGCGGAGCTTTTTTTTTTGAGACGGAGTCTCGCTCTGTCGCCCAGGCTGGAGTGCAGTGGCCGGATCTCAGCTCACTGCAAGCTCCGCCTCCCGGGTTTATGCCATTCTCCTGCCTCAGTCTCCCGAGTAGCTGGGACTACAGGCGCCCGTCACCATGCCCGGCTAGTTTTTTGTATTTTTTAGTAGAGACGGGGTTTCACCGTGTTAGCCAAGATGGTCTCGATCTCCTGACCTCATGATCCGCCCACCTTGGCCTCCCAAAGTGCTGGGATTACAGGCTTGAGCCACCGCACCCGGCCAAGAATATATTTTTAAAATATCATTTTCTATTTACTGTTGGCACACAGAAAGCAACTTTCTGTCAAGATACATTGATCTTATATCCAGAATCACGCTAATCTATTAATTCTAACAATTCATCTATAGATTATTTTGAAATTCTACATAATCATGTTGTCTATGAATATTTTATTCTTCCTTTCTAATTCTTATACCCTTTATTTGTACAGCATTGACGGTGATAACAAGCATGCTGATCTCAGAAAAATCTTTCAACATTTCACTAGTGAAAGTGATGTTTGCTCTAAGCTTTTCGTAGATAATCTGGATCAGGTTAGGGAAGTTTCCTTCTATTCCTAGTTCACTAAGCTTTTATCATGAATGGGAGTTGAATTTTACCATGTGTTTTCTCCATTTATGGGGATGATCATGATTTTTCTTTTCTTTTCTTTTCTTTGTTTTTGAGATGGAATCTCGCTCTGTCGCCCAGGCTGGAGTGCAGTGGTGCAATCTCGGCTCATGGGAACCTCTGCCTCCCAGGTTCAAGCGACTTTCCTGCCTCAGCTTCCTGTGTAGCTGGGATTACAGGCATGCACCACCAAACCTGGCTAATTTTTGTATTCTGTATTTTTAGTAGAGATGGAGTTCCACCATGTTGGCCAAGCTCAAACTCCTGACCTCAAATGATCTGCCCGCCTCGCCCTCCCAAAGTGCTGGGATTACAGGTGTGAGCCACGATGCCCGGCCTGACTCTGACTTTTCTTTTTTTTTTTTTTTTTTTTTTGAGACGGAGTCTCGCTCTGTCGCCCAGGCTGGAGTGCAGTGGCCGGATCTCAGCTCACTGCAAGCTCTGCCTCCCGGGTTCACGCCATTCTCCTGCCTCAGCCTCACAAGTAGCTGGGACTACAGGCGCCCGCCACCACGCCCGGCTAGTTTTTTGTATTTTTTAGTAGAGACGGGGTTTCACCGTGTTAGCCAGGATGGTCTCGATCTCCTGACCTCGTGATCCACCCGTCTCGGCCTCCCAAAGTGCTGGGATTACAGGCTTGAGCCACCGCGCCCGGCCTTTTCTTCTTTTTAATGTGATGAATGACACTGATCAATTTTAGATTTTTTTTTTTTTTTTTTTAGAGACAGGGTCTTGCTATGTTTCCCAGGTTGGTCTCAAACTCCTGGCCTCAAGCAATCCTCCCACCTCAGCCTCCATATGAGCCACTGTGCCTGGCCAACTTTAAATGTCATAAAACCTTTGTATTTTTGGAATAAACCCTACATCTCATGATGTATTATATTATCCTTTTTTTTTTTTTTTTTTTATCTTGCTAGTTTCTGAATACTTCATTTTTGAGTTTTGAATTCAGTTTCTGAATATTTTGCTTGGGAGTTTTGCAACTATGTTCATGAGTGAGTTTCTTCTTTTTAATGTCCTCAGTAGGCTTTGGAATCAAAACTATCCCGACCTAAAAAAGTTGGGGATGTTTAATCTTTTCAATTGTAGGAGTTTGTGTAAGTCTGCTGTTACTTCCTCTTCTTTTTTTTCTTGCACTTCTGCCATGGAAGGTGTCATTCTTTAAATGCCTGGTGGAACTCAGTAATGAAGACATTCGGACTTGGAAATTTCTGAGAAATTTTTGATTATAGATTCAATTTAATAGATATAGGACTACTCGGATTCGTATTCCTTTTTTGCAGTTTTGGTAGTTATCTTTTTCTAGGAATTTGACCATTTCATCTACCTTGCCAAAGTGATAGCAAATAGCTGTTCTTTATATCTTTTTATCTTTTTACTGTCTGCAAGATCTGTAACATGTTCCTTTTTCATTCCTGCCATTTCTGTCCTGTTTTCTTCTTCTTCATTTTTAGAAATAGGGTCTAGCACTGGCACCCAGGCTGGAGTGCAGTGGCATGATCATAACTCGCTACACCACCAAACTCCTAGGCTCAAGCAATCCTCCCACCTCAGCCTCCCAAGAAGCTGGGACTACAGGTGTGAGCCACTGTGCCTGGCCAATTTTTGGATTTTTTGTAGAGACAGGGTCTCACCATGTTGCCCAGGTTAGTCTCAAACTCCTGGGCTCAAGCAATCCTACCGCCTCAGCCTCCCAAAGTGTCAGGATTATAGGTGTGAGCAACCACGCTTAGCCTGTTTTCTCTTTCATTGTCTTAACTTGGGGTTTTCAGTTTTAAAAACCAACTTTTGCCTCTTTCATCTCTTCTGTTGTAAATGTGCTTTCTGTTTAATGAATTAATTTCTGCTCTTTCTCATTCTATTCTTCTGATTTCTTTGGGTTTAACTTGCTATTCTTTTACTAATTTTTTTTTTTTTTTTTTTTTTTTTTTAGATTTGACTTTCACTCTTTCGCCCAGACTGGAGTGAAGTGGCGCAATCTCGGCTCACTGCAACCTCCACCCTCCAGGATCAAGCGATTCTCCTGCCTCAGCCTCCCGAGTAGCTGGGATTATAAGCGCCCGCCACCACGCCTGGCAAATTTATTTTATTTTATTTTATTTTTTTTGAGAGGGAGTTTTGCTAGGCTGGAGTGCAATGGCATGATATTGGTTCACCACAACCTCTGCCTCCCAGGTTCAAGTGATTCTCCTGCCTCAGCCTCCCGAGTAGCCGGAATTACAGGTATGTGCCACCACGCCCGGCTAATTTTGTATTTTTAGTAGAGACAGGGTTTCTCCACGTTGGCCAGGTTGATCTCGAACTCCCAACCTCAGGTGATCTGCCCGCCTCAGCCTCCCAAAGTACTGGGATTACAGGCGTGAGCCACCACACCCAGCCTACGCCTGGCTAATTTTTGATATTTTTAGTAGAGATGGGGTTTCACCATGTTGGCCAGGCTGGTCTCGAACTCCTGACCTCAGGTAATCCACCCACCTCGGCCTCCCAAAGTGCTGGGATTACAGGCGTGAGCCACTGCACAACACAGCCTTCTTTTACTAGCTTCTTTTTTTTGAGATGGAGTCTTGCTCTGTCGCCAGGCTGGAGTGTAGTGATGTGATCTCAGCTCGCTGCAATCTCCACCTCCTGGTTTCAAGCGATTCCCCTGCCGTAGCCTCCCAAGTAGCTGGGGCTACAGGAACGCACCACCACATCCAGCTAATTTTTTTGTATTTTAGTAGAGATGGTGTTTCACCATGTTGGCCAGGCTGGTCTTGAACTCCTGACCTCGTGATCCACCCACCTCAGCATTCCAAAACGCTGGGATTATAGGCGTGAGCCACCGCACCCAGCCACTAATGTCTTAAGATGGATGCTTAAATCATTAATTTTTCAGCCTATTTTCTTCTCTAACATGCATTTAAAATTACAAAATTGGTCGGGTGCAGTGTCTCACGTCTGTAATCCCAGCACTTTGGGAGGCTGAGGTGGGCGTATCACCTGATGTCAGGAGTTCGAGGCCAGCCTGGCCAACATGGTGAAACCCCCGTCTCTAATAAAAATACAAAAAAATTAGCTGGGCGTGGTGGCGAGTGCCTGTAATCCCAGCTACTCGGAAGGGTGAGGCAGGAGAATCGTTTGAACCTGGGAGGCAGAGTTTGCAGTCAGCCAAGACCGCATGTCATTGCACTCCAGCGTGGGCAACAAGAACAAAACTTCATTTCAAAAAATAAATAAATAAGGCTAGGCATGGCAGCTCATGTAATCACAGCACTTTGGGAGGCCGAGGCGGGCGGATCACCTGAAGTCAGGAGTTTGAGACCAGCCTGACCAACATGGAGAAACCCTGTGTCTACTAAAAATACAAAATTAGCTGGGCGTGGTGACTCATGCCTGTAATCCCAGCTACTAAGGAGGCTGAGGCATGAGAATCAGTTGAACCCAGGAGGAGGAGGTTGCGGTGAGCTGAGATCGCACCATTGCACTCCAGCCTGGGCAACAAGAGCAAAACTCTGTCTCAAAAAATTAAATAAATAAATACAATTTAAAAATAAAATAAAATTATAGAATTTCCTTTTGTCCATGACTTTAACTGCCCCCTGTAAATTTAAATAGCTCAGTATTTTTATTATCATTCAATTAAAAATTCCATTATTCCATTAGTATTTCTTCTTTGACATATGGGTTATTTTTAGAAGTTGTTTTCTTATTTTTCAAACATATGGAGATTTTTCTCATGATCCTTGTTATTGGTTCCTAGCTTAAGTTCACTGTGGTCAAAGAAAATACTCCACTCCCCCTGAAAAGTTAAAAGAGTTCCAGTGAACTGGCTCTGACTCACTACCGGATCACCACTGACAGCTGAGTCTACTTGCTTTATTGCCTCTCCCCATGCCTCAGTCGACTCATTCTACTTGTGAGGAATTTCAAAGTAAATTACAGATCTCTGGACACCTTCCCCAAAATAGTTCACTATGTGTGTCAGCAAATAGAGCTCAATATTTGTTCACAGTTCTTTCGAGATAAAATGTATGCATAATGAAACATAAATCTTAAGGGTACTATTCAATGGATTTTGACAAATTCATACATCTGTGTAACCCAAATCTAGCTGCTTTCAAGATTTTCTTTTTGGCCAGGCACGGTGGCTCATGCCTGTAATCCCAGCACTTTGGGAGGCTGAGGTGAGGTCAGGAGTTCAAGACCAGCGTGGCCAAGATAGTGAAACCCCATCTCTACTAAAGACACAAAAATTAGCCAGACGTGGTGGCGGGCACCTGTAATCCCAGCTACTCGGGAGGCTGAAGCAGAGAATTGCTTGAATCTGAGAGGCAGAGGTTGCAGTGAGCCGAGATCACACTACTGCACTACAGCCTGGGCGACAGAGCGAGACTCTGTCTCAAAAAAAAAAAAAAAGATTTTCTTTTTGTCTTTGGTTTTCAACTGTTTTATTATCATGCACCTAGGGGTGGGTTTCTTCCATTTATCCTGCTTGAGGTTTGTCTTCTTGAATTTGTGGCTTGATGTCTCTCATCATTTTTGAAAAAAATTGTAGCTATTTATCCCTTCCAATATTATCTCTATTTTGTCCTCTCTCTTCTTCCAGGATGCCAATTCCATACGGCCGACTTTCAGTATTCTCTGTCTCCTACCTTCTCGTCTATATTTTCTATTCTTGGGTTTCATTGTAGATATTTTCCTTTGACCTAGCTTTCAGTATATAATTATCTCTTCAGTTGTGTTTAATCTGCTGAATTCCTGCTTTTGGTTATCATATTTTTCAATTCTAGAATTTCTATTACAATGTTTAAAAAATAGGGCCAGGCATGGGGCTCAAGCCTGTAACACCAGAACTTTCTTAGGCCGAGGTGGAAGGATTGCCTGAGTTCAGGAGTTCAAGACCAGCCTGGCCAACATGGTGAAACCCCGTATCTACCAAAAATACAAAAAATTAGTCAGACATGATGGTGAGTGCCTGTAGTCCTAGCTACTCTAGAGGCTGAGGCATGAGAATCGCTTGAATCCGGGAGGTAGAGGTTGCAATGAGCTGACATGGCGCCACTTCACTCAGACAGACAGAGCAAGACTCTGTCTGCAATTAAAAAAAAAAAAAGAAAAAATCAGCTGGGCGTGGTGGCTCATGCCTGTAATCCCAGCACTTTGGGAGGCCGAGGCGGCCAGATCACCAGGTCAGGAGATCGAGACCATCCTGGCTAACACAGTGAAAACCTGTCTCTACTAAAAATACAAAAAAAAAAAAAAAAAAAAAAAAAATTAGCTGGGCACAGTGGCAGGCGCCTGTAGTCCCAGCTACTCGGGAGGCTGAGGCTGAGGTGGAGCTTGTAGTGAGCCGAGGTCTTGCCACTGCACTCCAGCCTGGGCAACAGAGTGAGACTCTGTCTCAAAAAAAAAAAAAAAAAGTCAGGCTTCCTAGTTCTCTGCCATAATTCTCAGTGTGTTTTATCTCTTTTGATCATAGTAAAAATGTATCTGACAATTTCAGTGTCTGGAGATTGTTTATCTCTGTTGCCTTATTGCCTTATGTTTGCTGGTTATCATTTATGTTGTCTTGATTCTTGTGTGCCTTATTATATGCCAGATATTACATTTGAAAAAATATATAGAAATAATTTCATGTCTATGAGATGTTATCTTTCTCCAAAGAGTTTTCTTTCTTTCTTTTTTTTTTTTTTTGAGACAGGGTCTCACTTTGTCACCCAGCCTGGAGTGCAGTGGCATAATCTCTGCTCACTGCAGCCTCGACCTCCTGAGCTCAAGCGATCCTTCTGCCTCAGCCCCCCAATAGCTAAGATTACAGGCGCCCACTCCCATTCCAGGGAGTGGAATAATTTTCATATTTTTAGTAGAGACAGATTTTCACCATATTGCCCAGGCTGGTCTTAAACTCCTGAGCTGAGGCGATCTGCCTGCCTCAGCCTCCCAAAGTGCTGGAATTACAGGCGTGAGTCACCATGCCCAGCCCAAAGAGGTTTCTTATTTGCTTTTGTCAGGTGCCTTGGCTGTAACAATCTTGGAGCTGAATAGAAAAATCAGGAGGTTGAAATCATCAGGGGCCGAGCTGAAAGCCCTGTGAGGCTGCTCTGCTTCTATCTCTCCCTTATTCCTAGGGCAGCTCTCTGAGGTCTTAACCCAGTTTGGAGAGATTTATCTGAGACCCTCCTCCCAACCCCTTGGAAGGCTCTGAACATCAGTTTTTCTTGTGTCCTGGGCCCAGGGAGGCTGTCAAAAGTCTTGATCAGTCTCTCAATCACCTCTATTGAAATCAGCAAACACTCCCAGAGGAGACAGGATTGGGGTAACCTCTCTGGATTTCTGTTCTCCTGGATCTTGCCTGGTAAATCTCTTCTACTTTGCTAGCTCTCTGATGCCTTTGAGGTAGTTGCTTTTTGTTTTTGCTTTTGTGTATTTCATTTACCTCTCCTACCTGTCCTCGGCAGGAGGAGGCTGGTCCAGTACCTACAGTACCTATTGCACTGTTCTAGGAAGTCGATTGCAGCTTCCTGCTCATGGATGATGACAGCAGGATGGAATTCCCTGCTCAGGAGGACCACTAGGCATTTTCTGCTCCAGACCCTCTACACCGTGGTGAGCCTAGGCCCAGGCCACGTGCAGTAGAAAGGCCTAGACTGTGAAATCAGATGGGCCTGAATTAAAATCTACACTTGGCCACTAGATGGAAAGCAGAAGGCAAATGATGTCATTTTTGAGTGTCAGTTTCCTCATATGGGAAAAGAAATGGAGAGAAATCTCTCCAGCGGGTATGATTGGGAAGCTCAGATGAGTCCACACAGTGAAAGTATTCATAGTCCCCATGGAGACTAAGCCCAGGCTTTGTGCACAGTAGGCACTTATGAAGTGCAAGTGAACGATCAGAATGGTTAATAACCACCAGCCAAGGTAGAAAGTAAGCAATGCCAGCCAGGAAGCCCTTGGGAAAGAGGTTAGATACAGGACGCGGGAACGGTATCCAGACAGATGGATCAGCGTGAATAAAGCTCAGATGAAGGAACTTGAGGGACTAGCACAGAAGAAGCAAGTGCCAGGGTCTGGCCGGAACACAACACGCCATGGGAAGTCAGCAGGCACAGAGTCAGGCCTCCAGGCCAGACAGCCGCAGCCCTGCATGCCAGGGTGGGGAGCCTGCCTTTTACAGGCGTGGCCACTAGGCCTGATGCACTCTGAACTTACAGAAGGCCAGCTGCACAGCCTGTAGCAGATGAAGGGGGTGAGCGGGGATGAGGAAGAATAGGAGGCAAAGGGACAGATGGCGAGAGAGAACGTTGAGGGCTGCTTCAGGAGCCCAGGTGACAATCTGAATGTGAACAGTCAAGGGCTGGATGAGGCAGAGGCTGTCTTGGGGGTGCTGTGTGAAAGCTCTGCCACCCTACCCCGCAGGGCCCCTGCAGACTCACAGCCGTAGGGGTTGGTGCTTTTAAAGGTGACATCAATGGGGAAGTTCCACACCAGTGCTTGCCGCACATCTTGGCTCTTGGACGTGATCTGTGAGATCCCCTCCTCCAGACCCTGTGGGGACAGTGACAGAGACGGCTGGATTCAGAGCAGAGCCAAGCTGCTGCGGCTCCTCCCCTTATCTTCAGCAGGCAGTTGGGAGGGCTGTTTCCTCAGCTATCTTCTCCCGGTACACTAACTTCCAAACAAAGGGGGCTAAGAGATGATGGAGTACCTCTTTTTTTTTTTTTTTTTTTTTTTGAGACGGAGTCTCGCTCTGCCGCCCAGGCTGGAGTGCAGTGGCCGGATCTCAGCTCACTGCAAGCTCCGTCCCCCGGGTTCACGCCATTCTCCTGCCTCAGCCTCCCGAGTAGTTGGGACTACAGGCGCCCGCCACCGCGCCCGGCTAGTTTTTTGTATTTTTTAGTAGAGACGGGGTTTCACCGTGTTAGCCAGGATGGTCTCGATCTCCTGACCTCGTGATCCGCCCGTCTCGGCCTCCCAAAGTGCTGGGATTACAGGCTTGAGCCACCGCGCCCGGCCGATGGAGTACCTCTTAAGCCTGTTCTATGACAATGCCGTAGCATGACAACCCTGGGAGGCCAGCCACTCTCCTGGGCCCAAGGGCACTAGATCTGTTCCCAAGCTCTTGCCCCCCTGAAGGAAATGGTCCAGCAGTGCTTGCACTCTCCTGCATCCCCACCCTCACCCGAGTATCCCCATCGGTAAATATAGATGTATCTTCTCCATCAAAAACAGTCCTTTTTCAATTCCGCTGCTTCTTCCACCCACCAATCCATTCTCTGCTCCCTTTATAGCAAAACTGCTTCAAAGAGCTGCCACAATTACCGGCTCCAATTCCTCCCCTGCTATTCTTTTGTGACCCCACTCCAATGTGACTGCTGGCTCCAGCACGCTACCAAAGGGTCTTCTCCAATAACGCCTGTGACCAACAGTGCTAGATCCAATGGTCCTTTCTCTGTCCTCGTGTTACTTGACTCATCGGCGGCACCTGGTGCAGCTGCTTACTCCTTGATACACTGTCTTCCCTTGGCTTCTGGGTCTCTCCACCGCACAGGGTGGCCCCTGCTCCGTGGCTCTTGCTGGTTCCTTCTCAGTGTTGCCGTCCTAAGGCTGCATCTTTGGCCAGCTTGTCTACCTGTACTTGGTGATCTCATCTGTCTCATGGCTTTCAATGTGTTCTAGATGTCGATGATTCCCAAATTCAGGTCTCCAGCCTGGTCCTCGCCTCTGCACTCTGGATCAGCACCTCCTCTTGGATATCCAGTGGGTGCCTCAACCTTAACCCACACCAGGCTGAGCTCCAGGTAGCTCTCCCCAATCTGTTCTTCTCACTGAAAGGCAGCTGCCCACTTCTAAGTGCTCAGGCTAAAAGCCCTGCTGTGAATCCTAACTGCTCCTTCTCTCAGACCTCACATCTATCAGAAGAAGCCAGCGGCTCTATCTTCAGAGTATACTTGCAGTCCAGCCCCTCCCGCCACCCCACTGCTGCTGCCCTACTCTCCCATCTCCACTGCTCTCAGAGCCAACTGGGTTGCCCGCTCTTGCCCTTTCCCCGAGTCTATTCTTGTCGTAGAAGCCAGGGAATCTTCTAAAAATATAAGTCAGATCACTTTCTTCTCTGCTGAAAGCTCTCCAATGGGATCCCATCTCCCTCTGAGTAAAGGTCACAGTCCTTACTCTGACCTTCTAAGTTCTACAAGACCTGCCCAGGTGCCCCTCTGCTCCAGCTCCAGCCACTCTCCTGCTGGCTTGCTCTCCAGTGGCCACACAGCCTCCTTTCTGGTCCTCAAACATGCCTGGCAAGCTCCTGCCCCAGGGCCTTTGCACTCTCTGCTCTTTCTGCCTGGACAGTTCTTACGGGTTTCCACATGGCTTGTTCTCTCACCTCCTTCAGGTCTTTACTCGAAAGTTACTTTCTCGGCAAGGCCCTCCCTGGCAGCCTTAGCAAGATCGCAGCCTCCCTCTCATCACTCATCCCTGTCACTTCCTGGCTTGGTCTCCCTTTGGCACTTCTGGCTTACTAACATCCTAGAATATGCACTCCTTATTATCTGACCCCCAGCAAGAACATGCACTCCGGGAAGGCAGGGGCTTCCGGTTTGGCTTTGCTCACCCCTGCATCCCCGGCACCCAGAAGACAATCAGTGAAGGGAAAAGATGGATTATCATCTCAGTTGTACAAACAAGGAAACTGAAGCTCAGAGGGCTTAAATAAGTTCAGCCTCCTTTTCTTTTCTTTTTTTTTTTTTTTTTTGAGGCAGAGTCTCACTCTGTCGTCCAGGCTGGAGTGCAGTGGCGCGATCTCCACTCACTGCAAGCTCCGCCTCCTGGGTTCACGCCATTCTCCTGCCTCAGCCTCCCGTGTAGCTGGGACTACAGCTGCCCACCACCACGCCCAGCTAATTTTTGTATTTTTAGTAGAGACGGGGTTTCAGCATGTTAGCCAGGATGGTCTCGATCTCCTGACCTGGTGATCCACCCGTCTCGGCCTCCCAAAGTGCTGGGATTACAGGTGTGAGCCACCGTGCCCGGCCAGCCTCCTTTTCTTTTTCTTTTTTTTTTTTTTTTTTAAGACGGAGTCTCGCTCTGTCGCCCAGACTGGAGTGCAGTGGCCGGATCTCAGCTCACTGCAAGCTCCGCCTCCTGGGTTTACGCTATTCTCCTGCCTCAGCCTCCCGAGTAGCTGGGACTACAGGCGCCCGCCACCTCGCCCGGCTAGTTTTTTGTATTTTTAAGTAGAGACGGGGTTTCACCGTGTTAGCCAGGATGGTCTCGATCTCCTGACCTCGTGATCCGCCCGTCTCGGCCTCCCAAAGTGCTGGGATTACAGGTGTGAGCCACCGTGCCCGGCCAGCCTCCTTTTCTTAAACTGCGATGAAGGTGAAACAAGCGCTCTGCAAACAGCAGAGTGCACAGTGGGCTGAAGTCGTCACCATAGTCCCTCACCTGGTGGAGGCGAGCTACACCTTGGAAAGTCCTGGAAGGAAAGCTCCTACTCTGTCTTCTGACTCCAGGTCCTCCCCACTGGCTGAGGAGGGGCCAAATGGTGAGCAGACTGGCCAGTGTCCACAGCTCAGCCACAGCCAGGCTGGCTTACTGGGGCCTGCCTCCTGCTGCAGGCGTTGCTCTTTGCTGCTCCAGGCAAGCTCACAGGGTAGGGCGTGTGAGTGCAGTCTTGGTGGCTGGATCAGGGAGTCCAACCGTGGCTATGTCCTCTGCTCCTGCTTTACCAGGAACATTCATGTTTGGGTTCCCCTGAACTCAGTGTCTACCTCTCAACTGGTTCTGAATCGGGAGGGGAAGGGTATGACACCTTCAGAAACCCCAAAGGTCATGAAGGCAGTAAGGGAGGCCCAAGAGTCCAGCTTACCGCTGTGGGGGCCCAGTCCTGGCCGTACACAAAGCAGTACTTGCAGTAGAGGTCATCATACTCTGGAAACTGAAAAAAGCACAGACAGATTCTGTCGACTGGTGGTATTCATGCTAAGGCCAACGCATTTGCTAGGCAGGTGCAGCCAAGAGGAATTCTGAATGTCAGACACCTGGGAGTGGGTCTAAGCGACAGCTGGAGATGTGCACGTGGCGTTCAGAGGAGAGGCTGAGGACCAAGATGCGGGAGTCCATGGGAGACTCCCAAGTGCCACAGCCCCTGGCTTTTGCTCAGGCTCTGCCTTCTGTCTGATTTGTCCTTCCTACTTCTTCATCTGGGAAACTCTTGCTCACCCTTCAAAACTTACCCTTCAGGGAGCCTGCCCTAACTCTCAGGCTGGTTTAAGGTCTCCTCTTGGCTCCCTTAGCCCTGTGCTTCCCTCCATAAAAGCAATGATTGCCTGTGTCTAAGTCTGTCAGTTCCTCTAGACCATGAGCAGAGCACAGATTTAATGCCTTTCTGTGTCCCCACTGCCTGACACAGGGCTGGGCACAGATAAGGTCTAAGGCAGGGATCCCCAACCGGTACCAGTCCGTGGCCTGTTAGGAACGGGCCCACACAGCAAGAGGTGGGCAAGAGGCGAGCAGCAGGCGAGCAAGCAAAGCTTCATCTGTACTTACAGCTGCTCCCCGTTGCTCGCATGACCATGGGAGCTCCACCTCCTTATCAGACCACTGGCAGCATTAGATTCCCATAGGAGCGCGAACCCTACTGTGAACTGCACATGTGAGGGATCTAGGTTGCATGTTCCTTATGAGAATCTAACGCATGATGATCTGTCACTCTCTCCCATCACACCCAGATGGGACCATCTAGTTGCAGGAAAGCAAGCTCAGGGCTCCCACTGATTCTACATTATGGTGAGTTGTATAATTATTTCATTATTATTTACAATGTAATAATAATAGAAATAAAGTGCACAATAAATGTAACGTCCCCAAATCATCCCAAAACCATCCCTCGCCACCTCCTGTCCATGGAAAAATTGTTTTCCACGAAACAATTGGTGCCAAAAAGGTTGAGGACCACTGGTGTAAGGGAATGGTGCTGAATAGAAAGGTCTGAGAAGCCATCATATGCAAGACTGGAGCTGAGGCCCGAAGAGAGGGAGGTGCTGAGAGCAGAGGAGGGAGGAACAGTGTGACTGTGAGTATGTGTGTGTGTAGGGGGTCAATGATGCTGAGAGCACAGACACATGTGACTCAGCCCAGCCGAGAGCCCCTAATGGGATAGAACAGGAGTGTGGAAAGACGGTCTTAGGCACTAGGCTGAGGCAGAGGCGGACAGGGTGGGAGCACGGAGTAGTATCCCTGATGAAACAGGAAGGCAGGAGACACCTACAAAGCATCAGGCCCTGTCAGAGCCTTACCCAAACCGTCTCAGTCAATCCTCACAATAATATAATAAAATAATAATAAACACCACCTCCAACAGCCTGGAAGGACAGTGTAGTGAAGCTTTGAGGTCAGATAGGCGTGGGTTCAATTTCCAGACAGAATAGTTCCTTTGGTATGTTTCCCCGGCTGTAAAATGGGGGTGTTAGTAGTGACTGTCTGGCAAGATTGTAAGGATGGACCAGTGCCGAGCACCAACTTTGGGACATATTGAGGACTTGGTGAGCGTTGGTTTATATTTACAATAAATGATTCCTCTAAAGTGTAGGGGGATGGAGAGTAGCGTCCCTCAGGCCTGGCAGGCACACCTTCCTTGGGTTATTCCAGGCCACCACCATCGTTGGATGGTTGGATTCGAACCCGAGTCCAAGGATCTAGGGATTCAGAACGTAGGACAGTAGCTCCACATCGGACACGGCACAAATGCTGGAAACTCAGCCAAGCCTAGGCTCCTCGCGTTACACCCTGGGAGGCTCCAGCCAGTGATCCAACCAAGTGGGCATGATCCGTGCGAGGGTCCACAGGCTTGGCCGAGTGTGACCTCGGTACTAGCTCAACATCTCGAGGTCTGCTTCTATTCCTGCCCATCGGGACTCAGGATCCCGGCAACCTCGCGCCAAGCCCTCCAATGCTGGCTCCCCTCCCCCGCCTAATCGAGAGGCTCAGAGGAATGACGTGGCTCTCCGGGGGCCACGGGGCAACCCGGGGGGTTGCGGGAAGGGCCCCGGGGGACGCTGGGGGACGGGCCCCAGCGGGGTCCACGGCCGCTCACCTGGGCGCTCTCCACCTGCCCGTTGACCATGAGTAGAAAGACGCTAGGACTCGCGGTCGCCATGGCAGGGCTGGGGGTTCCGGGGGGACCCACCTAGGCCGCGCGCGGTTGCTAAGAGACGCCGGCGTTGCCCTAGAAACAGACGGCGTAGCGCGCAGGACACGTTTCTTGGCAGCGACACCTTCGCGAAGGCCACGCGCGTGCGTGTGTGTGGGTGTGGGTGTCGGTGTGTGGCAAGCGCAGGCGCAGTGAGCAGGCGCCGTCATAAGGGGGCGAGGCTTTTGCGGGGCGGGGTACAAGGGGGCGGGGCTCCACACCGAGGCTCCACCCCTCCTTGGGGCAGATATGACCGAGACCTGGGGCGGGAGCGTTGACCTGTGGGGTAAAGCCAGCCCTACCGCTCTACTCAATTGCACCCTCAGGGAGTGTGTGTTCACTCTGACTCGGCCCGTCTCCACCTCCCTGCCGAAGCGCGGAGGCAAATGAGAGCTGAGTCCTGGGGAGCAGCGCCCCGACTCGCCCGCAGCAAGCCGAGTGTTTAAAATGCGTTCAGCCACTAGATGTCGCTGTGGCCCCACCGCGAGGACGCGGAGGGAGGTGCTGCGGAGCGCGGCGGCGTGACCACAGCTGTCCCGGCTAACGCTGGAAAGCCGGGTGCTCGGACCAGGCTCCCCAACTGGGGCCAAGCAGCGTCCAAGCAGGTGAAAGGGATGCGCTCTTGTGGCTTGGAGACCCTCGCCCTCGAAAAAGTTTATTAAACAAACTTGGGAGGGACCTCAAGAATCCTTACATCCTGCGGGGCGCTGTGGCTCACGCCTGTAATCCCAGCACTTTGGGAGGCCGAGGCGGGCGGATCACGAGGTCAGGAGATCGAGACCATCCTGGCTAACACGGTGAAACACCGTCTCTACTAAAAATACAAAAAAATTTAGCCAGGCGTGGTGGTGCACGCCTGTAGTCCCAGCTACTCTAGAGGCTGAGACAGGAGAATGGCGTGAACCCGGGAGACGGAGCTTGCAGTGAGCCGCGATTGCGCCACTGCACTCCAGCCTGGGCGACAGAGCGAGGCTCCGTCTCAAAAAAAGAAAAAAAAAAAAAAAAGAATCCTTACATCCAAGCCATCGCTTTAGTTTGAAGCTGGGGAAACTGAGGCCCGCAGTGGGCAGTGCCTGGCACTCCAATCAGCTAGCGTTCAGGGGAGTTGCTAGCTAGAATTCACGAAATCTGTCAAGATACAGTCTTGAATCTTCGTGGCCTGTCACATAGTAAGCACTTGGTAACTGCTAACTTGTTGATAAATGAGTAATTGAAGACATCTCCATTTTACAGAGGAGGAAACAGATTCAGATGGCAAAGGCAGGTAAGTAGCTAAGTCAGGATTCAAACCCAGGACTCCGGAGGCTAACAACCCCCACCGCCTCTGTCTTGTCCTGGGCCAGCCCAAGAGCATCTGTTGGCACAGATGTCAAAGGAGATGTTGGAGACATTATCTCAGATCCAGGAAATGAAGGGATTCACAGGTGTGTAGACTCCCGGGAGGCCAGGCTCCAAGCAGGGACCTCAGGTCATCACACCCTGCAGCTGCCAGCTTGGGAGCAGACTAGGGGAGTCCCATCAGCCGTCTGCACGAGGGAGAGAAGGAGCAGTCTCAGCCCAGCCTGCACTCACCGAACCATCCCCTGCCTGGTGAGCAAAGATATTTGATCAGGGGACGGGGGGCGGTGGGTAACCAGGTTCACACATCTGACAAGAGCAGCTGGGGGAGGGTGCGGGTGGGCTGATGGCCCAAGTGCTGCACCCAAAGCTCAAGACAGGGCCCATTTCCCCTCCTAGAGAGGGGGGTCATACTCCCTTCTTCCACCCCTGGTTAAAGTGCTTCCACTCTCTGGTTAAAGTGCTTTCTCCCACACATTCTATCAGTCTCACTCAATTCTTTCCTCCCTTTGGCCTTTGAGGCTTGATATTGCTCAAAAGTTAGTTTTCAGCAAAATGCTTGTAGTTATCGAATAACTGGAGGGGCTCCCAGTAGTTTAAGACCTGGCTATACCAAAGACTGCCCCACATTCGAATAGGACACAATGGGGGAGTCTCCCCAAGGGGTAGGAAGTTCTAGGGTGGCCTTCAGGGGTGCAAATAAGCCCAAACTTTGGTTCTTGGGGAATGGAAGACTCCAGGATAGGATGGGAGGGTGACCAGGCCTAACTTTACCAAGTCTAGTGGCATTAGAAGGGACTTCAGGGGAGGGGGTCTCAGGGACTTGCATAGGGCCCGCTGGAATCCTGACCACCAGTTCAGGGGGCCCAGTGGAGAGCCTGGTGCACTAGAAGTCCTTGGGCAGGCTGTCCTTCCGGTCAGGACAGTCAGGTTGGAGGAGAAGGTAGTCTCTGCCGATGCTGACATGCAGCGATCTCAGCAGGACACTCCGCAGCTCTTGGGGATGTAGGGATCTGCAATGGGGTGGGGCCGACCCTCAGCCCGGCTGACACCAGCAGGTCTGCACCAGTCCAGCCATGCTGGTTGTGAACATATATTGCCAAGCTTCCCTGCCTGTGCCTGTGCCAAGTGTCTCCACCCCCAGATGCCTTCCTGGGCTCCTAGACATTCCTTGCTCCCACCTCACTCTCAG
Organism: Macaca thibetana thibetana; assembly: GCF_024542745.1. NCBI lineage: Eukaryota > Metazoa > Chordata > Mammalia > Primates > Cercopithecidae > Macaca > Macaca thibetana. The sequence continues at coordinate 2,358,600 of NC_065593.1, read as the reverse complement.
TACAGCTCTGTCCTCTGGTGCACTCCCACACAGTCCCCTCAGGGAAGCTTCCAGCGCATTGGGCAGGCAGGGCTGTCAGCCACTGGGCAGGGGTGAGGCCGGAAGCTGGCTCGAACAGAGCAGGTGTCAGCGCCAGCCCTCTTCCCTGCATGTGCCTATGGCCATGGTGCTGCCAGGCAGCTGGCCAGAACTCCTGCAGGGTCCCAAGCACCCTGGCCATCTGCCTCCCCCAGTCTCTCAACCATCCCAGGCTTCTGCTCCCGCCCTTACTGAAATGGGGTTTAAATCCCTGGCCTCAGCACAATTGTCTCAGGAAGAGGAAACAGTGGGACTGGGTGGCCGGGGGGACAGGCTCTACAGCACTGGTGAGCGACAGAGGCCTTGCCAGTTGTGCCAGGGCCAGGCTACCAAACCCAGAGCCCTCGGGCCCTGCTGAGGACAAGAGCAGCTCCCCCATGGTGACTTGATCTCACAAGAGTCCATCTGCAGTCAAGCTGGACCCAAGGTCACACTGAAGCGGGACCAAGGCCAACTGTGGAGAGAAGAGGCAAAGGGGAAGTGAAGAGGCTGGAGAGGTGGAGAAGCTGGGGGGCCACCCTCCTGGAGCCCCTCTCCACCACCCCTCCTAGCTATGCACCCACCTGTCAAAGCAGTTGGCGCCTGTGAGCACCCACTCTTGGAAGATGAAGGCCCCCTCACAGCAGCACCCGGTGTCCAGGAAGATGCTGGCCTGGCAAAGCCATTTGTCTGGGCCCTTCTTGCTGGAGGCCTCAGCCAGCCTGGACCCTGCACCTCAGGAGACTGAGGCCTCAGAGCTCAGCTCCGGGTCCCAAGGCCTTGCAGGTCTGCCATGCATCTCTTTCCATCCATCCCCTGTGACCTCTGCAGCCCAGCTTCCACCCCTCGCCCCTCCAGCTCAAAATCAGACTGCCTGCAGTGGAATCCTATGTGACTCTGGGAAAATCCTTTAACCTCTCGGAGTCTCAGTTTCCTCATCACACCCAGGGGGTTGTTGTGAGGATTAAATGTGATAATATATGTCAAAGTTCCATATATTTGTAGCTATTCTTTTTTTTTTTTTTTATTAAAAAGTTTGTGGGCACATAGTAGGTGTATACTTTGCAGCAATTCTTTTTTTTTTTTTTTTTTTTTGAGACAGAGTCTTGCTCTGTCGCCCAGGCTGGAGTGCAGTGGCCAGATCTCAGCTCACTGCAAGCTCTGCCTCCCGGGTTCACACCATTCTCCTGCCTCAGCCTCCCGAGTAGCTGGGACTACAGGCGCCCGCCACCTCGCCCGGCGATTTTTTTTGTATTTTTTAGTAGAGACGGGGTTTCACCGTGTTAGCCAGGATGGTCTCGATCTCCTGACCTCGTGATCCGCCCGTCTCAGCCTCCCAAAGTGCTGGGATTACAGGCTTGAGCCACCACGCCCGGCCACATTGCAGCAATTCTTGTTGCTAAAGTAGTTCTTGGGATGCTCCTGCTTTTTCATGCCTCCTGGTTTGCACAGGCCGTTCCTTCTACCTAGCTCATCATCTACCTATCCGCCCAGAGAACTCCTATGTAGCCTTCAGAGCCCACTCTTGTGAAGTCTTCCTTGAACGCCTCTCCCCTTGGCCCCACAGTCTGCTCCCCACTTCCCACCCACACGCTCATTATAAGTGGGTGTCTGGCTGTGCTTGCTTTTCTCTCTAGACAGGGAGCTCACTCATCTCTAAGGAAGCTGGGCCTCCTTGAGGACAGCCCTTCATCTGCTCTGCCCTGGTCATCGGGGTCCACCCTCAGCGCCTTCCAGGGTCCTGTCTGATCTGCATGGAGCTCCTCCCTGCAGGCTGAAGACCGAGACCCTTGCTGCCTGTCGCCTTCTCTGTGTCGGACCCATGTTCCTGTTGCTCAAACCCAGGACTGGGTTACCGGTTTTAAGAGAACTGGGGCCCTGACCCTTGGCCTTCTAGGGATGGAAGGCAGCCCCCCTTCCTCTCTATTCTCCAAGTCCTCTACCTGCAGCTTTTTTTTTTTTTTCTGTAGAGATGGAGTCTCGCTCTGTTGCCCAGAATGGAGTGTAATGGCGTGATCTCGGCTCACTGCAACCTCCGCCTCCCGAGTTCAAGCAATTCTCCTGCCTCAGCCTCCTGAGTAGCTGGGACTACAGGCGCACGCCACCATGCCTGACTAATTTCTTTTGTATTTTAGTAGAGACTGGGTTTCACCATGTTGCCCAGGCTGGTCACGAACTCCTGAGCTTAGGCAATCCACCCACCTTGGCCTCCCAAAGTGCTAGGATTACAGGCGTGAGCCACCATGCCCGGTCTTAACCCACCACTCTTTACCAAACAGCAGCAGCAGCAGCAGCAGTGGTCACATCTGCAGAGCAGGCCTGGACCTTGTCCCCGGCTGGGTTTGGCCTCTGCCCTGTCGGTGGAGGAGATTTAACCTCTCCGGTGCCCCTCCCTACCACCCCCATAAGGCTCGTGTCACTGGGCAAAGGGGAAGCGGCCTGGAGTACAGGAAGCTGCCCAGCAGGGCCTGACCTGAGACTCGGGATGGGCAGTCCTGGGGTGCACACTAGGGGCAGGCATCCTGCATACAGACTCGGCGCTGGGGTCTCCAGATCCTCCTCCCAGGAGCTCGTCCTGGGTCCTGGGGCAGGGGAATTCTCAGAGTCCTACTCTGCCTCCTGTCTCAGGTAAGAGGCAGAGAGGGCGGCCGGCTGAGACCAACAGTAATGATAATCCCACGTGCCCTCTCTTTACACCTCTTGAAGTCCTGAGCACCTGTGGCTCTGGGCTCCTCACAGTGACCCCCCAGACCAGTGCTCCTAGCCCACCCCCCTTTTTTTTTGAGACAGAGTCTCGCCCTGTCGCCTGGGCTGGAGTGCAGTGACGCGATCTCGGCTCACTGCAAGCGCCGCCTCCCAGGTTCACACCATTTTCCTGCCTCAGCCTCCTGAGTAGCTGGGATTACAGGCGCCTGCCACCGTTCCCAGCTAATTTTTTGTATTTTTAGTAGAGATGGGGTTTCACCGTGGTCTCGATCTCCTGACCTCATGATCCACCCCACCTCGGCCTCCCAAAGTGCTGGGATTACAGGAGTGAGCCACCGCGCCCGGCCTCCTAGCCCCCTTTTACAGATGGGGAAGTCGAGGCTCAGAGACAAACTGACTTCCCAAGATCACAGTGAGTTGGAAGCAGAGTTGGGATTCAAATCAGGGTCCCTGTAACTCCGAGACCCCAAATCATTTCTCTCAAAGGCCTTGTAGGTCTTTTCTTCTGTCTTTGCCTCTCGGCTCTTCAGTGGAGGGGCCACGCTTGGAATGCCTGTTGCTTGAAATGCCTGGCACAGCCCAGGCACTCGGCTGAATTTCACAAATGGTGCTAAGTCAATACCCTTTGTGGCCTGTCCCTGACGATTCCTTGGGCCTCACCTCACCCTTCCCCTCTGTCTTGAAGTACTGTATGCCTGCGGTTCTACGGTGGGCAGGTCTATGCAAACCGGAAGCCACGTGGGCTGAGAGGCCAAAGAACGAGGCAGACAAATCCGGTTTCTCAGAAAGAAGCATTTTATAGAGGCATACGAACAGAAGCTATGTCTTGGGCAGTCATGAGACACGTAGGTCTCCACACTGTGACACCCAGAGTCAGGGCATGTATAGCATAGGGAAAGGACATACGTGCTTCAGAAGGGGTGTGGAGGACAATTGATCGGCATTGCCAGTGACAGTACATAAAGGAGAAATCTTAGAGGCCTTTCTGGAACTGGGGTCAATCAGAAGCCAGCATGGCGGATTCGCCTCTGAGACGGAGCCGCTTTGGCCTCTGCACCTGCACATGACGTTCTCAACAATGTTGTGTGTTTGTTTTTTGAGGGGAAGTTCACATAACCTAAAATCAATCTTTTTTTTTTTTTTTGAGACAGAGTTTCGCTCTTGTTGCCCAGGCTAGAGTGCAGTGGCGCCATCTCGGCTCACTGCAACCTCTGCCTCCTGGGTTCAAGCGATTCTCCTGCCTCCGCCTCCCGAGTAGCTGGGACTATAGGCGCTCGCCACCAGGCCCAGCTAATTTTTGTATTTTTGGTAGAGACAGGGTTTCCCCATGTTGGCCAGGCTGGTCTCAAACTCCTGACCTCAAGTGATCCACCCGCCTTGGCCTCCCAAAGTGCTGGGATTACAGGCGTGAGCCACTACATCCAGCCAATCAACCATTTTTTATGTGTCTAATTCAGGAGCATTCTGTATATCACATTTGCAAATGCAAATGCTGTTCCTTTGTTCTAGAAAGTCCTTCCTGCCATTTCTGCCTGGAAGCTTCCTGTTAACTTCAAGAGCCAGATAAATGCCCCTTCCTCTGGGATGTGTTTCTTCGGATCCCCAACTTGGTCTAGGGCTCACCCTGGGCTTCCTCAGCCCCTTGGTCACAGCACTTCCACACTAGTGGTCTGACTTGGTCTCCCTAGCCAGACTCAAAGTCCCAGCATATGCAGTGGAGGGTGGGTGCCCTGAGATCATGTACTAAATGCTTGTTGAGTGAATGTGTGAGTGGAGGTCTTTGGGGAGCACTCTGGAGGGCCCTGGGGTTCCAGCCACAGGGAGGGCCTAGAGTCTGACATGGGGAGAGACAACTCGGATCCACCTCCTGCAGCATAACAGAATAACCCAGTCTGGGTCTGAGGCAGAGTCCGAGGCGGGATAGCAAGCAGAGCCTTTCCTCAACTTGCACTATGAGCCCAGGCCAGTCATTGCTGTATTCTGGGCCTCAAAATCTTCATTGATGAGAAGAGGGCATTGCCTGGACTATCTCACTCTCTTGTTAAGTCATTTGAAGGGCTGCGGGAATCCCTGGCCTCTCTAAACCATGACTCAGGGGCTAGGCATGCCCCGCTTACCCCTGAAGCTCACGGGAGAAAGTGCTTGGAGTAGCTTCTTCTAGGAGTTAGTCAGCAGACAGAGCTGAGTTCCAATCCAAACTCTCCCTCTCACTGGCTGTGTGACCTTGGGCTGTTTGCTTAACCTCTCTGAGTCTCAGCTTCTGGGAAAATGAGGATCATAAGGTCCCTACTAGTAGGGCTCAGTAAATGTCAGCAATGGTCTCCACAGGGAAGATGATGACATGATTGGAGTCCAATTTACTTGTAGACAGACAAGTTGAATTGCTGGCCAAATTCTGAAAAAAAAAATTGTAGGTCTTTAAAAATCATTCATTTTGGGGCCGGGCACAGTGACTCATGCCTGTAATCCTAGCACTTCGGGAGGCTGGGGCAGGAGGATCGTTTGAGCCTCCAGGAGTTCAAGATCAGCCTGGGCAAATAGCGAGACCCCGACTCTAAGAAAAATACAATAAATAAATTAGCCAGGCGTGGTGGTGTGGGCCTGTGACCCCAGCTACTTGGGAGGCTGAGGCGGGAGGAGCACTTGAGCCAGTGTTCAAGGATGCAGTGAACTGATGGCGCCACTGTATTTCAGCCTTGGTGCCAGAGCAAGACCCCAGCTCTTACAAAACAAAAACAAACCCAGATCCATGAGTTCTGTTTCTTACATTGGATGTTGCTGAATATAAGCACCTCTGACAGTTCTAGGATGCTTGTTTCTAAGAGCTACATTTTCCCCCTCTGAGAAACAGTGAAGTGGGTGACATGCCTTTTTTGTTTTTGAGAACTGCTACGAAGAAAAAACATGAAGCATGGCAAAGAGATAGCGAGATAGCGAGGGATGGGGGGCATACAGGGTTATAGTAGACAAGCAATTCTCCTTTCATGAGAAGACAGTGGAGCAAAGTCCAGAAAGAAGTGAAGGGTTGAGTCATGCACGGATCTGGGGGTGCGCACATCCAGGCAAAGAGCACAGTCAGTGCAAAGGCCCTGCGTGGAGGGAGGGGCAGTCTGGAGCCTGCCTGCACTGAGACAACTGTGCACCTCTTCCCAACTCTGCGTTCGGCGTGTCAGTGCTGGTAGCTTGCAATCAGCCACGGAAGGAATATTTAAACCAAGGAAATTGGCCAGTGCTACAGTCAGGGCTTTACTATTTTATATTTTATTTTTTCTCAGAAAACGGGATGTGCCACTTTACCAGCACATCACTGGGGGTAGGAGATGAGGTCAGAGAACTTGCCAGGCCCAGATTACCCAGGGCCTGAGTGGCTGGAGGTGAAGTGACTTGGGTTTTTACAGGATCCCTCTGTGTGCACGTGGGGGGAAAGCTGAGAGGCTGAGGAGCAGGCAGATGTGGTCATCCGGGTAGTTTTGCCAGACTTAGAAAAGAAAAATACAGGATGCATGCACTACTTGGGACATACCTAACTAAAGAATTACTTGTTGTTTATCTGAAATTCCAATTTAAAACACTGGGTATCCTGTGTTTTAGCTAGCAATCCAGGTGGCAGGTGGGAGAAGATGGAGATTCATGATTGCTTCTGGAAGACTCGCTGTGTGATTCTACCCACCCCGTGGCCAATCCCTCCTCCTGGGATGTTCGGAGCAGGATCCCTACCTCGTGCCCCGCCAAACATGGCCCATACCCCAACTCACCCTGGACCACACCTGCCCCTCAGTCATTTCCTATAGGCTTTTCCTGCAGATTGAGAGAGGAAACTGGGCAGGGAGCACATCACTGATGGGTGAAATGATGATCTCACAGGAAACCAGACAAGCTAGAGCTGTCACCACGCCCTGGACTCAGAGAACTTGGGCACTTCACCGACGGCCACCTCCCATCTCCCTTTCATTCTTCCTGGGCAGGGCCTTGCAAGCCTTGGTGATGGATTTTATTCCATGAGATGGCTCAGCTACAGCAGGAACACGATTTGAAGTTTTTTGAAAGATTGCTCTGGCTACTGTGCAGAGTGGCTTCTCAGGGTGCCCAGCGGGGAGATGTCTAGGACACCTGGGTGTTGGATCTGGAGCTCAGGGAGAACAACCCGCAGAGGAGAGGGCCCCGGGCTGAGCCTGGAGATGCCACCATACCAGAGAAGAGCAGAGGGCCAGGAGGAAGGGCGTGTGGCCGTGTGGTTGACATCTCGATGACATGTGCTATGTGTGTCCCTCACAGACTTGGGATCTTTCTGGCAGGTAAACACAGGCCTTGGGGAATGTTCTGGGATGGGTGATGTCAGCCTCAGTGTGTTTGCTCAGCTGCTGGGCTCTCTTGGGACCACCGAGGACTGCAGCACCAATGGTGGAACTCCAGGCATGGTGACAGGAGGTGACCAGGTTCCCCCACCCAGGTCTGTGGTTAGCCTGGCTGTGCTGAATGGTGGAAGCAGGGGTGAGGCCCCGAGAGGTGTCTGGAGCCATCTGGCCATGAGGTCAGCCACTCAGCCAGGCCTCTGGAAGCCATGGGAAGCCACTTCCCAGATGCGGCTTCCGGCCCTTTCCTCCACCAAAACCACACTCAACTCATAGGCTGGCCTCAGGGGCAGTCCCTTTCCCAAGGGGAGGGCCGCATGCAAATGCCACACTGGGCTGAGCCAAGGCAGGGGTCAATGCTGGAGGCCTGGATCCTCCACGTCCTCTGGGCAGGTCAGCTACAACAAAGCCCATCCTGCCCATCAAGCCCCACTGCTTTCCACTGCTTTGGTGCCTTCGCCTCTCTGGGTGAACCCTGCTCACCCTGAGTCCCTGCATGGAAGGCACTTTCAGGCAGCGACCATCCCTTCCGATTTTCCTGATACAGGGAGAGGAAGGCAGGTGGCCCTGGCCACTCTGTGTGCTGAGGCAGAGCGAACAGGCAGCAGCACTGGAGGGAGGGAGGGAGGAGTGTGTGTGTGTCTGTGCATCCTGTGTGTGGATTTGTTTGAGTGTGCAAGTCCCCGTGTGTGTACCTAGGGTGTATGTTCCAGTAGCTTGTGCGTACCTGTGCCCTGGGTGTGTGCTTGTGCAAATCTCTGTGCGTGTTTGTGCAGATCTTTGTGTGTCAATGTAAACGTGTACCTAAGAGTGTTGTCTCTGTGTGAATGTGCGTGTACAGGTGCCTGCAACCAGTCATGATTTAGATCAACATCCCACTTTCAGCCTTGGGGAGATTCCTTCCTGCACGACAGGGGAACAGATCACTACTCCATTTTGCAGAAGTGATACTGAGGCTCAGAGAGGGCTGAGGCTTGCCTAAGGTCACCAGCCGATGGGATGACAATTCAGTTCTCACCTCTATGGTGGCTTCTAAGGGCTCATGGGAGTTCTTGGTCCCAAACTCTCCTCCCCAACCTGTCCCATTGGTGCCTGCAATACCCCTGTTGGGAAGTGACAGCGTGTCCTTGGCAGATTCATCTGTTAAACTGGCCTTCCTTCATGAGACAGGGACAATCCATCCTTTCCAAGACCGTCCTAGCAGGTAAGATGACACCTGGAGCAGGAGGGTCTGCCAAGGAAGGCAGGGAAGGGGAAGGGGTGGGGGTCCTACAGAAAGACAACTGCCTGCCCTTGAGAGTGTGGGCTGTGGGAGAGGCTGCCGCAGACGTGGGTGTGGGCTGTGGTTTCACCACTCGGGCTTCCTCCTGGATGCCCCAGCCACGCACTGGGTGACTGAACTGGATTACTCGTGGCTGCTGGCACTAATCAGAGAGCTGAGTGTGTGTAAAGAAGGACAACCTGGTGCAGGGAGTCCTACAAACAGAGGCCCCTCCCACAGCTGAGCCCATTTTGTCACCTGTAACCAGGGACAATGATGTAACCAGGGACCTGAGTCCCCCTTGGAGCAAGATGAAGGTAGAAACGCTCACACACTGAAGATGCTGCTGGAACACCGCAGGGGCTGGGCGGAGCAGCGGCAGCGTTAACAAGGGCAGCTGCTGCAGCGCCGGTGAAGGGCTAGACCCTGTGTCAGGTGCCCCTGCAGATAAAATTCCTCAAGTCCACAAAACAATGCAACCAGGTGAGTCTGAACATCCCCACTTCACAGATGAGGAACTTCGGGGTCAGGGCTGTCGGTCTTGGCTACCTCCATGGCCTTGGGGCCCTGCGTGGTCTCACCCCTGCCTAACTTTCTAGTCTCCATGTCTCCGTGTGACCCCCTCCCTCCTGCCACTTCCCTCTGGCCTTCTCGTGGCCCTCAGATGTGCCACACCCTCACCTGCATCAGCTTTGTGTCCTTTGCCCCCACGGTCCCTCTGCTGCCACATGCTCGTCCATTAGGTCCCGACTTAAATGTCACTTCCAGGGCCCCTTCCCGACTTCCTGTGCTGGGCAAAGGGCCCATTCTTAGCTCCCCAGGGCTGGCCCCCCATCTCGGTGCCTGTCACAGATTTCCCTCATCAGAGAAGGCTGGGACTCGTGCTCATGGCTCTGACCCCAGCACACAGCACGACAAGAAAGGATGCCCTGGCCTCCACGTGACAGAGCTGGATTCAAACCCAGGTGTTTCTGAAACCAAAGTGCGGCTCTGTAAAACGCAGGAGCAAGGGATTGGAAGGGAGGCAGTAACATCAGCAGAGCGGCACTCCACTTGGACAATCCAACTGCACTCCTCAAAGTTTTTGTTTGTTTGTTTTGAGATGGAGTCTCCCTCTGTCGCCCAGGCTGGAGTGCAGTGGCGCAATCTTGGCTTATTGCAAGCTCCGCCTCCTGGATTCACACTATTCTCCTGCCGCAGCCTCCCGAGTAGCTGGGACTACAGGTGCTCGCCACCACGCCTGGCTAACTTTTTTTTTTTTTTGTATTTTTAGTAGAGACGGGGTTTCACCGTGTTAGCCAGGATGGTCTCGATCTCCTGACCTCGTGATCTGCCCGCCTCGGCCTCCCAAAGTGTTGGGATTACAGGCGTGAGCCACCGTGCCTGTGGACGCTCCTCAAAGTTTTTAACCACACCTGCTCTTGTGGCAGAGGGGCGCAAACAGTCGGGCACATCTGTTATTTCTGCTGACCCACATCCATCCACCTTCCCGAAAGCTCAGGTTTCCTGTGGGGAAATGGCCCTCATCCACACTTGGTCTGAGGAGTTTGGCTGAGCTGGATTCCCTGCCTCACTTCCAGAGGTGGACAGGTGATTCGGGTCTGGCCAATCAGCATACCCCTCTCCCCCACGCTGAGCCTGTCCAATGGGAGGCTACCCTGGAACCCATGCTGGGACTGACAAAAAGGGAGGCCGACTGCCGTGATGGACCTCCCTGAATGAGGGTAAGGTTCTGGGGCTCAGGAAGGTCTCCAGGGCCTGGATTAGAGATAATAATTACCATGTCACAGATGACTAAAAGAGCCTCAAAGCACATTAGCACCCCCCAACCTGTTCTGCTTCCTGGTTCCTCATCTTGGTGACATCTCCACTGTCTACTAGAAATGGACACCATCACATGTCCTGCATTTACCTCTTTATGTACCTCTCTTTCAACTTTTTTTTTCAGACAGAGTCTCTCTCTGTCACCCAGGCTGGAGTACAGTGGCACAATCTCGGCTCACTGCAACCTCCACCTTCTGGGTTCAAGCAATTCTCCTGCCTCAGCCTCCTGAGTAGCTGGGATTACAGGCACCTGCCAACACGCCCGGCTAATTTTTGTATTTTGTATTTTTAGTAGAGATAGGGTTTCACCATGTTGGTCAGGCTGGTCTCGAAGTCCTGACCTCAGGTGATCCACCTGCCTCAGACTCCCCAAGTGCTGGGATTGAGCCACTGCGCCCAGCCTAATTTTTGCATTTTTAGTAGAGGCGGGGTTTCATCATGTTGGCCAGGCTGGTGACCTCAGGTGATCCACCAGCCTCAGCCTCCCAAGGTGCTGGGATTACAGGCGTGAGTCACCGCACCCAATCCCACATCTATTTTTTAATCAAGGCATGTTCTGCCTTCAAGTACACCCTCCATGATGTCTGCCAGAAATACCTTTCAGGAAGGCAGCTCTGAAGGGCATTTGCCTACTCAAAAATCCTAGGTAGACATTTAGATTAGTTCAGAGGCTTTCGGTAACCTAAACCAGAAATCTTGAACTCAAATGCCCACCGTGGCCATGCAGGAAACGTGAGCCAAGTGAGTGGAGTATCTGTATATAACACATGAGATTGTCTTTGTTCCCACAAAGAGATATACTTGGTCTTTCTTTTCCTGAAACACATGTCATCTCAGCCTCTTTTGTTTTCCTGCTTTTAATAAGATGCAGAAAACAGTTGTGAAAGCACAATGCTAAGTGGCATCTGACCCTCGGCCTATGCTGGGGAGGCTGTTAGGGAGTGGCAGGGACTGTGGTGAATTAGAGCACATGATCTTTCAATGGTGGGGTCACAGCTCGATGGCTATGCAGAAATGCTGACCTGATTTTCCAAAAGAAAGCAAAAATCAGGATTCTTATGGCATATCCCCCCATTTTTGACAGGCAAATAATTCCAAGCTTTTAAAAAGCACCGTGTGAGTCATTCTCTCATACCACTGGTGGGTGTCTAAATCAGTATAATCTCTAAGGATAGAAATTTGACATTAGCTACTAAAATTGTAAGAGCAATACTCTTTAACTTGACACTCCCACTTCTGGTATTCTTCCTGCACATATACTTGCTGTGTGCAAAATGATATGTTCAAGAAAATTTACTGCTGCATTGTTTGCAATAGTGAAAAAACTGAACTAATCTAAATGTCTATCTAGAGGGTCCTGGTTAAATAGATTACATTTGTAAAGGAATATTATGCAGCTATAAAAATGAGTGCTTTTTTTTTTTTAAGATATGACAATAGCACAAGTGACAAAAGACAAAACATAACTGGACTCCATCAAAATTAAAACTTTTGTGGAAAAGAGGACATTATCAAGTGATAGACATAGAAAGTGAAAAGACAACCTGAGAAATGGAAGTAAATATCTGTAAATCATGGTAAGTAAATATCTATAAATCATCTAATAAGATAATATCTGTATCTGTAAATCATCTGATAAGGGACTTTTATTTAGAATATATAAAGAACTCTGACAACTCAACAATAAAAAGGCAAATAACCCAATTAAAAATGGACAAAGGGCTGAGTGCGGTGGCTCATGCCTGTAATCCCAGCACTTTGGGAGGCTGATGTGGGCGGATCACTTGAGCTCAGGAGTTCAAGACTAGCCTGGCCAATGTAGTGAGACCCTGTCTCTGCCAAAAATACAAAAATTAGCTGGGTGCAACGATGTGCACCTGTAGTGCTAGTTACTTGGGAGGCTGAGGCAGGAGAATCACTTGAGCTTGGGAGGCGGAGGTTGTAGTGAGCCGAGATCCTGCCACTGCATTCCAGCCTAGGCTGGAGTGAAACCCTGTCTCAAAAAGAAAAAAGAAAAAAAAAAAAAGGCAAAGGATTTGAATAGATATTGAACAGACATTTCCCCAAAGGAGACAAATGGCCAATAAGCCGTGAAAACATCCTTAGTCATTAGGGAAATGCAAATCAAAACTACAATGACCTATCACTTCACACCCACTAGGATGGCTATAATTTAAAAATAATAATAATAATAATAAGGCTGGGTACCGTGGCTCATGCCTGTAATCCCAGAACTTTGGGAGGCTGAGGCAGATGGATCACTTGAGGTCAGGAGTTTGAGATCAGCCTGTCCAACATGGTCAAATCTCATCTCTATTTAAAAATACAAAAATTAGCCGGGCATGATGGTGGGGACCTGTAATCCTAACTACTCGGGAAGCTGAGGCAGAAGAATTGGTTGAACCTGGGGGGCAGAGGTTGCAGTGAGCCGAGATCGCGCCACTGCACTCCACCCTGGGCGACAGAGTGAGACTCAGTATCAAAAAAAGAAAGGAAGTGTTGGTGAGGATGTGGAGAAATCAGAATTCTTAAATATTGCTGATGAGTTTGTAAAATAGTGCAACTGCTGGAGAAAACAGCTTGGCTCTTTCTCAAGAAGTTTATAATTTACCATGTGACCCAGCAATCCCACTCCCAAGAGAAATGAAAACATATCCACAAAAAAACTTGTACACAAATGTTCTCAGAAGCATTATTCATAATAGCCAAAAAGTGGAAACAACCCAAATATTCATAAACTGATGGACAAACAAAATGTTTTATCTAAACAATGCAATCTATTTGGCCATAAAAATTAGTGCTAATATGACAACATGAACTTTATGCTAAGTGAAATAAGTCAAACACAAAAGACTACACAGTGTGTGATTCCATTAGTATAGAGTGTCCACAATGCGCAAGTCCATAGAGACAGAAAGTAGTTCAGAGGTTGCAAGGGCTCAGGTGAAAGAGGAATGAGGAGTGACTGTTAATGGGTATAAACCAAAAATAAAATTAGAATGCCCTTTGCAACCATCTAAATGGACTCCCTCCTTGGCCAGCACACCCTAAAATTTAACCTGAAAGACCAGTTCAGGCCACAGTGGGAGATGGGAGTTGGACATGCCTCATTATACCCCTCCAACATTAACATCAACACAGACCATAAGTCTGATAAGAAACATGTCTATTCTCTCTATAGCCGGCTACTGGTAGGCTTCAACTGCATAATAAAACGTAGGTCTCCCGGCCGGGCGCAGTGGCTCACGCCTGTAATCCTAGCACTTTGGGAGGCCAGGGGAGGGCAGTGGATCACTTGAGGTGAGGAGTTCGAGACCATCCTGGCCAACATGGTAAAACCCCGTCTCTACTAAAATACAAAAAAAAAAAAAAAAAAAAAAAAGCTGGGCTTGGTGGCTCACGCCTGTAATCCCAGCTGCTCTGGAGGCTGAGGCAGAAGAATTGCTTGAATCCAGGAGGGGGAGGTTGCAGCAAGCCAAGATCGTTCCACTGCACTCCAGCCTGGGCAACAGAGCAAGACTCATTCTCAAAATAATAATAATATACTTAAAAAACCCAAAAAACCCTAGGTCTCCACAACCCCTTATCATAATCCAGATATTCCTTTCTATAGATAATAACTCTTGTAACCAACTGCCAATCAGGATATGTTTAAATCTACCTGTGACTTGGAAGCCCCTCCTCTTCGAGTTGTCCTGCCCTTTCAGAATAGACATTGAACAGACATTTCCCCAAAGGAGACAAATGGCCAATAAGCACATAAAATCAATGTCAATCTTGCACGTATTGATTTATGTATTATGTCTTCCTAAAATGTATAAAGGCTGGCTGTGCCCCATCTTGGGCACATGTTGTAGGACTTCTGGAGGCTATGTCACCACCATGTCCTTAACCTTGCCAAAATAAACTTTCTAAATTGACTTGAGACTTGTCTCAGATACTTGGTTCACATAAGTTTCTTTTAGGGACGATGAAAATGTTCCATAAACCACTCTACCTAAAATTAGGTAGTGCTGATGGCTGCTCAACTGTGAATACACCAAAAAACACTCAATTGTACACTATATATGGTATGTTATTAAAAGTTGTTTAAAAGTGAGGGACCCCTCCAGTTATTGATACGGAATGATCTTCAGGAAAAGAGAATATGTTACATTTTGTACACGAAAGGGAAGGTGGGTACGAATATGTATTTGTATTGCTTTTTTCTATAAGCCGCCTAGGAGTGAAACCAAAATTCTTCACTTCTTTCAGCCCTACCCCGTTCCCTTTAAAAAACCTTTCCTTCCAGCTCACACTATCCACCATATCCATCTTCGCCTCCTGGCACTGAGCCTTAGAGGGGCGGTGCTCCAGAAACATTTGCTACACGAATGAACGAATCAACCATCGGATTTTGGGGTGGGTCGGCGCAGCTCGGTTCCAGCGAGGGCTCCGCCTACCAGCGGGCTCCGCAGAGGGACAGAGGCCGGGCGGCCGCCTCGGTTAACTCCGCTGCAGCCCAAAGCACGGGAATCGCGGGACAAACAAACGAGCGGAGGTAACACACCTGCAGGCCAGGAAACCCCCAGGTGCGGTCCAACTTGGCCGGAAGCTGCGGAGAGACTCAGCCACCGGAAGTCAGTGGAGGTTTCGGCCGGCCGCTCTAGAATCCTGGAGGACCGGGATCTCTGTGGTTGGCCGTGACGGGCACCCTCTACCGGGGATGACACATTCCCAGAGCTCCTGGGACCGAGAAAATGGTGGGCACAATTCCCGGGGCGGAGGGGGACTTTGGGACCCAGTAGCCAAGATAACAGTCCCAGTCCCGGGCATCTCAGTCCGGACAGTTGCCCGAGCTCATGGGACTAGCTGTGATTGGCCGGACGAGGTCGAGCGCTAGATGGGGACGCGCGCGCTACGTGCAGGGGCGTTGCCTTCCATTCACTTGGCGCCCGACTGCCAGTGCGCATGCGTTTGAAGGCGGTGCCGGGCGGGGAGCACACCCCTGTGAAGTGCCGGGCACCCTTTGGGCGGCTCCCGCCGGCTAGCTGGACAGCGGCGCGCGCCAGGCGTGGCTTCCTCGGCCGGTGGGCTAGGATTGGGCGCAGCAGGTAGAAGGGGCAGGACCCTTCGCAGAAATAGCTCAGCGATTGGCCAGGAGCTGGAGGGAGCGTGGTGTTGGGAGGCGGGGCGGAGGGGGACGGACAGGGCAGCTCACGACGCTGAGGTGGTGGCCGCGGCCCTTTAATAAGTAAGTGAGCCACCCTCGGAGACTCCCGCGCTGGGGACGGGAGGCCGGTGAGCCTCGGGACCTCTGAAAGCCTTGAGGAGGCGCGGGGGTGAGTGCGGCCCGGGGGAAACCCAGGTGCCCCGCCCCTCCCTTTCTTCCTGGCCCGCGCCTCGCCTCCCCATCCCCCGACCCTGGCCTGGCCCCTGCTGGGCCCCGACCCCTGGGGTAGCGTGTTTTCCCCGAACCGACCGCGCGCTTCTGGCCCTTGTCGGTTTAGGGAACTGGGAAGTTCCCTGGTCCTGCTCCCCAGCCCGCAGAGGGGACGCTGAGGCC
This sequence comes from Macaca thibetana thibetana, assembly GCF_024542745.1. Lineage (NCBI taxonomy): Eukaryota > Metazoa > Chordata > Mammalia > Primates > Cercopithecidae > Macaca > Macaca thibetana. Next base: position 2,342,855 of record NC_065593.1, on the reverse strand, counting down.
CACGGGAGGCGGTCCCCTCCTCACCCGAGTCTCCACGCAGACACCATGGCCGAGCCCCTGAAGGAGGAAGACGGCGAGGACGGCTCTGCGGAACCCCCCGGGCCCGTGAAGGCCGAACCCGCCCACACCGCTGCCTCTGTAGCGGCCAAGAACCTGGCCCTGCTTAAAGCCCGCTCCTTCGATGTGACCTTTGACGTGGGCGACGAGTACGAGATCATCGAGACCATAGGCAACGGGGCCTACGGAGTGGTGTCCTCCGCCCGCCGCCGCCTCACCGGTGAGCTTCCTGAGCCGTCGCCTCCCAGATGTGGCAGCGTCGCAGGGAGTGGGAAACCGGCCCGTCCCAGACAGCTGGGAAGGAAAGCGGGGTGCGAGTTCTGGCTCCAGTCAACACACGCTGACCAGGACCCTCTCTGCCTGCCAGGCTCCGGGGAGGCTCGGTTCTCTGAAACTCTGGTCTGGGGGTTTTGCCATCCTGCCTGCCTACTTCCTCCTTAGAAAAATGACAGTCCCAGTTAGACCAGAATGGAGAGCCATTCCTTCGTGTCTAAGAGACAAATGTGTTCTGGAGCCAGACACTGGCACAAGGAACTGGTGGTGGGATGGGTGAGGTCTGAGATGCAGAGGGTGTAGGCATTAGAGACTGAACTCCACCACTGGGCAGCCGTGCAACCTCCAACAAGTTACTAAGCCATATTTCCTTCTCTTTAACATTGACCTATTGGGACCTGCCCTGTAGGGGAGTTGTGAAGGTCACATTTAATAATGTAGGTAACATGCTTGGCACATAGTAGGTACCCAGTACTTGGTAGCTGTTGTCATTTGCATCCTAGAAGGGAGGTGTTGATAGGGGCTGGGTCGACTCTGCAGTTTCTCCAAGGTATCCTCTGGTGTGTCCCTGTTCCCTGCTCCTCAGGCCAGCAGGTGGCCATCAAGAAGATCCCTAATGCTTTTGATGTGGTGACCAATGCCAAGCGAACCCTCAGGGAGCTGAAGATCCTCAAGCACTTTAAGCACGACAACATCATCGCCATCAAGGACATCCTGAGGCCCACTGTGCCCTATGGCGAATTCAAATCTGTGTAAGAAGCGGGATGGGAGAGGGAGCCAGACTTGGGACTTTTCTGAAGGCTGCACTCATATTGCTGAAGTTCTGGAAGGGCAGCTGAATCTAATCTGAAGCAGGCTGGGAAAATTCCCGCAGTCCTAGGACCAGTTCTCCTTTAGAGTTTTGCCAGGGACAACTGTTATTCCTCAAGAAATGTACAGATGATTTTACAGTTTTATAGAATCTTAGTATGTAGGATGTCAAATGTAGGACATTCCTACTATGACCACACCCTCCTATTCCCATAGCAGACTTCACTAATCAATCACAGAACACTTTCCTACAGACAGTGGACAAGCCTGATCAATTTTCATCATAGTTCTTCAAGCTGCCACTACCAAACAATGGAGATAGCCCCAAAAGGAAACCTATTGGCCAGCCCTGGTGTAGTCCAACCCCATCTTTTATCTGATGGGGAAACTAGGTCTGGAGACAAAAGTGATTTAACCAAGTTCATGGAAAAGTCGTAGAGAATCTAAAACGTGATGCTCTTCTTCCATACCATGCCGTCAGCCCCTACGGGGTCCCAGGGTAAGGCTGTTACCTGTCTGGAATCGGAAGGGTGTGGTGAGGATGGGGCTTGTCCCTGGAGTGTGATCAGGCCAACCCATGCTTCTCTCCTTCTTTCCCCTTCCAGCTACGTGGTCCTGGACCTGATGGAAAGTGACCTGCACCAGATCATCCACTCCTCACAGCCCCTCACACTGGAACACGTGCGCTACTTCCTGTACCAACTGCTGCGGGGCCTGAAGTACATGCACTCGGCTCAGGTCATCCACCGTGACCTCAAGCCCTCCAACCTATTGGTGAATGAGAACTGTGAGCTCAAGATTGGTGACTTTGGTATGGCTCGTGGCCTGTGCACCTCGCCCGCTGAACATCAGTACTTCATGACCGAGTATGTGGCCACGCGCTGGTACCGTGCCCCTGAGCTCATGCTCTCTTTGCATGAGTATACACAGGCTATTGACCTTTGGTCTGTGGGCTGCATCTTTGGTGAGATGCTGGCCCGGCGCCAGCTCTTCCCAGGCAAAAACTATGTACACCAGCTACAGCTCATCATGATGGTGCTGGGTACCCCATCACCAGCCGTGATTCAGGCTGTGGGGGCTGAGAGGGTGCGGGCCTATATCCAGAGCTTGCCACCACGCCAGCCTGTGCCCTGGGAGACAGTGTACCCAGGTGCCGACCGTCAGGCCCTATCACTCCTGGGTCGCATGCTGCGTTTTGAGCCCAGCGCCCGCATCTCAGCAGCTGCTGCCCTTCGCCACCCTTTCCTGGCCAAGTACCATGATCCTGATGATGAGCCTGACTGTGCCCCGCCCTTTGACTTTGCCTTTGATCGTGAAGCCCTCACTCGGGAGCGCATTAAGGAGGCCATCGTGGCTGAGATTGAGGACTTCCATGCAAGGCGCGAGGGCATCCGCCAGCAGATCCGCTTCCAGCCTTCTCTCCAGCCTGTGGCTAGTGAACCTGGCTGTCCAGATGTTGAAATGCCCAGTCCCTGGGCTCCCAGTGGGGACTGTGCCATGGAGTCTCCCCCACCAGCCCCACCACCGTGCCCTGGCCCTGCACCTGACACCATTGATCTGACCCTGCAGCCACCCCCACCAGCCAGTGAGCCTGCCCCACCGAAGAAAGAGGGTGCCATCTCAGACAACACTAAGGCTGCCCTTAAAGCTGCCCTGCTCAAGTCTTTGAGAAGCCGGCTCAGAGGTGCCTTGTGGGCAGGTCGGGTGGGCAGAGGGGAGACTTGGACTTGGACAAGGCTTCAGCCTTTTACCTTCTCCCCTGCCCAACAGATGGCCCCAGCGCACCCCTGGAGGCTTCTGAGCCTCGGAAGCCGGTGACAGCCCAGGAGCGCCAGCGGGAGCGGGAGGAGAAGCGGCGGCGGCGGCAAGAGCGAGCCAAGGAGCGGGAGAAACGGCGGCAGGAGCGGGAGCGAAAGGAACGGGGGGCCGGGGCCTCTGGGGGCCCCTCCACTGACCCTTTGGCTGGACTAGTGCTCAGCGACAATGACAGAAGCCTTTTGGAACGCTGGACTCGAATGGCCCGACCCCCAGCCCCAGCCCCGACCTCTGTGCCAGCCCCTGCCCCAGTGCCAACGCCAACCCCAGCCCAACCTGCCAGTCCTCCTCCTGGCCCTGTAGCCCAGCCCACTGGCCCACAACCACAACCTGCGGGCTCCACATCTGGCCCTGTACCCCAGCCTGCCTGCCCACCCCCTGGCCCTGCAGCCCACCCTACCGGCCCTCCTAGGCCCATCCCTGTCCCTGCGCCACCCCAGATTGCCACCTCTACCAGCCTCCTGGCTCCCCAGTCACTTGTGCCACCCCCTGGGTTGCCTGGCTCCAACACCCCAGGAGTTTTGCCTTACTTCCCACCTGGCCTGCCACCTACAGACGCCGGGGGAGCCCCTCAGTCTTCCATGTCAGAGTCACCTGATGTCAACCTAGTGACCCAGCAGCTATCTAAGTCACAGGTGAGAGGGAGGCCCAGGCCATGGGGACACCTGGGTCCGGGCCAAAGGAAAATGGGTTCAGGAGTGGTCCCTGTTCCACAAAAACCGAGCAGCAGATGGGGCTTTGTCTCTGAACATGTCTCCTTGCTCACAGAAGGAGCATAATGGCGATGAAGAGGTTGTTAGGAGACAAGTTAGATATTGGAAAGTGCCTGGCCCAGAGGCGGGGCCAGCTAGCACTCACTGACGGCCAAAACTGGTGTTAGCACTCCCAGGTATCCAGGCGGAGTAGTCAGCAGCATTGGGACAGGGTGCCCTGCAGACCTCAGTCTGCCTGCATTGTAATCTGTCATTCTCTGCAGGTGGAGGACCCCCTGCCCCCTGTGTTCTCAGGCACACCAAAGGGCAGTGGGGCTGGCTACGGTGTTGGCTTTGACCTGGAGGAATTCTTAAACCAGTCTTTCGACATGGGCGTGGCTGATGGGCCACAGGATGGGTAAGGTGGCTGGACTGAGCTCCTAGACTGGGGCTGTGGGGAGAGGTTCCTGGTGCAGGAAGCATGCACCTGTGGGATGGGTGAGAGTCCAGCCTACGCTAATAGCACCCCTCCCTTCCCTTCCCCTGCAGCCAGTCAGATTCAGCCTCACTCTCAGCCTCCCTGCTTGCTGACTGGCTCGAAGGCCATGGCATGAACCCTGCCGATATTGAGTCCCTGCAGCGTGAGATCCAGATGGACTCCCCAATGCTGCTGGCTGACCTGCCTGACCTCCAGGACCCCTGAGGCCCACAGCCTGTGCCTTGCTGCCACGGTAGACCTAGTTCCAAGATCCATGGGAACATTCTCAAAGGCTTTAGCCCTGGACCCAGCAGGTGAGGCTCGGCTTGGATTATTCTGCAGGTTCATCTCAGACCCACCTTTCAGCCTTAAGCAGCCACCTGAGCCACCACCGAGCCATGACAGGATTGGGAGACCCTGACTCCCCCTGTACAATCCTTTTCAGTATTATATTTTTATTATTATTATGTTATTATTACACTGTCTTTTTGCCATCAAAATGAGGCCTGTGAAATACAAGGTTCCCTTCTGCACCTGACTCCAGGTGTAATTTTTGGAGTTCGGGGTAGGACACCATCAGTAGGGGAGCAAGGAGGAGCCAGGTGCCTACATTTGGGGAAATAAGCAAATATGTTTGTGTGTGTGAAGCCAGTTCATTCAGGTTCTGAAGGTTTATTGAGACCTTCAGTCCCTACCTACTCCCAGCCCTGCAGAGATTGTCCTCTGCTCCCTCATGTGGCTAAACCTCTCAACCCCTGGAGAATATGGGGAAGACCTCATATATGCATGCCTACCTTGGCTGTGGCTGTTTCAGGGTGGTGTGCAGTAGCTGTGGTCTTGGTATAGAGCTTCGGGGGCTGGGATGGGTCATCAGGGAAAGCTGAGTATGATAGTGAGATGGGCTGGGGTTCCACGGTACTCACCACAGGGGATTAAGTTGGTGGGAGGAAGGCTGAGGATGAAACATGGTTTGAGAGCAGCCAGAGGAGTGCTGGGCTGTGGCCTAGAATACACCATGGCCCTGTTCACACTGTACTGCTCAGCCTAGTACACTAGGGTGGCCCAGACAGGGGTCCACAGTGAGGAAGCAGGACAAGATGGCACACAAAGGCCTGCAGCTGGCAGGATGGCTCCTGGCTGTCAGCTGTTGGGACAGGGTGGAGGCAACTCATTCTCATGGAGCCCAGCCAGGTCCAGGCTAGAACCATGTGCCTCTCGGAAAAGGCCTGGGGAGCTGCTGGCAGCGTAACTTCAGGTGTAGGGGAGCCGGGTCTGGCTTAGGAATGGATGCCCTGGGTGTATGACAGGGATGAGGCATGGCTGAGAGCCACAGGCCCCCTTGTAAGGAGTTGGTGCTCGGGAATCAGCAGAAGCATGCATCAGGGGCAGCAGAGGGAGCACTCGTGGAGACCATGCGTGTCCAGGGGAGGAAAGGGGCCTGAGGGGGCCAGCCCCTCAGGCCCGACGGATTTTCATCTCAGTGCGCTTGAGGGAGTAGTAGAAGCCCTTCCACTGGGCCCAGTTGATGCCATTGGCATAGGAGAGGTGGGAGCCACCTAGGTAGAAGCCATTGAGGTTGGCGAAGTGGCAGCTGCGGAACCAGAAGGCTCCTGAGGAGAGAGCCGCACAGTTCTGCACAAAGAGGTCCTGGTCCCGGTCAAAGGTAGAGAACTTCTGGCCACTGTGGTAGGACAGGGAGTCACCTGGCAGAGGGGAGAAGGGTTGGGGCTGCTGAAGCAGGGAACTGAGCTCCGAGCTGGCCGGGAGAGGGTGACAATGACGACTGTGAGAGAGATCACGTGGCAGCCTGGCGGGATGGGGGCACCCTCCCTGAGCCAGATGTTGGGTAGATGTGCTTCTGCAATGAAGAGAAACAGCTGCTCCGCCACAGAGTTGCCTGGAGCAGGGCCAGGATGGCTGCTCCCCAGGGCTGAGGCCCAAGCTGGTTTGAGCTGGTTTGGAGCCAGCTCTGGCCCTTCCAGACCCAGGAGGGTTGAAGGAGGGGCCTGAAGGAGGTTGGGGATGACTGGGCAGGGCCAGCCCTGCCTTCTTTCCCCTCACAGCCCCTCCTAAAGCTAACGGCGGGGTATACCTGCCCCGCCGTCCTCGAAGCCTGCCACATAGAGGGTGTAGCCGTCTTCCTCTGCACTGACCGCGTTCGGGGAGATGGAGAAGTCAGCGTACTTGGCGTAGGCCGTGTTGTTCTCAAAGTCCTCCAAGTCCACTCGCAGCTCGTACTTCTGCTTCAGCGTCAGGAGGTGCATGTTCTGCAGCCCTGGGGAGGAGGGGCAGTTGGTCAACAAGGACCTGGCCCTGGGGCAGCCCCTCAGCCCACCTGGTCCCCGCCTTACCCAGCCAGTACTCTCCATCGGCACGGCCGAAGCCCAGCTTGTAGTCATTCCAGCCCCGGAAGAAACTCACTGAGCCATTGAATCTCTTCTGGAAAACCTGGAGCAGAGAAGATGAGACTGGACCATCAAGGGTCCAGTGGGCAGGGTTCTGGGCCTGCCCTGCCCACCTCAAGCATGGACCCTGTGATGCTGTGGCCAGCTTGTTAAAGGACTGAGTTGTGGGGGGTAGTGGGAGTGGGGTTGCTAAAACAAGGTCCACATTGGCACCAGGCCCCCTGTGGAGCAGCTGCCAGCACCCACCTGGGCTCTTCATACCCAGTTTCGTATAGAGGCAGGAAAGAGGCTAAGAGGGGGCGCTCTAGAGTTCGAGTGCCTAGCTGTGGGACCTGGGCAAGTTCCTTCACCTCTCTGAGGCTTTAGTTCCTCAGTACTTCCCAGGATTATTGTGAGGCTTATATGCATTAACCTACCTCAGCCGGGCGCAGTGGCTCACGCCTGTTATCCCAGCACTTTGGGAGGCTGAGGTGGGCGGATCACCTGAGGTCAGGAGTTCAAGGCCAGTTTGGCCAACATGGTGAAACCCCATCTCTACTAAAAATAAAAAAATTAGCTGGGCGTGGTGGCACATGCCTGTAATCCCAGCTACTTGGGAAGCTGAGGCAGGAGAATTGTTTGAACCTGGGAGGTGGAGGTTGCAGCAATGAGGTGGATGGAGCCACTGCACTTGAGCCTGGATGACAGAGCAAGACTCCGCCTCAAAGCAAACAGACAAACACCTACCTCAGGCACTTAGAATTTAAGTGTTGGCAGCTGCTCAGAAGCTGTGCTGTGGGTGTCATTATCCCCATTTTAAAGATGAAGAAACTGAGGTTCACAGATGTGAAGCCCAGGGTCACAGGGCTGGGATTAGAACCAGCTCTGGCCTCTGTTCCCTCCTCCCACTCACCGTCCACTTCCCGCCCTCGGTGGTCATGTCACAGAAGACGGGCACAGGCACACTGGGGCCCAAGGGGTAGATGAGGTACACGCCGTCTGACTGGTAGCCCTGGGCATAGATGTCGTCACAGTCCAGGGGTTGCTGAAGGCAAAACCTCTCCAGAGCTGGGGGTGGGGACATGGGGACAGTGAGGAGAGTGGGACTATGGCATCACTGACACCTCAGCACCCCAAGACTTGCCTTAGTCCCTGGGACTGGGGGAATTTGACACAAGGAGTCATGGAAGGTTTCTTCAAGGGAGATGAGCAATGCTCATGTCATCCATCTGCCCCATTTAGTAAAGGAGGAACCTGAGTCCTGCAGAGCTGGGGCTCAGCCCTGACAGTCTGTTCTGACAGTCCAGCCTCTCCTTGCCCAACCTGTGGGCCAGGCCGCGTCTGTGAGTGTGGGGCTGCTTACCATCTCCTCGGATCCCGGAGACCTGGGGGGCACACGGGGGCGTGGAGAGAAGCAGCAGCAGCGGCAGGGCCAGGAGGGCCTGGCGATGGGCAGACAGGGTCAGCACAGCCCCTTCCCAGCTCGAGACCCCCTGTTCTCTTTGTATTTGCCCCCACCATGCGTGCATATGCTGCCCTTGCCTGAATCCCTCTCCTGCCATTTGGCCCCTCTTTCCCCACCCTACCCCCCCTCCGGCCAAGTAACCACCCCACTCTCTGGGACAGGCTATATACCCTCATCGCTTACAAGTTTCAAGAGAACTCCTTGTGCCTTCATAGTCCCCTCTGTGGCCAGGGGCCTCTGGAGTGGGCTCAGTTCCCCAGTGCTATGAGTCCCCCTACCCTGGGCCCCGTACCTTCATGCTGTCAGTTCTGCTCAGAGTGGCTGGGTGTCTGCGGCCCCAGACTGCAACCGCCCAGAGTTATGTGCTGGGCCCCCGCCAGCCGCCCCAGCCCCGCCCCCCTTCCCGTAGCTGCAGAACCCCCCTCTCCCCACCCCAGACAACCAGCATCAGTTTACACTATCAGGGGGCTGGGAGGTGGGGCCAGAGCCAGGGGACCACCTGTGTCTCATTAGGCCTGTCGGGCAAAGTACTGCAGACGTTAACTCCCTGCTGGCTCCAACTGTTCCCTGGATCCCACTCCATCCGCCATCCGGCACCCGCCCCGCTAGATCTGTGGGCCCCCTGGCACCCCCAGGCAGCCCCAGCCCGCCGCAGCCTGTCCCCTGCTTCCTGATGGGCCCCCCTGCAGATGTCTGTTTATTCTTTCCCCCTCCTTCCCTGGCCTGCGTTTCATCAGCCATTGAGGGGGAGGGCTGAGGGGGTGTCATATGCCTGGCTTCTGGGGAGGGGAGGCCTGCTCTGGGGGAGCAGAAGGCTGAGGGGACAGCTTCAGAGCTCCTGATGTGGGAGCCTGGCTGGGGCTGGTGGGGGGACAGAGGCAGCAGTCTCCTGGCAGGCCTGGGACATTTCTGAGCCATGAGCACAAGGCTGCTGGCGTCCAACTGCTCTGTCTGCCCCAGCTCAGGCCAGGCAGGGCCCCTCTCCAGCCCCCCCTCGCCAGCACCTCCTCACTCTGGCCACCTCAGGCCCGCTCTTTTCCCCTCCCACAGTTCCCTGGCCCATCTCTCTGGCTCACATGCACAGGGTATGGGACCTCTTTTGTTTTTCTTCACTCCACCCCTCCTTCTTTCTTCCAGACCCTTCACTTTGGCTCCCACACCTCCCAGACTCTACTTCATCTGAATCTCCCTGCTTCTGGGCTCTCTCCTCCCATCCCTGGCACACTACCAGGAGAGTTGTTCTAGATGGCCTCTCAGATTATGTCACCCTGCTTAAGCCTCATGGCTCCCTATTGCCTCAGGGCTGAGGCTAGGTTTTTCACCTTGGACATGAAAGGAATTTCAAGTCTGTCTCTGGCCTACCTTGAGGACCTTGTCCCTTATTACTGTGACTCAAACTACAGTGCAGCCACCCCAGACTTCTCACCATGGAGGTCCCCACTCCTTTGTGCTGCCCCCCGTGATGCCCACTCATCTGCCTCCTTTTCTTGGCCATAAGGGCCAGTGAGCAGGGTCTGGGTCTCATTTCTGCATGCTCAGTGCCCATCACAGAGCCTGGCACAAGGTAGGCTTGATATGTACATGCACAGTCACTCATATATTTTTATATATAGATAAGATACTAGAGTCGGGGCCTTGCTCTGTTGTCCAGTTGCAATCATAGCTCACTGCAGCCTCAAGCTCCTGGGCTGAAGTGATCCTCCCACCTCAGCCTCCTAAGGAGCTAGGACTACAGGTGTGCCACCACACCCAGCTAATTTTTAAATTTTTTTGTAGAGGATGGGGAGGCAGTCTCCCTATGTTGCCCAGGCTGGTCTTGAACTGGCCTCCAGTGTTCCTCCCACCTTAGTCTCCCAAGAAGCTGGGACTATAGGGCCACCACACCTGGCTCACAGGTATGTTTTGAGCCCTGTGTGCCATAGGCTATGCTGGCTGCTGAGGATACAGTATCTGCCCTGCGGAGTGGCAAGCACGGGTTTTGGACAGTGAATTGCAAATGTAAGGTGTGTTACAAAAGGACATTTGTATTGAATGGATAAACAGATGAAAGATTCAAAGGCAAAGTGATGAGGCAGCTCTGGCTTAGGTCCCATCTCTCCACTCCTGAGTCAATAGATAAGCCCCTTGGAAAAGCCCCAGCTGGCCTCCCTGACTTGGTTCTGTGATTGCCTCTGTTCATAGTTGTGTCTTGTGTCAGGCTGCCTCAGTTCAAATCTAAGTTCTGTTGCCTGTTAGCTGGGTGACCTTGCACAAATTACCTAGTCTCTCTGTGCCTTGGTTTCCTCCTCTGTAAAATGAGGATAGTCATAGTATCTACTTCATAGGGGTGTGGTAAGGATTAAGTAATACATATCAAGTTCCTAGAACAGTGCTAAAATTGGCAACTATTTAGTAAATATTAGCTATCTTCATCGTCATAATAAACATCATGATTCTCATATGAATGGGTTGTCTTCAACACAGCTTGTATTCTTGCCTGTGGAAGAGACAGTTAGCTGGCTCTCAATACTCGTTCTTCCCTTAGTCCTCAGTAGTAAGATCTGATTTTTATCTGGGCTCATTGTCCAGCCTCCCTTGCAGCTAGATGACATCACACATCTGAATTTTGGCCAATAAGATGCCAACTTATTGTTGTAAAGGTAGGTGGCTTGTCCCTCTTCATCCTGCACTCTGTCCTACTGAATGTGATGGCTGGAGCTCTAGCTGCCACCTTGGACAGTGGGGATGAGGAGGATGAGGCCTCATCAGCGGATGGCAGAGGAGGAACTGGGAAAGCCTCTCACGACTTTGTGGAGTGGGTCCAAAAACAGCCCTGGACTGCCCTCCTCTAGGCCTTTTTTATGCAAGAGAGAAAGAAACTTCTGTGTACTTTAAGTCTTTGTGGGTTTTTTTTTTTTCTGTTACACACAGCTGAATCTAATCCTGATTTCTTCTTTCAGCAAATGCCAGCTAATTTTAACACAAGTCTATAAAAGGGAAAATAATGAAAAAAAAAAATCAGTCATCAAAGCAAATAATAAAATGGTCCAAAGTCAAGTATTGAAGGCTTTTGGAGAATATCACTAATGAGCAAACCTAGAAACTCCCCTTCCTCCTCAAAAAGAGAGAATTAAGATATGAGGTATCAATTGCATTTTGCCAATTAGTTTCTACTTAAAAAATGTAATCATGTGTGTGGGTGCAGCAAAGCAGGCACTGTGTTCACTGGATGTGGCTGGAAATTAGTTTAACTTTTGCAGGAAAGAAATTTGGTAATAACATACCCAGAGTCGGTAATCCTTCTAAGATGTTGTCTGGAGGAAATACTCTGACATGTTGAAGAGGCTACAGATACAGTTAGGGGCCATTACTTGTTGGCTGCCCAGCATGGGAAACCTCTTCCCACGTTTAGGGTGTTCCTCTCCTAATTAGAATGCTGGGTGTTCACATTCCCAGGGTTCCTTGCAGTTTGATTGAAGGCACATGGCCTTGGTTTAGCTGATAAAATGCACGGTCCTGGGCTTCATTTTGGGAGAAAGTGATTTGAGAAGCAGGAGCAGGAACAATCCATTCCTGGGGTGATGGTGACCCCAGTGCTGTCTGGGTCCTAGTTTCTCTGGGTGGTTGGTGGTGGCTTGGCAAGCGCAATGCTGAGTGACACTGGCTTAGTCTCGGGCTGCAAAGCCCAGAGCTTGGTTCTCAGCCCTCCCAGTGATCAGTTTGCTCTGCCTGCTAATGTTTTTGAAAGAGATCCCCAACTCACATGCATGAAGATGTTTGTGTCTGGATTCTGTCATTGCCAACAACACACGCTAACTCTGACTTTGTTGGGAGGCTTTGCTGAGAGTCTAGACTAGGGGTGGGTGGGAGCTGAGGCTGCCCTGGGCTCTGGAAAGCAGGCCCTCAGTGGGGGTCCTGTGGTGGGACAATGTCGGGTTGATGCTGCTCAGTGCACAGGGCTATGGCTTTGTCTGTCTGCCAGATTCCAGGAGTGGGGAAGACCCATCCCACCGGCCTTGCTTGGGTTGTTTTACACATCCCTTGGAAAGGGGGTTGCAGTTGGACGCCTTTCATTTGCCTCCCCACCTTTCTCCGTACTGCCCTGGGCCCCGGGAGGCCAGCCTCACCCTCTGGTTTCTGATTGGGTCCAGCCAATGAGGAGCCTAGGAGGATTCAGTGAAAAGGAGAATGAAGTAGGAATATTCATTCTCCTCCTTGTAGAGTCCCCACAGGCTGGCTTTGTTTCTCAGCCAACAGTCTCAAGTCCTGCCAGGCAGCCATCTCCATAACAGCCCCCTGACTCACTGTGGGCGACTCCTTCTTCCTCTGCCCCCTTCGGGTCTAGGGGTGTTGATAGCCCTGGTGTTACCAGCCCAGAGATAGGAGGCCATCTCCTGCTCACACCTCAGCAAATAGTCCTTTTATTAATTGCTACTCAAATTGTCCTAATCTGAGTGTTACTTGATGGAAATTGGACTGATTCGGGGAGAGAGGCATCCCTGATGATAATACAGAAAACGAGTGTGAGATTAGGAGGGGAAGTGGCTGCAGGTGCACAAAAAAATCTCCCTCTGTCATAGTCATTGTAAGGTACGCTGTAATACTGTCAAACCCAGATGGCTCAGTAAAAGCGGATGACCCCCTGTGCTTCCTCGATGTCATTTTGGTAGGACATTTGCTCAAGTTGGTGTGGCTTCTGCCCCTGAGTTAGGCCTGTGCTTGTTGTTCTCCGCGTTGCCTGATCCACCCACGTCCTCCTCTGTGCCCGGGTGGCTGCCCTGTAGGGAGGGCATCACTGGGTTTCCATGGCCCCTGGCTTCCAGCTGGGTTTGACTAATGGGAGACACCAACAGGAGATGGGAGAAGAGAGAGGTTGAAGTATTTCTCCCCAGCTCCTGTCCTGATAGGCACTGCAGTTTTGGCTGTAGCTGTGCCTGCTGTCCTCCACCCCCCACCTCCTGATGACATCTCCTGCCACAACCTCCCTCACTGTCTCCAGTAACCCAGTTTCCTCCCCTTGCCCCTCAGGCTGGGATGATGAGGGCTCTCATCCTTGCTAGTCCCAGGATGCCTCAATGCCCCATGTTGGTTTTCTTAATGTTCACACCCAAGTAAATAGTCCCTTCATTAAATTCTCTGAAGAAAAACAAAACAAAACAAAACAAAACCCAAAAGGCTGAGTTCACCCTTTGTTTCCTGAGAGGACCCTGACTGACCCAAGGTCTTACTTTGGTTTCCTCTAAAAGCACAGCAGCCTGTGGAGTGGAGCTTTTTCTGTTGTTTCGGACAACAGCTAAGGACAAGACCTCTATTCTCTCTGCGGGTGCAGACACCTCCCTGTGTGTCTTGCTGGCAGGCAGCTAGACTGCTCCTTTATCTACCCTCCTGTATCCGGAGCTAGAGAAGCCTGAGGAGAGGTTTGAAGGAAACTCATCAAAGCAGAGAACACCTAGGGAGAAGAGACGGTGGGTCCCCCCAACCCAGGCCAAGCAAAGCAGCTCCGAGAGAGGAGCTGTCTGCCAGAAGGACAGACTTTCCCTGAGCTGCCCAAACCCAAGGGCCCTTTCCCAGAGGCCGCTGCTGCAGCAAAGTGAGAACAACTGTTTGGAAGACCGGGGGGTGAAGCCTGGGGCTGCCCGAAGTGGAGAGAAGAGAGAGGGCAGGGGCTCGCACAGTCATCGTTTGGCAGGACACGGATGTGGTATTCTGAGTGGGTACTGTGGAATATGAGGTCAGATTGGAATCAGGCCCATCCTCGTAACCTCTTTTACCTTAACTACCTCTTTAAAGGCTGTATCTCCAAATATAGTCGCATTCCAAGGTACTGCACGGTACAGCTTCAGTATGAATGTTGGGGGACACGATGCATCCCATAACAAGCATCTTCAAAGCACCAGGCACTCTTTAACCCTTTGTAGGCATCCGTGCACAAGACAGAATCTCCAGCCCTCCTGGAGCTACGGAAGAGAAAGAAAAGTAAGTGAAATGATGATAAGTACTATGAAAAATGAAGCAGGAAGGTGGCAGGAGTGGGGCCAAAGTTTGGGACAGGGCATGTCCAGAAGGCCGTAGTGTGGAGATGGTAATGGCGAACTCTGGGTCCAAGGGCAGACACAGACATGTTGTGGTGGGGAACACTGTATCTTATTTCTCTAACATGGGGGAAGGTTTTAGGAGGGATTTGGTATCTCTCCCCACCTTTTTATAGTTTGGGACAAGATCAGTTGATGGAGTTCAGGGTGTGGCAGAGAGAAGAGGCAGATTAGAGATGGAGAGGTGTTGAATGTAGGCTAAAACATTTGAACTTGATCCCAAGGGCCTTTGGGATTAGGGTATATTGAGATATGTAACTTAGGTTCCTGATTTTACTTTGATGTGTAGATGCTATATAACTGGGGAGAAAGCATACAGATTAGAGGTCTTTTTGTTGTTAAATAAACAAATGCATGTGTATAATTGGGATAAAAGGGGTACTTGGAGGCCATATATGGAGAAACAGCAGTCCCTAGCCCTGTGTTTGATGAGTCCTGGGGTTGAGTCTTTTCTCTTTCATTGTGCTGGCCAGCAAGTGGAGGTTTGTTTCCCTCAGTTCTGAGAAAATTATTTTCTATTACGTCTTTGGCTATTTCTTTCCTCCATTTTCTCTGTTCTCTTTGTGATAATTTTATTAGTTGGATATTGGATCTCTTAAGTTGATCCTATGTTATATATTGCCCGAAAAATCCTCTGTGCTCTGCCAACCATCTCTTCCTCCCCCTAAACCCCTGGCAACTACTGAACTTTTTATTGTCTCCATAATTTTATCTTTTCCAGGATGTCATATAGCTGGAATCATATAATAATTTGCAGCCTTTTCAGATTGGCTTCTTTCACTTAATGGTATGCATTTAAGGTTCTTCCATGTCTTCTCATGGTGTGATAGCTCACTTGTTTTCAACACTGAATACTATGCAGTTGTCTAGATGTACCCCAGTTTATTTATCCATTCACTTAATAAAGGACATCTTGGTTGCTTCCAAGTTTGGGTGATTATGAATAAAGCTGCTATAAACATCTGTGTGCAGGTTTTGTGTGGACGTACATTTTCAACTCGGGTAAATAACAAGGAGCATGATTGCTGGGTCATATGGTTAAGACTTTGTTTAGTTTTGTAAAAAAACTGCTAAACTATCTTCCAAAGTGTCTGTACCATTTTGTATTCCTACCAGCAATGAATGATTGCTGTTCCATATCCTTGCCAGAATTTAGTATTGTCGTTATTTTTTACTTTAGCTAGCCTTATAGGTATGTAATGATATCTTGTGATTTTAATTTGAATCATTTAATAGCAAATGATGTTGAACATCTTTTCATGTGCTTGTTTGCCATCTGTATACCTTTTTCAGTGAAAAATCTGTTCGTGTCTTTTCCCATGTTCTTTTTTTTTTGAGACAGGGGCTTGCTCGGTCATCCAGGCTGGGTGTAGTGGTGCAATCTTAGCTCACTACAGCCTCAACCTCGTAGGTTCAGACTATCTTCCCACCTCAGCTTCCTAAGTAGCTGGGACTACAGGCATGTGCCACCACGCTTGGCTAATTTTTGTATTTTTTTTAGAGACGTGGTTTTGCCATGTTGCCCAGACTGCTCTCTAACTCCTGGACTCAAGCAATCCTCTGACCTCAGCCTCCCAACATGCTGGGATTACAGGCATGAGCCACTGCACCCACTCCCCACACCCATATTCTAATTGGACCATTTGCTTTTTTCTGCTGGAGTTTTGAGAGACCTTTATGTATTTTAGATACTAGTGCGTTGTCAGCTATGTGGTTTGCAAATATTTTTACCCATTCTGTGGCTCGTCTTTTTATCCTCTTAACAGGGCCAGTCTTTTATAGAGCAAACGTTTTAAATTTTGATTAAGTTGAATTAATCAACTTTGCGTTTTTGGTGTTATATCTAGCAACTTTTTGCCTAGTCCTAGGTCCCAAAGATCTATTTTTTTCTAGTTTTATAATTTTACATTTAAGTTGGTGATCCACTTTAAGTTAATATTTATAGAAGTCAAGTTCTTTTTTTCCCCCTTCTTTTTGTAGATTCCTTAGGATTTTCTACATAGATAATTAGGTCATCTGCAAATAGGGGGAAGTTTATTTCATCCTTTCCTATCTGTGTACCTGTTATCTCCTTTTCTGTTCTTATTGCACTGGCTAGAATTTCTAGTCCTATGTTGAATAAGGATGATGAGAGCAGATATCATTGCCTAGTTCCTGATTTTAGCAAGAAAGCATCCAAGGCTAGGTGTGGTGGCTCATGCCTGTCATCCCAATACTTTGGGAGGCCATGGTGGGAGGATCACTTTAACCCAGGAGGTGGAGGCTGCAGTGAACTGTGATCGCACCACCACACTCCAGCCTGGGTAAGAGTCAGACCCTGTCTCAAAAAAAAAAAAAAAAAAAAGAAAGCAAGAATTCAGTCTTTCACTGTTAGGTATAATGTTACCTGTAGTTTTTTTGTAGAGGCTCTTTATCAAGTTGAGAAATTTCCCCTGTATTCCTACTTTTCTGACAATTTATCATTCATGAGGTGTTGAATTTTTTCAAATACTTTTTCCACATTAATTGATATGATCCTATGGGTTTTCTTCTTTAGCCTATTCACTTGGTGGGTTATATTGATTGATTTTCAAATGTCAAACCAACCTTTCATTTCTAGAATAAATTACACTTGGTCACAGTGTAGAATTATTTTTATATTGCTGAATTCTATTTGGTAATATTTTGTTAAGAATTCTTGCACCTATTCATGAGGGATATTGGTCTGGATATTTATCTTTCTAGTACCATCTTTGGTTGTGATACAGGGTCATAATAGCCTTGTAATGAATTGGGAAGCACTTCCTTCTCTTTCCTTCTATTTTCTGAAAGATATTGTATGTAACTAGTTTTAATTCTTTTTTTTTTTTTTTTTTTTTTTGAGACGGAGTCTCGCTGTGTCGCCCAGGCTGGAGTGCAGTGGCGCAATCTCGGCTCACTGCAAGCTCCGCCTCCCGGGTTCACGCCATTCTCCCGCCTCAGCCTCCCGAGTAGCTGGGACTACAGGCGCCCGCCTCTGCGCCCGGCTAATTTTTTCTATTTTTAGTAGAGACGGGGTTTCACCATGGTCTCGATCTCCTGACCTTGTGATCCGCCCACCTCGGCCTCCCAAAGTGCTGGGATTACAGGCGTGAGCCACCACGCCCGGCCTTTTTTTTTTGAGACACGATCTTACTCTGTCACCCAGACTGGAGTGCAGTGGTGTGATCATGGCTCCCTGCAGCCTCAACCTCCTGGACTCAAACGATCCTCTGTCCTCAGCCTCCCAAAGTTCTGGGATTATCGGCACGAGCCACTGAGCCTGGCCCTGTGTTAATTCTTCTGTAAAAGTTTGGTAGAATTCTTCAGGGAAATCACTTGGGCCTGGAGAATTTTTTTTTTTTTCCCTGAGAAATATTGTGATACATCTTTTAGGCCTCCATGGGTTTTGAAGAGATGTTTGTTGTCATTTAAATTGCTTTCCTCCTATAAATAAAGCATTTTTGTCTAGGTGCTTTATATATTTTTTCTTAGTTTTTAGTTTTCAGAAATTTATAATGTGTTTTGCTATGAATTTTTGGGAGTTATCCTGATTGGGATTTGCTCGCTTTTTTTTGTTTGTTTGTTTGTTGTTTTGAGACAGTCTTGCTCTGTCGCCCAGGCTGGAGTGCAGTGGCACAGTCTCGGCTCACTGCAAGCTCTGCTTCCTGGGTTCATGCCATACTCCTGCCTCAGCCTCCTGAGTAGCCAGGACTACAGGCACCTGCCACCACACCCGGCTAATTTTTTATTTTTAGTAGAGACCGGGTTTCACCGTGTTAGAAAGAATGGTCTCAATCTCCTGACCTCCTGATCCACCTGCCTTGGCCTCCCAAAGTGCTGGGATTACAGGCATGAGCCACCGCGCCCGGCCTGCTCACCTTTTTAATCTGTTGTTGGCTTATGTCTCTTGTCAAATTTGGGGAGTTTTCAGCCATTATTGCTTTGAGTACTTCTTTTTGCCTCACCCTCCTTCTTTCCTCTAGGGACTCCAGTGACACAAATGTTAGATCTTTGTGGTACAATAGTTGCCCAGGTCCATGAGTCTGTTCATATTTTTTCCAGTCTTTTTTCTCTCTGTTGTCAGATTAGGTAGTTCTATTGTTCTGTCTTGGAATTCACTGATTGTTCCCTCTGTCCTCTCCATTCTGCTCTTGAGCCCATCCACTGAGGTTTTTTATTTTGAGTATTGTATTTTTTGGTTTTAAAATTTCCATTTGGTTCTTTGTAGCTCCTTTTTTAAATTTTTCTTTTTTTATTTTTATTTATTTATTCATTCATTCATTTATTTATTTTTTGCTGAGGCTGTCTATGTTTCCATTTGTTTCAGGTGTGTTTGCAGTTGCTCATTGAAGCATTTTATTACAGCCATTTTAAATCTTTGTCAGCTAATCCTGACATCCCAGTCATCTCAGTGTTGGCATCTATCAGTTATCCTTTGTCATTCAGTTTGAGATTTGCTGGTTCTTTATATGATTAATACTTTTTTATTGAAACCTGGACGTTTTGTATTATGTTATGAAATGCTGGGTCTGATTGAAACCTGTTTTTTGTTTGTTTGTTTGTTTGAGACAGAGTCTTGCTCTATCACCCAGGCTGGAGTGCAGTGGCGTGATCTCGGCTCACTGCAACCTCCACCTCCCGGGTTCAAACCATTCTCCTGCCTCAGCCTCCGGAGTAGTTGGGACTACAGGGGCATGCTACCATGCCTGGCTAATTTTGGTATTTTTATTAGGTTGATGCAAAAGTAATTGCAGCTTTGCCATTAATGGCAAAAACCAGTTACTTTTGCGTCAACCTAATAGTAGAGACGGGCTTTCACCATGTTGCCCAGGCTGGTCTGGAACTCCTGGCCTCAAGTGATTCATCTGCCTTGACTTCCCTAAGTGTTGGGATTACAGGTGTGAGCCACCACACCCGGCCTAAACTTGTTTTAGCTGGCCTCCTCTGACACCCCTCTGGCCGGGAGAGGGGTGGCACTGCCTCAGTACCACCAGGTGGGGGTAGAAGTCCAAGTTCCTCACTTTGCTTCTGTTGACACTTAAGAGGGGGATTCCCTGTTACTGCTAGACAGGGTGCAAGTTTCAGCTCCCCACGTGGTCTCCACTAACACTGTAAGGTCAGGGGGAGCACCTGTAATGGCTGGGATACAAGTTCTGGCTCCCTACTTGGCCTTCTCTGATACCACCCAGCTGGGGATGTTGGGACCCCTCGTTACTGCCTTGTGAGGGGGAGGTCTAGGCTCCCCATTCAGCCTTTGTGGCGTGGGTGGGTGGGGCTGCATGCTTTCCTGTGGCGTTTGGCTGCAGTAGGGTATTTATTGCCTAGGAATTTTCTGTCTTGCCAGGCCACCCTTTTCCTGGTCCTTCAGATAGCAGATTTTGTTGAGGTTTTTTTTTTTTTTTTTTTTTTTTTTTTTTTTTTAGTGTGGCTGTTTGGCATTTCCAGATTGCCAGCTTCTCCAGTACCTATTCTGGGATAAGGAGACAAAAAGAAAGCCCAGGAGAGTCACTACCACCATCCTCAGTCCTGAGGTCCCTGCTTGCCTTCTTTTCTCCACCTCTCAGAGTCTTCCCATGTCTGTCTTGTATGTGATGTCCCAGGTTTTTAGTTGTACTTAGCAGGAAGTATAGGAAAAAATATACCTACTCCATCTTCCCACAAGTGGAAGTTCCTTAAAAAGAATTATGAGGCATAAGTTACATAGAGTGACGTAGACCGGTCTTTCCAAACGTGTACCTGGGAACTACCACCCAGATTCCTAGCACCACAGCAGGCTTCCTGTGAGGAGGGACACATTTTTATTTGCATCTTAAAAAAACCGGGCTGACTGCCAGTTGGAAAATGGATTAGTGGGAGGCAGGGGAGGGACTGATGGCCTGCGTGTTCTCAGACACCATCATCTGTCCCTGATGGCCTCTGTGGGTGGGGTGGGGTGGCCTGGGCTCCATAGTCACCTCCCTCCTCTTTGGCACTGGGTCATCAGTCAGGGTCAAGCAGTCCAGGGCTGCCTGATGTGGGTGGGGAACCTCTGCTCTTTCTGGCATCAGACTCAGTGTCAGGAAGCAGAAGCACATTTCAGCTTTTGTACGCCCTCTTTCCTGACCTCTGGGGTCAGGTGTTAATTTCCTGTTGCCTAACTGTACTCCACATTCATTTTGTCAGCAAACATGCTGTATTATGGATTGCTAAGGACGTGACTGCTGTGGCTGCTTTGCTCTGCGTGGCCCTAGATTATGGTGGTGTGATGGGGAGAGCAAATGGGGTTAGAGAGAGAGGAAGAAGAAACACTGTGTGTCTGCAAGAGAAAGAAAGAGAGAAAGAAATGCTAGAGACTAGATAGGAGATAGGCTTGGCTGCAGGTCACTTGGATAGCCTCAGTTTCCTCATCTGTAAAATGGAGCCAATATTTTCACCTTTAGAGAAATGTGGGAAGGATCGGAGATTCTGTTGTTAGAAGGACTCAGCATATAGTAGGAGTCCAGTAAATAGGCATGATCATTATTATCATTGTAATAAACTAATGGAAAACTGTACTTCTTTATCTGTTGGATATCTGTCCTCAGGCCTACTGTGTAAAAAGTCCTTCTGTAAGAATCTCTTGGATTTTCCTTTGACAAAAAAAAAAAGAGGAGAGGCCTTGTGGGGGTTGGTCTGAGATCCAAGTTGGGGCAGGGCTGATTCCTGGGGAGATCTGGGCACACTGAGGTAAGTGGCCCAGACTTGCTTCCAAGGCTGATTAACAGGCTAGCATTGGCCGGGCGCAGTGGCTCATGCCTTGTAATCCCAACACTTTGGGAGGCCGAGGCGGGCAGATCACGAGGTCAGGAGTTTGAGACCATCCTGGCCAACATGGTGAAACCCCGTCTCTACTAAAAATACAAAAATTAGCTGGGTATGGTGGCGTGTGCCTGTAATCCCAGCTACTTGGGAGGCTGAGGCAGGAGAATCACTTGAACCAGGGAGTCAGAGGTTGCAGTGAGCCAAGATGGTGCCACTGCACTCCAGCCTGGCAACAGAGCGAGACTCCATCTCAAAAAACAAAAGCAGACTAGCATTTATTGAGCGCCTACTGTTCACCAAGCTTTCTGCACTGACCCTACATGGGGGTAATTATATCTTCAGTTTTACTGCTGAGGTTTACTGCTGAGGAAACTGAGCTTGAGTGAGAAAAGTGACTCTGCCTAGTGAGTTAAGTGGAACCAGTATTTGAACCAAGGCCTGTTTGGTGCCAAAGCCTGGGTGCTGCCCAGGACACACATAACCTTGCCAGTCAGGTTGAAGGATGGCGTAGGTCAGCGGGCCACCAGAGGCTTACATGCAGAGGCCTGGACTGCAGCGGGCCTCTGGCTCTATTCAGACTGGCCTTCTGCCTATCAAACCAGCTGCAAGGGGCTGCCTGTCACTCCAGAGGGGTCTATGGGGCCTGGATCCAGTTGGGCATAGTCTGTGGGGGGAAGTTTCCTCCACAGGGGCCAGCTGGCCACATCTGTCAACTTCCTGGCTGACTGCCTGGATACTCCAGTCCCAGGATCCTAATGGGCAGTATGCAAGTTGGAATGGGGGTAGTACAGCAGAGGAGAGGGGTCTGGAGCCTGGTCTCAATTCTGACTTGGAGGAGAGGAGATGATGCATAATGGTAGGTTGGCTGCCAGCAGCCAGGGACTGCTCGCCAGTGTGGACATCCAGAAGGGTGCTCAAGGTGTCTTCTAACTTGACTCTTGTCACTTCCTTCTCCCCTGTTGTCCCCATCAGCTAGTGCCTCCCAACTTGTATGTCCTGCTTCCACCCTGCCTCTGAAGCCCACCTTCTTGTCCTCACCCACCCCCACCCCACCTCTTGTGCCCCACGCTTCATAACTCTGGAGAGGCAGCCCATATTTGCATTTCATCTTTCCCACTTTTGTCAATAAATCTAGCAAATGTTTGTTGGGCTACCCCAGGCCTGACTGTTTTCACTGTTGAAGGTTCAAATGAGATAATGGTATGAGGTTTGGGGAAGTAATTTAACTTCTCTAAGTCTCTGTTTTCTCATCTGTAAAATTGTGTGTGTGCGGGGTAGTGGGGGACTTATACCCACCTCAAGGGTTGTGAGGGTTAAAAAGATAGGGCTCCAGTCTCCAGGTGCCTCCTGCCCCTCCTTCCTCACCCTCAGCTTCTCTCTCCCCTTTCTGATATCTCTACTGTGCCTACTGCTCGATGAGCATCTGAAAATTCTACAAGGCTGGGCACGGTGACTCATGCCTGTAATTCCAGCACTTTGGGAGGCCAGTGTCGGTGGATCACCTGATGTCAGGAGTTCAAGACCAGCCTGGCCAACATGGTGAAACCCCGTCTTTACTAAAAATTAGCTGGGCTTGGTGGCAGGTGCCTGTAATCCCAGCTACTCGGGAGGCTGACGCAGGAGAATTGCTTGAACCCGGGAGTCGGAGGTTGCAGTAAGCCAAGATGGTGCCATTGCACTCCAGCCTGGCGACAGAGCAAGACTCCATCTCAAAAAGATAAAATAAAATAAAACTGTTTTTGACATGGCAGATAGATAACCCAAAAACTCCCTGAATAAAAGATAAAAATCATCCTTTAACATTTATAGCCAAAATTGGCAAAGATCAATATGTATGATTTTGCTCTGTGTTCACAAGATATCGTTCAATTATACTTACCCAAGTGGAAACGGGGTAAGAATAGTAATATGTGCTGCAATGCTTTGTTATAGCAAAATGTTAGCAATGCTCTAGATGTCTATCCCTAGAGGCCTAGCTCGACGATGTGGTCAGTACTCAAAGGCGCCTAATACAAAGTGGCTGTTGAAAGTAGCAAGGTGTCTCCTCCAGTCTGTCCCAGTGGATGCTCAGAGTAATGGCTCAGGAACACAAATCTGTTCACCTGTATCCCTGCTTAAAATAGTTTATGGCTCCACTGACATGCAGTGAAAATCCAAAAATCTGTCACGTGGCCCTCCATCATCTATCTGTTCCCTGCTGACTGACCTTGGTCCCCTTACCCTACCTTTATCCTTCCTTCTTGCCAGCCCTCACCCTGTGCTCCAGCTGCACCCGCACTGAACCTGCCCTGCCAACTCACTGCCAGGCCTTTGCATGTGCTGTGCCCTGTGTCTGCAGTCCCAGCCCCCAACAACGTTTACCCTGCTAACTCCCTTATCCTGCAAGACTGAGCCTTGCTGACTCCCAAGTCTGAGTGAGGGGCTTCCTCCGGGCTCCCACAGTTCCCTGGGCAGCTCCTATATAGCAGGGGCTGTGCTGCGAGGCAGCTGCTTCCTTGTTTGCACATAGTCTTTGAGCTCCTCGGGGCAGGGACCTGTCAAAAGACAAAATGACAATGCATTTAGTTTAAAGATCTAATTGGCTTTTATTTGAAATTTTAGAATTGGGCAATACCTCATTCTTATAAAATAGAATGATCATTTGACGAGCTGAACAGAGGAGATTGGCTTTATAGGCAGAAAGGGCTGAAGTAAGCAGACAGAACAAAAAGCAGACTGATTTCAAAGTTGCTTTCCTTATAATGGTTAAAGCAGAGGGGACTTCCTGTCATGCTGGCTAAAAGTGGCCTGTTTGGGGATTTGGCTATTATCTCTCTGTGTCCTGATTTCTTGGAAGATCAGATAAACAATTTAGTTTTGGCTTTGTAGCATGGAACTTCAGCATGAGTGAATCCATTTTGATTTGGTCTGTTGGAGCTTATCCAGGAGCTCAGTCCAGACCAATAACCCTCCTACAAATCTTATTTAACAGACCAAATCTTGTTATTTGTTGTAGTCTCTGCATCCGGCATCACTCTTGGCACATGCTTGGTATATATGAGGCATTTCATAAAGTTTGAAGAGCAAAGGGGAGGAGAGAGAAGGATGTGGAAGGGTTCCCTGTAGAAATTCTGAGCCAACTTGGGCCTGGGTGATGGGTTTCATGTAGGCAGGCAGAGACTGGCAAGGGCATTCCAGGCAAGGAGAGTGGCTGGGTCAAAGGTGTGGAGGTGTGAATGTTGGGAGACCACAGCACGCGGCAGGCCAGAAAGGAGGGGATGGCCCAGGATTGGGAGTCAGGGCATTTTATTTCTTCCAGGGCTGTCATTGGAAGGTTTCCTTAGCTCTCTAAGCCTCAGTTTCCTCATTCAGAAAGCAGGGCTAATAGTCACTGTATTATGAGAATCAGTTGAGGTAGTAGGGCGCATGACAACACATTGTGAACCCTAAATTGCTAAGCAAATGTTGGATAATTGTACTATTATTAATTGTTTCAGGATGCCTAGTACCAGATTGATGGTGGGGAGCTTCAGAAGTAAAGCTGGGGAGCTCTGACTTCCTTCCAGCTGCTGATGGGAAGGCCTGGCCTCTGATGCTCACACAAGGGGACCTGGCACAGACACAGCCTTGGTGAGAGCAAGGAGGGCCACTGGGCCTGGGGGACAGGAGGAGGGCAGCCACAGGGAGCACATGCTGCTGCACCTTGGGGCCAGGGTCAGGACCCAGATGGGGAAGGCAGCCATATTGGCATGGACACCAGCTCACCGCAGCCAGCAGCACCCAGAGGCCATTGGTTCAGCAGGACAGGAGGTGTCCCAAGCCCTGCAAGAAAGCAATATACGGGCATGGACTAACGGATGACACCAAGGGGAGGGCTTACACACCTCTCTGTGATTGGCCCGTCACCCTTACCTCTCCTCACTTCACATGCTACACTCCAGGTGAGCTGTTTATCTTGCAGCTCTGGGTCGTTGCATGAGCTCATCTCTCTGCCGCACATGTTGTTTGCCTGTCCCCATTCCTTTGCCTGGCCACCTCATATTCATCCTTCAGATGCAGCCTGTGTGAGAAGCCTTCCTAAGTGCCCAGGTCTGAGCAAGGTGCCTTTGCTTGTGCCTTGTGCGTCTCCCCTCACTCTACCTAATCAGAGAACTCACCACCCAGTACTTGTTTATTGACCTTTCTGTCTCCCTGGTAGACTGGAAGCACCCTGAAGACTCATCAGTCTACTCCCAGAGCCTAGTATGATGTCTGGTGTATTGCTCAATAAATGTTTGTAACATGGACAGATGGATGAATCCATGCATGGATAGATAAGAGTAAGAGTAGATGGTGGATGAGCAGATACGCAGATGGTGGAGGAGTGATGGATGAAAAGATTTGTACATGTCTGGGTGGATGGATGGAGCAAATCATACATGTGTGCATGGATGGATTGGTAGTTGGAGAATGGATGGATGAAAGAATATAAGAAATGAGGTCAGGTGTGGTGGCTCATGCCTGTCATCCCAGCACTTTGGGAGGCCGAGGTGGGCAGATCACTTGAGGTCAGAAGTTCAAGACCAGCCTGGCCAACATGTGAAAACCCGTCTCTACTAAAAATACAAAAGTCTCTACTGAAAATACAAAACAATTAGCTGGGTGTGATGGCGCACACTTGTAATCCCAGGGCTCAGGAGGCTAAGGCAGGAGAATTGCCTGAACCCAGGAGATGGAGATTGCAGTAAGCCGAGATTGTGCTACTGCACTCCTGCCTGGGTGATAGAGCAAGACTCTGTCTCAAAAAAAAAAAAAAGATAGAAAGAGAAATGAATGGTGGATACATAGATGAATTAATGGATGGATAATGAGTGCATGGTGATTGAGTGGATGGATAAATAGGTAGATAATCAGTGCATGCGTGGATAGATGGTTGGAGGAATAGAGAATGAATGAATGCATGGATGGGTGAGTGGGTAGATGAACAAGATGGTGACCGTGTCCCCCAAAGTTCAAGTGCTGGAAACGTAGTCCCCAGTGCAATGGTTTGAGAGATAGGACCTTTAAGAGGTGGTTAAAGGTCACCTCAGGGGAGGGGGGAGGGGGGAGGGATTGCATTGGGAGTTATACCTGATGTAAATGATGAGTTGATGGGTGCAGCACACCAACATGGCACAAGTATACATATGTAACAAACCTGCACGTTATGCACATGTACCCTACAACTTAAAGTATAATAATAATAAATAAATTTAAAAAAAAAAAGATGATATTCTACTATATTCCTCACTATACATTTAAATTCCACGGCACAAAAATAAAAAAGGCAATTTTGCAAAAATATTTATGAGGGCTTCATCTGTTTCTCAAAACATCTACCTAATAATTTGATACATAAATTATCCTCTTGTAAAATGCCTATCATGCATTATATTTATTTTTCTTCGATTTTTAACAGATACTCATTTACCAATGACTGTCATGCAATTCTTGCTATTTTCCAATAAAACTTTCATCGTGATGTCCGGAAAAAAAAAAAAAAAAAAAAAAAAAAGGTCACCTCAGGAATGGATTAATGCTATCGCCTCGGGAATGGGTTCCTTTATAAAAGGATGAGTTTGGTCTCCTTTCCTCTCTCTCTTGTCTCTGTGATGGCTTCTGCCATGTGGTGACACAACAATAAGACCCTCGTCAGATGCAGCCTTTTGTTCTTAGACTTCCCCGCCTCCAGAACCTTGAGCCAAATACATTTCTGCTCATTATAAATTACCCAGTCTATGGTATCGTGTTATTGCAGCAGAAACGGGCTAAGACCCAGTGCTTACCAGGGCAGTGCCCACAATGCCAGGCTTCATGAAGGCCAGCTTCCAGGCTAAGAGGTGGGAGAGGACTGGGGGCATTCCACCCAAAGGGACCTCTGATCTCATTGCCCCTCTCTCCAACATTTACACATCAGGAAACAGGCCCAGAGAAGATCAGGGCCTTGCCCAAGGTCACACATCTAGCTGGGGTTAGAACCAGTCAGAACTCAGTTGCCTGTTTCCAATATTCTGCATAGACAGAGGCTGGACTGATTTTTATCCCCCTCTGAGGCAAGTAACTGCAAATTGAGACACAGCAAAACTACAAACTCTTTCTAAGGCTTATTGTAATAACTAACTTTATTTCTGCCACCAAAGAGACCATGGAATGTAGTGGCTAAGAGCTTGGACTGGGGAGCCTGATGGCTTGGGTTTGGATTCCAGCTCTGCCATTAATAGCTGTGTGGTGTTAGACAAGTGGCTTAACCTCTCTGTGCTTCAGTTCCCTCATCTATACAATGGAAGTGATATAGTACCTCCCTCATAGGTTGTGTTACTCGGGGTGAGTTTATCACATAAAGTGCTTGGAACAGCACCTGTTGGGTAAGGATGTATGATGTGTGCCTGTGCATGTAAGGCAGTAAGAGTGAGCCCGTGTGTAAATGTGCATGAGCATGAGGCCTGAAGGTACACACGTATTTGTGTGTGAGTATGAAGGAGTGAGCATGTGAATGGATGTGGATGTGCAAGTGCAGTTGTGAGGATGTAACTGTGTACATGTGTTTGTGTGTGTGTGCGAGCACTGTGGGTCTGTATCAGGCAAGGTGGAGTCATGGATGTGCATGTGGCACAGCGTGTGAGCAGAGTGTGGGATACATGGAATATTTTGACCATATGTATATGGTATGTGTGAGGATTTACATGGAAGGGTATGTTGGGGGAGGGCTCACCAGGTGTGTGCATGCATGCATGTGTGTGTGCATGTGTGTTCGTGTGTGAAGCTGGTTCTTGCCCACATCAAGGGACTCAGAAACCTCCCCAAACAGGGTCCCAGTCTGGAAAACTGTATTTTTGATTCCTGAGGCTGGTTATTCAAAAAATTAGTCCACCTCCACTCCAACTCCCAGCCTGGAAGCTAGAGCCAGAGGTCAGGAAGTCAGGTCAGCAGCCTGAGCTGGGCCACCAGGAGCCTGGTTCACAGGGATGGAAGAGGCAGAGGGAGAGCAGGTGCTGGGAGCTTTCAGCTTCAGGATCTGGAGGCCAAGGGCTGGATTTGGGCAGAGGTCTGACAGGGTGGACGGCATGGAGCTAGTTGATGGTGCAGGACCAGCCCAGTGGGCGTTGGGACTCCCAGGTCCATACTCCTTGAGTCTGTGCAAGGTCTTGAAGGTAGTGATCCTGTCTGGGTGAGTTATGGCCCTATTCCTGGCATTTCTGTGCTGGGTAGAAGCACCTCACACCAACTCGGCCAATATTTGTTGGTGAATGAATGGACAACAGGTGAAATGAGAAATAAGTCTGTCTCTAGGGCCTGCAGTTCACTCCCTCCCACAGCTCAAGCTCCACCCCTGAAACCCAGGACTTCCCCTCCACCCCAACCCTCTCTGTGGACTCCACTCTCATTCAAGTCACTGCTCAGCCCCCAACAGCACCTTGAGGGCCTGTCCACCTTGCAGGACCAGGCCTGGCTCAGTGTGGCTCTTCCTGTCCCATTGAGTCCCTGGGGAAGGTCAGAGGCCACTTAGGGGCACCATGGGAAACCTGAGTGGTAGCCTCACCATAGTTAGAAAGCAAGCAACTAGGCAGAGTGGAGTTTCTTCCATTCCTTTTCAGGTTCACTGCAGTCCACGTGGGGTAGTCATCCTCCAATGAGGGCCTCAGCTGCCAGGCTCAAGAACTTTGCAGGCGCTGGGCCCTTTGACTGTCTGAAGGACTCTCTCTATAATCAGAGCAAACACATTAAAACATGGGGCATCCACAGCCCAGGTTGAGTTGAAGTTTTTTGCCATGAATATTTTTCAAAGGATAGGATCATCTTTTGATAAGACACACTATTTATCTTGGTGTCTGAACACTTTTTTTTTTTTTTTTTGAGACAGGGTCTCACTCTGTCACCCAGACTGGGTACAGTGGCACAATCTTGGCTCACTGCAACCTCCACTTCCTAGGCTCAAGTGATCCTCCCATTTCAGCCTCCTGAGTAGCTGTGCACCACCATGCCTGGCTGATTGTGTGTGCGTGCGTGCGTGCGTGCGTGCGTGTGTGTGTGTGTGTGTAGAGAGACAGGGTTTCACCATGTTGCCCAGACTGGTCTCGAACTCCTGAGCTGAAGTGATCCACCCACCTTGGCCTCTCAAAGTGCTGAGATTACAGGTGTGAGCCACCATGCCTGGTCGATGTCTCAACACTTTACTGCCATTACTTTCTCTGTTTTGGTCACCCTGACTTCTCAGAACCTAGCACTGTGCTCAGCACTTAGTAGGTGCTCAGTAAACATGTGTTGAATCAGTGCATTCATGACTTGAATCTGACTTTACAGATGATAACTCAAGCTGGGTTTACCAGCTAACAGCATGTAAGGGGTACTGGGACATTAAACTAAGTGGGTGTTACTTTTGATTTTGAAATTTTCTTTTTGTGGTTTGGAGACTCTCATTTTTCCATTAGATTTCTAACATTCTCATAGACCGTAGACTCAGAGACTTGTGGAGCATAATGGATAAAGTGGGGCTGCCCATAGACGTGGACCCATGACCACTACAGCTGGCCTCCCTGGGCCAGGGGTTCCCCTTGGAGCCCTAGATAGCATCAGAGGCCTCTGGCTGCAAAGGAGCAGGGCCCATCCTTTATCCAGGAGCAAACCTGGTGTTCCTCCCGTCTCCTATCCACCTGATCGGCCTGTACCGTGCCTTGAGGAGTGCCCTCTTTTAGGTGCCTGAGTATGATCCCAGGTGGATCTCTATTTCCACTTGTAGCCTTGACTTCCCCAACAGCACCCCCAGCCTCCCCGCTTGTCCCTCTAGTCTGTTGTCCATACAGCAGCCAGAGTGGGCGGGGCCAGCTTCACAGCTATGCATCCAGTGCAGCCACTCAAGACCAGAGGTCAGAAGGGCCATGTGCTTGGGCTTCAGTGCTCTGGCCACCATCTTGAAACATGTTAGCATTGAATTTGTGCTTTGTGAGTGAAGTCTGATGAGAAAACAGCGCCTTCACTGGGAATTTGGAAGCTGGTTTGTGTGTGTCCCATGTCCCACTGCCTTCCCAGCACAGGCTCTCGGCTGCCCACTCCCAGGCTCCCGGTGTCCCCACCTCTGCCCCACCATGGCTGGCCCCCTCCATCTGGAGGCCTGAATGGGCTCAAGGAGGACTGGGGACTGCTGGATTGGCCCCTGGCATCTTAGGGTGTGACAAAGTGGTGACTTTCCCCTCCCCGGGCTGAAACTTAGCATAGGCTTCTCCATGACCCCCAATCCAGGTATTGAACGTGTCCTAAAATGACTGTGGCAATCTGGAGGGGCTGCCTATTGGCCATGGGTGGAGGCAGTGTGCCGTGAGAAGAGGCAGTGGACTTTCTTGCTTCTGATGGGGACTTTGCAGTTACGTTTTTCACCAAATCCGCAAATTGTATAACTATCCTGGCCAGGCACTGTGGCTTATGCCTGTAATCCCAGGACTTTGGGAGGCCGAGGTAGGCAGATCACTTTGAACTCAGGAGTTTAAGAATAGCCTGGGTAACATGACGAAACCCCGTCACTACTAAAAAATACAAAAAGTATCTAGGCATGGTGGTGTGCACCTGTGGTCCCAGCTACTGGAGAGGCTGAGTCTGGAGAATTGCTTGAACCCAGGAGGTGGAGGCTGCAGTAAGCTGAGATCACACCACTATACTCCAGCCTGGGTGACAGAGTAAGACCCTGTCTCAAAAAAAAAAAAAAAAAAAAAAAAAAAAAAAAACCAAACTGGCCAGGCGTGGTGGCTGAGGCCCGTAATCCCAGCACTTTGGGAGACCGAGGCAGGCAGATCACCTGAGGTCGGGAATTTCTGACTAACATAAAGAAACCCCGTCTCTACTAAAAATACAAAAATTAGCCGGACATCGTGGTGCATGCCTATAATCCCAGCGACTCAGGAGGCTGAGGCAGGAGAATCGCTTGAATCCAGGAAGCAGAGGTTGCGGTGAGCTGAGATCACACTATTGCACTCCAGCCTGGGCAAGAGCAAAACTCCATCTCAATAATAATAAGAAGAATAATAAATAAAATTATATAGCCAGCCCTAAGAGTGAGGCTTCTACCATACATGTTTGCCCTGCGGGATCCCTCCTGGGACACTGACTGGCGAAGTCCCCATCCCCTCCCTTGGCCCCTGAGGGCCTGCATGACCCAGGCCTTCTCTACCCTTCACCTTGGTGCACCCATCTTGGCATCAGATATTCCTGCCAGGCTAGCCAGACCTCCTTCATTCCCCAGAATGGGTTCTGTGTCCCCTCCCCTCTGGGCCCTGTACATGTGGTTTGCCCTGCCTGGACAGCCTTTTTCTACCTCCTTGCTTATCAGGACAGCCTGACACCCCTCCTCACCCTCCCCGCATCCCGGTTCTCACCCAGATCATAGCAATGCCTTTTCATTGTCCGGTTAGGATCTTGGGGAGGACAGAGCTTTGTCTCTCTTTTTTCCAGCTGTACCCCAGTGTGAGACACACTGCCTGGTGCTCAGTAAGTATCGTTAAGTGAAGACTGATTGTCCCATCTGCTTCCTCACATCTTTGCCTGGTGATGAGCAAATGGAAGCTCAGAGAGGGCAATGACTCACCAGCATTTCATGCTGGGATGGAGGCAGGTTTAGAGCTTGAATCTGAGTCTAGCGCCCACGCTTTCTCTCCTGCAGGGATGAAAGGCTACAGGGCTTGAGAAAACCCTCCCTTCTGCCCTGAAGGCAGAGCTGTGGCACGGCTCAGGCTTGCTTCCTCATCCCCTGAGTGTGAGGCTTTGCCGCCAACACACAGGGGCTTGTACCACCTGGGGCAGGAGGAGATATAGTCTATGGCATTGCTTCTCTGAATCTGATGGATTCAGCCCACAGTCTCAGGTCCTCCAGACACCAAAATGAACAAGATCCAGCCCCAGCTTCAGGGGTGTCTCCACCTGCTGAAGGTGGTCTCTGCTGAACTTTTCTAGGTTCTGAATCCCACCTCACCCCAACCCTTCTGCGTCCTAGCTCCTAAGATGTACAAATGACTCCGCTGCCTGGACTAGTGGCTTTAGGTAGGTAATGGTGGCTCCTCAGAGCACAGAGAGGTGCACTGGAGTCCCAGAGCCCCTGAGCAGGGAATCAAGCCCGGATCTGCCTGGCTCTGAAGCCTGGGCTGCGCCAAGCTTATCACATATCAGACGTCCCCAGCCCGGAACTGCCTGAGAACAAGACCGCACCCAGTTGGGAGGGGTGAGGGAAGGAGGCTCTAGGGAGGCCACAGCACCTGCGCTGGGCCTGGGAGGGTGTCCCAGGAGGAATGAGAAGGAGCAGCGCAACCAAGCCAGGGTGCAGAGGCAGGGAAGAGTGGGGCGAGAGAGAAGAGTAGAAGGAAGGTTCAGCCCAGACAGCAGGCTGGAGAGTTTAGATTTTGATCTGATGGTAGTAGGGAGCCACTGAAGGTGTTTGAGCAGTGTGAGGTCATCTGTGCTGGGGGAGTCTATGCTGGCTGTGTACTGGGGAGTGGAAGGGAGTCAAGGAGCCCAGTCAAGAGGCCATTAGAAGATCCAGAGGTGGCTCATAGTTTTCATAGATTTCACCCTGCTCAAGTTTGAGGCAGGGTGAAAGCCACTGAGAGGGAAATACACCAGAGGACATGGAGGGCCCATGGGTGCTGAAGAAGGCTGCAGCTGGGTTGGGCATCAGTGACATAAACCTGAGGGAGGGCAGGGGCATGTGCAGGGCCACGTGAAGTAGGGTGGCATTCGGGGGCTCTGTACATAGTGGGTGCTCAGTAACTGTTCATTGAATGAATGGATGAATAGCTCCTTGTTTCTGGGTCAGCTCTGGTCATACCCTCTCCTGTTTCCCACACCTCTTCTCTTTGCCCACCCTGTCCTGTGGCCCTGGGGAGACCTCAGCTGGCCCAGTAGAGGCAGTGCTGGCCCGTGGTTCCGCCGAAGGGCGCCTCCATGTTTGTGGGTGCACTGCACGCCTTCTCCCTCTCTGTCCCCCTCCCCCTCCCTGTCCTTATCTTTCCCTTCTGTCTCCATGGCGACTCACCACCTCGGCTTGCCTGCATCCCAGCCTCTGCCAGGGATTCTGAGCCGGGCTCCATCCCTCCCTCCTCGGAGCCCTGCTACCCGCAGCCCTGTCTCCTCCCCCTGGGGTGAGTCCAGCAGCAGCCTCCTCTTTCCCGGCTGTCACATTTCTTTTCCAGCTCTGCCCGGGAGTCAGCTCCTCGGGGAGACCATCCCCCAACCTCACCTTCCACCTGCCGCAGCCCGCTAGCCTTTCCGGGAGAAAAGGCATCCTTACCTCTGGTTGAAGGTCTCGGGGCCTCCCCCTCTGCATCCGGACCCTCTCCCCATCCCAGCCTCCCATGCCGAGGCCCGCCTTGTCAGTCACTTCCTTTTGTCATCGGCTTGGCAAACGGGCAAGTCTTCAGTCCTAAGATCGGGAAAGAGAGTGGGGTGGGAAGAGCCCTCTTGGGGTGGGTGATGGGCGGGGTGGGGGAGCATGAGGAGTCCCTGGAAACCCAGGATGAAGATAGAAGTCTGGATTCTGTTCTAAATCTTATTATTATTATTTTTTTCTCCAAGGAGAGGAAACAGAGCTTCATGGGAAACAGCGGCAACAGTTGGTATGTAGCGGGGCCTTCCAGGCTGGGATGGGTGCAGTGAGACCAGGCAGTTCAGTTGAAATGGCCGGTCCGGAACACAGAGCCCAGCAGCCCAGCCAGGAGGGCTGTCCGCCTGAGGCTGGATCCGCCAGGCTGTGGAGGGAGGGACAGGAAGAAGCAGGTGGGTGCTGCAGGGAGGCAGATGCCAGCTCAGAGCAGAGAGCGGAAGGAATCTTCTAAGATCCAGAGCCATCTGCCCAACTGCAGCACAGGCTGCTGCCTTCTCCTCACTGTCCCTGCAGCATGGTATTGTGGAGGGCATCATGCCTGGGGGCCTGGCTGAAGTCAGCACCTCATAGAAGCAGCCCCCTGCAGAAAGCCGGGAGAGGCTCTTCCCAAGCATTTGCACCAGGCACTGTGCAGACAGCTGCACACGCCTCCTCTCGGATGGTCACCCCAACGGCCCCATGAGGGGTATTGCTATCCTTTCCATTGGGACAGTTAGGAAATTGGGGCCCAGAGAGGGGAAGGAACTTGCTCACATTTGCATGGCTGGGATGTGGTGGAGTCCCTTCTACCCAGACTTTCTCCCTCTCAGACTCTCTCACCACTGCTCTGCTGCCCCCACTCTGAGGCCCCCAGGTCCTAGGACACACGTCAGTGAGGAACTGGCAGAGCTTGGCCTCTCTGGAAGCAGCTCCGCCTTTCCATGGAGGCACCAATGGAAACTGGGTTGGCACAAAGGGTACTCCACTCCCAAGCCATCAGTCTTCCACCACAACCCTGGCCGGTACCCCCTGCCCCCAGTAGACATCCTGCTTTTCAGTGGCCTGTTTTGCCCCACAGGTCCCACACACCTTTCCCCAAGTTGGAGCTGGGTCTGGGGCCCCGGCCCATGGCACCCCGGGAGCTCCCCACCTGCTCCATCTGCCTGGAGAGGTTGCGCGAGCCCATCTCGCTAGAATGTGGCCACGACTTCTGCATACGGTGCTTCAGCACGCACCGTGTCCCGGGCTGTGAGCCGCCCTGCTGCCCTGAGTGCCGGAAGATATGCAAGCAGAAGAGGGGCCTCCGGAGCCTGGGCGAGAAGATGAAGCTCCTGCCGCAGCGGCCGCTGCCCCCTGCGCTGCAGGTCTGGGGACTGGGCCTAATCAGTCAGACCCAAGAGGAGGGGGTGGCTTTGGCCCTATTCTAGAACATCAGGACAGCACCCAGAGCTCCAGGCTGGACACACTCTCGGGTCAGGAGCTGGTCCTGGATGCTCAGGGGCCCCTTTCTTCTCCTGGCCCAGGAGACCTGTCCTGTGAGGGCGGAGCCGCTGCTGCTGGTTCGCGTCAATGCGTCTGGGGGCCTCATCCTTAGGATGGGGGCCATCAACCGCTGCCTGAAGCACCCCCTGGCCAGGGACACCCCGGTCTGCCTCCTCGCTGTCCTGGGGGAGCAGCACTCAGGGAAGTCCTTCCTCCTCAACCACTTGCTTCAGGGCTTGCCGGGCCTGGTGAGGGCAGGGCGGAGCAGGAGGGGGGCGGGGAGCAAGGATGGGAATCCCTGCTTGGGGGAAGCTGGATCTGTTATTCTGGTCTGTGGGGACAAGGAACCGACCAACTGATGCTCTCCCTTCTCTCCCCTGCAGGAGTCTGGTGAGGGCGGCTGGCCGAGAGGAGGAGAAGCGTCCTTGCAGGGGTGTAGGTGGGGTGCCAATGGCCTTGCCAGAGGCATATGGATGTGGAGCCACCCCTTCTTGCTGGGGAAAGAAGGGAAGAAGGTGAGGGGGGAAGTGGCAGAAGGAGGTCAGGGATGGGAAGGGGAATCAAGAAGGGCATCTCTGGGGTGAGGATAGATGGGGATGGGACGGGGCAGGATTGGGAAGAATGTGGGAGAACAAGGCAGGCCTGGCCCCTTGGGTCTTCCCCTACCCCCTGCATAGGTGGCGGTGTTCCTGGTGGATACAGGGGATGCCATGAGCCCTGAGCTGAGCAGGGAAACAAGGATCAAGCTCTGTGCTCTCACCACGATGCTGAGCTCCTACCAGGTGATGGGGGACACTGATGTTGGCATCCCCACCCCACACACCCTTCTCCAGCTCAGTTTCCTCAAGGCCAGAGCATCTCACAGGCTTTGGTGTCTGGGGTCCTCACAGGTTCTGGGGCTGCCCCGGAAGGGGGAAGGTGCTTCTAGTTGGTGAAGGTGGGAACGTGGGTTATTCCTAAAGGTGGGCTGGTGGTCCCTGGGGCAGCTGAAGGCCTGATGGATCACAGTACCCTCCAGGTCTGCCTCCAGCCTTGAGGCCAGCCCAGCCCTACAGCCTTCAAGGCCCCCATACTGGCCTCTCCCGTGCTCGGAGACCTACAGGCTGCCTGCAAGCTCCCCACTCACCAGGGCCCTCCCCAGTGAAGTCACCTGGCCTCTGTAATCCCTCGTACATGTTCTCTCTGATTCCAGATCCTCAACACCTGCCAGGAGCTGAAGGATACAGACCTGGACTATCTGGAGGTACAGAGACCTCTGATGTTGGGTCACCCCCACCCCTGCCCTGCCCACTAGGCCAGGGGCTGGACCCGAAGGAACTAGGTGCCCTCCTGGTCTGGCCTAGGGTTTTATGACACTTGAACAGGGTTGAAGGGGGAGGGTGGAGAGTAAAGCATGAGATGCCTGGTCTGGGGAGAGGCAGGAGAACCCCAGGCTGTGAAGCGGGAAGCCTGGCTCCTACAGCAGGCATAGGGAGGTGGGGAGACAGGCTTGGGGTGCACCATAGTCCTCAAAGTGGCGCAGCCCTGACGCTGTCTGTGTCCCACCCCCAGATGTTTGTCCACGTGGCCGAGGTGATGGGCAAGCATTATGGGATGGTGCCCATCCAGGTGAGATACCTATCTTTGGATTCATTGGTCCCAGGCCCCATACCCCCAGTTGTTGGTGTCAGGACCCCTTCTCTTCCAGCATCTGGACCTCTTAGTTCGTGACTCGTCCCACCCCAACAAGGCAGGGCAGGGGCATGTAGGCAACATCTTCCAGGTGAGTGGTGCAAGGGGATGGGGTGGAGGGGCCATGGACAGGGCAGAGGTGGGGAAGGCTGGGAGGGGTCCCAGTAGGGACCCAAGCATGGGAGGGTGGACCTCCTAGCTCAGAGCGCTCCTCTTGCTGCCTCACAGAGATTGTCTGGCAGATACCCCAAAGTGCAGGAGCTGCTGCAAGGGAAGCGAGCCCGCTGCTGCCTCTTGCCTGCCCCAGGGAGGCGGTGGATGAACCAAGGCCATGCAAGCCCTGGTGGTGAGTGTCCCCGAGAGCTGGACCTCTTTTGCGCTGCTCCCAGCTCCCCTCCTTGGGCAACCGAGCCCCTCGAAGCACCCGCCTCTCCTGGCCTCTGACACCCCTTCTCCTCCCAAAGCCTGCAGTCTCTCAGCATGCAAATCTCTCCCTCAGACACAGATGATGACTTCTGCCACCTTCTGGGGGCCTACGTCTCAGATGTGCTGAGCGCGGCCCCTCAGCACGCTAAGAGCCGCTGCCAGGGGTACTGGAACGAGGGGCGCGCCGTGGCCAGAGGGGACAGACGCCTGCTCACGGGGCAGCAGCTAGCTCAGGAAATCAAGGTGTGAAAACTCCCTGGAGACCCAGGCGACTCGGCTGGGCCGCTGCTCTCCCTGACCCCGGCGATGGTGTCTCCGCAGAACCTCTCAGGATGGATGGGGAGGACAGGGCCCGGTTTCACCTCTCCGGATGAGGTATGAGCCCCTGGGGGATCCAGAATTCTGGCAGGGAGGCAGGGAGGCAGGGGAGGCAGGGAGGTGGGGGCTGTGCCGAGGCCTCCGGGGTGGGGGTCTGTGTGCCCTGGGAGTGGAGATGAGGAAACAAGCGGCGCCCCTGGCTGAGGAGGAAGGAAGGAGGCAGCCTGGGTTTTCCCGTGGACAGATGGCTGCTCAGCTGCACGACCTGAGGAAGGTGGAAGCTGCCAAGAGGGAGTTCGAGGAGTACGTGAGGCAGCAGGTGAGCCCTGGGGCGTGCTCGGGGGGCAGGTGTGGTCCGGGCAGGGTCCAGGTCAGGGAGAGGATGCCTGGGACTCCTGGTCAGGGCACCTTCTTTTCCCCTCCCTGTCACAGGACATAGCCACCAAGCGCATATTCTCTGCGCTGCGGGTCCTGCCAGACACCATGCGGAACCTCCTCTCCACCCAGAAAGATGCCATTCTGGCCCGCCATGGTGTGGCCTTACTCTGCAAGGGGAGAGATCAGACCTTGGAGGCACTGGAAGCTGAGCTGCAGGCCACGGCCAAGGCCTTCATGGACTCCTACACGATGCGCTTCTGTGGCCACCTGGCTGCTGTGGGGGGTGCTGTGGGGGCTGGGCTCATGGGTCTGGCAGGGGGTGTGGTGGGTG
Source organism: Macaca thibetana thibetana (assembly GCF_024542745.1). Lineage (NCBI taxonomy): Eukaryota > Metazoa > Chordata > Mammalia > Primates > Cercopithecidae > Macaca > Macaca thibetana. The sequence goes on along the minus strand of NC_065593.1, from coordinate 2,305,087 downwards.
CTGGCATGGCAGCAGCTGCACTGGCTGCAGAGGCCGGGATGGTGGCTGCTGGAGCTGCCGTGGGCGCCACAGGGGCCGCCGTGGTTGGGGGTGGTGTGGGCGCTGGGTTGGCTGCCACAGTGGGCTGCATGGAGAAGGAGGAGGATGAGAGGGTGCTGGAAGGGGACCGAGAGCCCCTTCTCCAGGAAGAGTAACAGCCCCAGGAGATGTTGAAGGACGGGAGAGATGTGAGGTGGGGACGAAGAAGAGAGGCAAGAGGGGTGAGGGTGATGCCAGGGATTCCAAGGCGCCCCCATGTACTGCACTGCCCTGGTTGAATGCTCAGTGTCTGGGTAGCGGCTGAGCTGGGACTCAAGGTGGCTCTAGGAACCTGGGAGGCAGCATCTGGGGGCAGTGGATAGAATACCTGGCCTGTTTCTGGTTGCAGATGGTTGCCAATCTGCCCTTGTCACAGATAGGCTACATCCCAGGGTTTCTGGCTGCAAGTGAGGCTCTACCCTCCCCGCCTGGCTCATTTCCCTGATGACCCTGGATTGTAGGAAAGTTAAGCAGGCACCATCCTGGAAGTCTACACCTGGGTGATCAAGAGACCTTTTCTTTCACAGATGTGAGAAGCCCCAGGATGACTGACCATGGTGTTCAGGAGCAGGGAGCACTGATGAGGTGCTGGGGATAAAAGGAAGGAGGGAACACTGGGCAGAACCAGAGAGATGGGACATGGTAGGCTGTGGCCCAGACCCCAGAGCAGAGAAACTTGCTCCCATGACTCTTCCCAAATCTGCTCCAGCCCGAGTAAGGTAGCTTCCCCACCTCCTGGCCCACAGCCCCAGGGAGGCTGTCTGTGCATCCTGAACCACTCTGTGCTGGGCCTCCCCGAGGACCTCTCTTGGGTGTGTGCCCTTTTTCAAGCCTGTTTAGATGGGGGAGTGCCCATGCCCTCTGTGAAATGCCCAGATGCCAAAGAATAACACCTTTTCTTGCATTTTGAGCTAAGCCAGACAGCCTTTCTACTAGATTCTATCAAAATCTTGCAAAGGAGAACAAAATGAACAACTTCTATTCTTAAACACATCCTTTCTCCCCTGGGCTTGTAAGATGATGCGGCTTGATGCAGCTCCTCAAACACCAGGTCCCCTGGGAACTGGGGGTGCAGGAGTTCTCCCTCTGGGGGACAGAAAATCTGACTACTAGGAAGACTTCTAGGCTGTGAAACTGACTTCTAGGATATGAAACTGACTTCTAGGCTATGAAACTTACAGGGTATGGGTGGGCACATTATCCTTTATTTTATGAAAAATAAAATGTGTGTATGTGAATGTCAGCTTCCCAGTATATTATTGAAACAGAATTTAACCCTCAGAGGACTTCATGGTGGGAGCAGGTGAACCAATGAGATCCATTGATGGAATGCACAGATGGGAAGAGGGAGATTGGAATTCAGGAGATCCGAGGAAGTGAATGTAAGAGGTCCCCATTCAGTGGCTGCGAGAGGGCTCAGGCCAAGGCCAAGTGGTTATGGCCACCTTTGTAGGCTCTTCCACTAGGACTTGGGGTTCTGTTCCTCTTGTCTCCTCTCTGAGAAACTGCTTCCCATGATCCTGTCAACAGGCAGTCAACAAGCATCTGTCCCAGCGAGAGGACAGAATGGAGGCATAAGCAGAGAGAACTTGGTCAAGCCTTGAAGGAAGGAGGAGCCCAGGACCACTTCTGCAGGGCTCAGCCAGCCAGGAGTTCACCCGACTGATTCTCCTCCCAGCCCCGCTCCCCAGCTCCCCATCTGAGAATCACAACAGCAGTCATTGCATCCAATCCTGGCATTTTATAGGTGCACACCCAGAAAGAGAAAGTCTCAGATAAGCCTGTGCAGCTGCCGGTGACACAGGGAAACCCCGAAGTCCTGGTTCCCAAGCTGGTGTTCTTCCCCAAGTCATTTTGTTAAGGTCAACTGTGCTGAAATTGAGATGCTCCTTTTCAGATGCTGCTTCTGGCTGATCAGGTCCAGCTCCAGGGAAGTGTGTGGTGGGCAGAGGCAGGAACATGGTCTAGAACAGATGGCTCAGCAGTGAAGCTATAGTTAACAGGCTGGGTACAAAATACAGGATGTAGAGAAATCCCAAAGCCAGGGCGGGGTTGAGTGGGGTAAAGACAAATAAGAGTGACTCTCTCTTTTAGGGTCTGAGCCAAGGGTGGGAACAGGGTCCTAACTTTGTGTAGTGTTTGTGGAGAAAGGCTTTCTGGAAGCATCTCTCTGAGCCCTTCCACTGTCATCTGGTGGACACATGAGCTATGAAACCGTCCAGACTTTGGAGGCTCAGGATGAGGGGCCAGAGACTCACAGAGGGAGGGTGTTACATGGCTGGAATCCCACCCGGCAGCACTGGAAGGAACATCAGTTCCGTGTCTACCTCTCCCCACTCTGTGCACAGATGGGAAGAGGTTGGCCCTGCGAGGGATGTCTCTGCAGAGACAAGATGAGTAATATTAAGTGGTGTTTGTCTTGTGCCTTGTAGCTTTCAAAACATTTCCTCAAACATTGTCTCCCTTAAGCCTTGAAATCATCTCAAGCAGTATGTAGAACACACAGTTTTACAGAGGAGGACACTGAAACTGAGAGAAATAATGTGTCTCAGTGGAAACAACTAGTCAGAGGTAGGCCAGGAGTCGGCCCCAAGAGTTCTGGTGCCAAATCCCTGGCTCAGTGGAACCTTCAAGCCTCTCCAGACTCCAAGACGACCAAGCTTCTGGGTTCTAAACCCGATTTGTTGGCTTCCTGGGCTTCCAACATTGATTCTGTAATTCACAAGAGCCCAGGCGACTCATTGACCGAGGTCTCAGCAGCATGCTGACGTCTGGCTGCTTTCCCTTCTATGACCCACTGAAGGTTCCAAGATTGGTAGGTTCCAGGATTGGGTTGGAGGTTTGGTGACTTGCCGTGTGGTTCCCGTTTCTGAGGCCTCCCTCGTGTTGCAGATGGCAGTACTACAAGACAAGAGGTGCCTGCATCCTGAAGGCCCCTGACCGCTTGGAGCAGGAATAAGCCCCCGACTCCACTGGCTCTCATCAAACGATGCCGTGAGCAAGGAATAAACTTTTACTGCATGAAGGGGATGCGACATCTAGGTTGACTTAGTACACCATTGCCCACCCTACTCTAACACACACAGAGATGGGTTCTTTGAAATGGAGTGATGCTGTTAACAGACAGGTAAAGTATCACCAGTTGGGGGCTGGGCGGTAAGGAAAGGTATTTTAGGTCGTAGCAGAACATTTGCTAAAATTGTTGCCTACGGCAACTTGGAAGACAGACCTTGTGCTATTGAGGAAAAAAATTATTTTCTTTTTTTTTTTTTTTTTTTTTTTTTTTTTTTTTTTTTTTTTTTTTTTTTTTGAGACGGAGTCTCGCTCTGTCGCCCGGGCTGGAGTGCAGTGGCCGGATCTCAGCTCACTGCAAGCTCCGCCTCCCAGGTTTACGCCATTCTCCTGCCTCAGCCTCCCGAGTAGCTGGGACTACAGGCGCCCGCCACCTCGCCCGGCTAGTTTTTTGTATTTTTTAGTAGAGACGGGGTTTCACGGTGTTAGCCAGGATGGTCTCGATCTCCTGACCTCGTGATCCGCCCGTCTCGGCCTCCCAAAGTGCTGGGATTACAGGCTTGAGCCACCGCGCCCGGCCGGAAAAAAATTATTTTCAATAAAATCTCCTGCCAACCCAGAATATTCTCTCCACAAATGTGGAAAATAAAGAAAATACTAGTTCTGTGATTGAATAAGCATTAAACACATGGATGTATTACGTGTAATCAGCTAACACCATCATAAAGACAGAAATCCCCCCATGTACGTAGTCAAGCAGCTACAACCCATTACACACATGCTGTCGTGTATGAGGACTTGAACTCAGGTGAGAGAGAGCTCCACGGCGTCGTTGTTTGCTATACATGCGCTCACAGCTTACCTAATTCACCTGGTGATTGGGGTGGCATCTGTGTTAATTAGTGCCTTTTTCTGTAGGGAAAATAAAGCAACTTGAATCTCTAGGAAATGTAGGTTGTTGGCCAGGCAGTGGCTCACGTCTGTAATCCCAGCACTTTGGGAGGCCAAGGTGGGCAGATCATGAGGTCAGGAGTTCAAGACCAGCCTGGCCAATGTAGTGAAACCCTGTCCCTACTAAAAATACAAAAAATTAGCCAGGCGTGGTGGCGGGCATCTGTAATCCCAGCTACTTGGGAAGCTGAGGCAGGAGAATTGCTGGAACCCGGGAGGGAGAGGTTGCAGTGACCCGAGATCACGCCACTGTACTCCAGCCCAGGCAATAGTGCGATACTCCGTCTCAAAAAAATAAAAATAAAAAATAAAGCAGGTTGTCAAGGCACCTAGTTGCACCTTGACACACCCTTGGTGACAGCAACATGAGGCACTGTCGTCCTTGATGTTACACTTGTGAGAGGGGGCTCCCAGGCTTTTCAGAAAAACAGTTTTGGGTTTTAATTCTGGTAAAAGATTTATTTAAACTTTTAAAAGACTTGCATAAGTATCTGAAGGAACAGAGGAAGGATTTACAAATACAAGCTTTCTCAAGGAAATGTTCTAAGAAAAGGGAGGGGGAGAAGGGGTTTCTTTTCCTTTTGGAAACAAGACAAATGCCATCTTAGTTTTATTTACCTTTACAGTTTCCCCACTTTGTTATTATTTTATAGTAACACTATAATTTGCTAATGATCTCCATTGCTTTTTTTTACCTTTCTCTGGGCAGTTTGAAGCCATTAAAATACTCAGCGAGCCCACAGTAAAACAGTAAAGCTGATCAGGCTGTTAGAACAAAACATCGTAGACTGGCTGGCTTATAAACAAGAAAAATTTATTTCTTATGGTTCTGGAGGCTGGAACTCCAAGAACGAAGCTCCAGCAGATCTGATGTCTGGTGAGGGCCTGCTTCCTCATAGACTTCTGTCTTCTTTTTCACCTCACATGCTGGAAGGAGTGGAGGGTGTCTCTGGACTCTCTTCTACAAGGGCACTAATCTCATTCATGAGGTTTCTGTCTTTATGACCGAATCACCTCCCAAAGACCCCACCTCCTGATACCATCACCTTGGGATTAGTTAGGATTTCAGCATATGAATTTTGGGTGTACATAAACATTCAGCCTGTTGTAAAAACAATGATCAGGATCTCCATGGGATGAATTTAACAGTCAGTAGAATACGCACCTCAGGGAAAAACCTCTAAACGCATCATACTAATGGCGATTGGTTAAAGCAAACTTGATTAGCAATGTGCAAAAATTCTCCTTTGGCACACATTAATGTTACAAACTGCTGTGCTGTCTTTATCACTTGCCCTTTCATGCAATTAACTATTTGAGTATCATTTTGTAGTTGCTTACAAAGTCTTACCCAATCTAAGCCTAAGGAGTGGCTTACCTGCAGCACCCATCTAAAATTTTAAGACTTTTTCTTTTTTTTTGAGACGGAGTTTTGCTCTTGTTGCCCAGGCTGGAGTGCAATGGTGCGATCTCGGCTCACCGCAACCCCTGCCTCCCAGGTTCAAGCAATTCTCCTGCCTTAGCCTCCTGAGTAGCTGGAACTACAGGCATGTGCCACCAGACCCAGCTAATTTTGTACTTTTAGTAGAGACGGGTTTTCACCATGTTGGTCAGGCTGGTCTCGAACTCCTGACCTCAGGTGATCTGCCCACTTCGGCCTCCCAAAGTGCTAGGATTACAGGTGTCAGCCACCATGCCTGGTCATGTCCATGGCTCTTATTATGTTAAGTCTTGAGGACAAACCCACCCATCTGCCATTTTCCACATCAGTCCAATCAATAGTTATATTATTATAGCAGCATGTCATGCTGAACTAGTGATGAAATCTCAGAGCTTTTTTCTAGCTAATTGCTAAGCTGCTTTATTGCTGAGTCCCTCTGAGATCCTTGTGGTGAATTTTTGTTTGGGCATTACGTTGTTTCTCAATAGTCCAATTCTGAATTTTTGGCCATTTCCATTGCAATTGTATTATGTGTTTTTGTAATTGTCTCAAAGCATTAAGTTTATTATTGAAAGTATCAGTATCAACAAGCTTTAGCTACACTTGTCTATTTCTATTCCTCTAAGGACTGTATTTCGTGTTTCTTTTTGTCCTTGTATGACCTCAAATAAGCCCCTTAATAATCAGATTTCTTTTTTTTTTTTTTTTTGAGACGGAGTCTGGCTCTGTCGCCCAGGCTGGAGTGCAGTGGCTGGATCTCAGCTCACTGCAAGCTCCGCCTCCCGGGTTTACGCCATTCTCCTGCCTCAGCCTCCTGAGTAGCTGGGACTACAGGCGCCCGCCACCATGCCCGGCTAGTTTTTTGTATTTTTTTTAGTAGAGATGGGGTTTCACTGTGTTAGCCAGGATGGTCTCGATCTCCTGACCTCGTGATTCGCCCGTCTCGGCCTCCCAAAGTGCTGGGATTACAGGCTTGAGCCACCGCGCCCGGCCAATAATCAGATTTCATAGTGGGAGAGCCTAGGGGATGCAATTCTGGTTATGCAAACTACTTTAGCCTCAGACATTTCGTGTCAAACTTAGGGCTTGAATATTGTGATGTATATTAGTTATGTTAGTGTTACCAAAAAGGCACTTTGGGAGGCTGAGGCAGGTGGATCACCTGAGGTCAGGAGTTGGAGTTCGAGACCAGGCTGGCCAACATGCTGAAACCCCGTCTCTACTAAAAATACAAAAATAGCCGGGCATTCACATCTGTAATCCCAGCACTTTGGGAGGCCGAGGCGGGTGGATCATGAGGTCAAGAGATCGAGACTATCCTGGCCAACATGGTGAAACCTTGTCTCTACTAAAAATACAAAAATTAGCCAGGTGCAATGGCAGCTACCTGTAATCCCAGCTACTTGGGAGGCTGAAGCAGGAGAATCGCTTGAACCTGGGAGGTGGTGGTTGCAGTGAACTGAGATCGGGCCACTGCACTCTAACCTGGGCAACAGAGCAAGACTCCATCTCAAAAAAAAAAAAAAAAAAATTAGCTGGGCGTGGTGGCAGGTCCCTGTAATCCCAGTTACTTGGGAGGCTGAGGCAGGAGAATCACTTGAACCCCCGAGGTAGAGGTTGCAGTGAGCCAAGATGGTGCCATTGCACTGCAGCCTGGGCGACAAGAACAAAGCCTCATCTCAAAAAAAAAAAAAAAAAAAAAAAAAAAAAAAAGAAGATGGTCCCACCTTCACTCTGATGACAATCAGATTGTTGGTCTTATAAATTTGGGCCATATCTATCCTGAAAACACAATATAGAGCAGATGGGAAGTAAATAATTGTGGGGACCATTACTGGGAGTACAGAAGGAAAAGTAGTGTTACAAATAACATATTTGTTTCTAGTCAATTATGAGTCTTAAAGTAATTGAAATCATCACTGCTGTGAATAGGCCAGCAAGGCTGTTTATGATAATAGTAATAATAAGTTCACGAAAATAGTTCTTTTCAGTTGAATTCAGTACCAATATCAGTTATTCTAGAAGATTTAAGTTTTGAGTCCTCGTGGGAACCCAAGTCCAGTTGAAAGCATGAATCCAGCTGGATTTTTCTTTCACCTTGATAATCATTTCGGAACATGTGAAAGGGTCCCTCACAGGGTGATGACAGCATCTTTCCTCTAGAACACCTTTATGTTCACAAAATCACCTGATCGTTGGTGGGGTGTCAGATTTCCTCTGGCAGATCCTTCTGAATCCTTCTGATTTTATGTCTCCGGGGAAGAGAGGAGCCCTTTTAAGTAAAGAACATGATTATGAGAGGATTCAGTTAAATTGGGCCCAGGACATGGTCCCAGACCCAATTCCTAGGCCTGCCAAACAGAATTTCAAAGGGAGTGATACTGCGCTTGCTTGCAGGGTTGCTCTCATTTTTAACAAGGCTAGCACTAAAGCATGAGGCCATTTTAGGCCAGCAGATTTCTAAATGAGGCTTTAGAGTCCAATTCATCTGCTCTATTTGTCCAGAGAACTGAGGGTAACAGGGAGTATGACAGCATGATTTGCATCATTCCTGAACCACAATAGACTATGGGCTATGTGGACATCCTGGAAGACAGAACGCGACAGAAATCTCTAATCTTCCAAAGGCCTTAGTTCTACAGAATCCAGCTGCTGTGAGGTCCCTGGTGAAGCTGGTGGAAAAGAACCTTCTGTATGTACCTTGGGAGTGGCCTTAAAGAATCCTGCCCACAACCCGCACATCAGCGTGTTTTGGACGATACCACCTGCTTAGCAGGCATAGTGAAGTGGAGTGCCTTTAAGATCCTTTTTCACTGGGGGATGGTTTTGTTGATGACACATTACTAATCAAGTAAATGGGAACCATGGTACAATATTATTTTGTTAGCTAATTCCCATAGTCCAGTCAGATTTTTTTAGCCCCTTTCTTATTCCATTTGTCAATTTCCTTTTGTGATGCATAGTTTTGAAAGTAGATAGAAGTTACTTGTGTTAAAAGTGGGACTCCTGGCTGGGAGTGGTGGGCCACACCTGTAATCCCAGCACTTTGGGAGGCCGGGGCAGGCAGATCACTTGAGTCCAGGAGTTCAAGACCAGCCTGGGCAACATGGCAAAATCCCATCTCTACCAAAACTACAAAAAGTAGCCAGGCTTGGTGGCGCATGCCTGTGGTCCCAGCTACTTGGGAGGCTGAGGCAGGAGAATCTCTTGGACCCAGGAGGCGGAGATTGCAGTGAGCCGAGATCACACCACTCCACTTCAGCCTGGGCGACAGAGCAAGACCCTGTCTCAAAAAAGAAAGAAAGAAAGAAAAAAAGTGAGACTTCTAAGTTTGGGTCTGCTATATTTGAAGAGTGGCCTTTGCAGCTCTTCAGTAAAATTAATTTCATTTAGAAGTGGGATTATTTTGCCCATGTGAATGCTACAGTGTAATGCCTCTAAACACTCAGTTCTTAATTTTCTTTTCTTTAGCTTTTTTTTTTTTAAGATGGAGTCTCCTTGTTCTGTTGCCCAGGCAGGAGTGCATTGGCATGAACATGACTCGCTGTAGACTTGAAATAGGCTCAAGCAATCCTCCCACCTTGGTCTCCTAAAGTGCTAGGCTTACAAGTGTGAGCCAGCATGCCTCGCCTCAGCTGTTAATTTTCTGAGAGTTTACTTCCTATCAAAGTCAAGAATCTCCTATTTTTCAAAATCTTCCTGTTGCATGACTGACACTAAACAGACATTTACTATCAGTACGTCCATTCGTTTTAAGTCCTGAGCCAAGCCCTAGTAAATGTAAGCTATTCATTAACTCAAATTGTGCTGATTTAATTCCAGGCAAAATAAGCTCCCACAATTTCATGAGCAGCTACCACGGCACAGGAAGCCTAAGTTGGCTGTTTGCATCCCGTATGTAATCCATCAGCAAACTCTGATCTGTCAAAAGACAAAAAGCACAACAAGTTTTAAAATCTTAATTGGCTTTTATTTGTGACTCAAGAATTGTGCAATAACTCATTCTCGTAAAATAGAATGAGTGTTCCGATGAGCTGAACAGAGGAGGTTTGGCTTGATAGGGAGAAAAGGTCTGTGGAAAGAGAAAGAGAGAACAAAAAGCAGACGAGTGGTTTCAAAGTGACTTTCCTTGTACGTTGGTCCCCAACTGAAAATGACTTCATTTGTAATATTTTTAATTTAGGATGGGTTTATTGGGAGCATCTGCAAAGTTTAAAGCAGAGGGGACGTCCTATCATGCTGGCTAAAACTGGCCTGTTTGGGGATTTGGCTATTATCCCTCTGTGTCCTGATTCCCTGGAAGGTCAGATAAACAATTCAGTTTTGGCTTGTTGGCGTGGAACTTCAGTATGAGGAACTCTATTTTGGTTTGATCTGTTGGGCCTAGCGCAGAAGCTCACTCCAGACTAATTGCATCCTATAAATTTTATTTAACAGGTCAAAGCTGGATTTTTAACAGAAAAGTCAGGAAAATCACATTGGAGCCCAGTGTCTTACTACCATTTGTGTTAGGCTGTTCTTGCATTACTCTAAAGAAATACCTGAGAATGGGTAATTTATTAAGAAAAGAGGTTTAATTGGCTTATGGTTCTGCAGGCTTTACGGGAAGCATGGTACTGGCATCTGCCTGGTCTCTGGTGAGGTCTGGAAACTTTCAATCATGGTAGAAGGTGAAGGGGAAACAGGGACCTCACATGGCAAAAGCAGGAGCAAGTGAGGCAGGTGGGGGCGCATGCGGGCAGTGGAGGGGGGTTGGGGGAGGTACCACACACTTTTAAGTGACCAGATCTCTCAAGAACTCACTATCAGAAAGACAGCACCATGCCATGAGGGATCCAGTCCCAAGATCCAAACACATTCCACCAAGCCCCACCTCCAGCATTGGGGATTACAATTCAACATGAGATTTGGGCAAGGACAAATATCCAAACTAAATCAACATTGTATAACCACGATCATCTATTTGATCAAAGTCTGTTGAGATAGCAGAGTTTAGGAGAGTGCACCTCCCAGGCACACTATAGGCATCGGATAAGAATGCTTGTTCACAGCTAGTCCCATGGCACACCTACAAGTGCCAGGTCTTATGCACTGGTAAGACAGCTATCACAGTATGGGGGACATAAAAATAAGTCAAATGACTCTAGGGGCCGAGGGAAAACTTCCCCTTCACCCTCTGAATGTTTGCCTTAGGACCAACTCACAAAAGGCAGATTAATATGAGAAATAACAGAAATTTACTAATGTGCACAAAAGGAAAATTGCAGAGTGATTATCCCAATCCCTCAATGGGATCCAGAAGCTTCCTTACCCTCTTGAGGTTACAGAAAGCATCAGGGCTCAGAGCATGACCAAAACCAGATTATGGTGGTAGATCAGATCGTGGCAGTTATGGAGGGGAAGAAGAGGAGGCCTGGCTAGCAAAGGGGGTCATGTTATGTAGATGAAGCCTCACAGGTAGCAACCCTCAGAGAGAATAGATGGTGAATATTTCTTCTAGACTTTAAAGGTGTCAGACTCTCAGTTAATCTTTCCCAGATCTGGATGAGGGAGGGTCTCAGAGACGGCCTGGCTTCATCAGTGCAGATTTCTCTACAGATGCAAATCTCCCCAACAAAAGGCAGCTTTTAAATTATTTTTGTATTTCCAGCCCTTCTGAATAGCCATCTTAAACTATTATTAAGGAAGTATATTTTGGGGTGAAATATTTTTATTTTCTTCAGTCCCCACTTTGAGACTTTTACCTTCAGAAAATTTCACATATGGAAAAGCAAGTTGAAGCCAGGTGCAATGGCTCACGCCTGTAATCCCGCATTTTGGGAGGCTGAGGCAGGTGGATTTCCTGAGTTCAGGAGTTGAGACCAGCCTGGCCAATATGGCGAAGCCCTGTCTCTACAAAAAATACAAAAGTGGCTGGGCGCGGTGGCTCAAACCTGTAATCCCAGCACTTTGGGAGGCCGAGACGGGTGGATCACGAGGTCAGGAGATCGAGATCATCCTGGCTAACATGGTGAAACCCCGTCTCTACTAAGAAATACAAAAAACTAGCCGGGCGAGGTGGCGGGCGCCTGTAGTCCCAGCTACTCGGGAGGCTGAGGCTGGAGAATGGCCTGAACCCCGGAGGCAGAGCTGAGATCCGGCCCCTGCACTCCAGCCTGGGTGACAGAGCGAGACTCCATCTCAAAAAAAAAAAAAAAAAAAAAAAAAAAAAAAAAAAAAAAAAAAGTTAGCCAAGCACGATGGTGCATGCACCTATAGTCCAGCTACTTGGGAGGCTGAGGTGGGAGGATCACTTGAGTCCAGGAGGTGGAGGCTGCAGTGAGCCAAGATCATGTCTCTGCACTCTAGCCTGGGTGATGAGCAAGACAGTGTCTCAAGAAAAAAAAAAAAAAGGTAAGTTGATAGCTTTGGAGAGATTTGAGTTAGACGTTGTTAGATAAGAAATAGGCAAAGGAGGGGAAAAACAAATTGAGATAAGAAGAAAAGAGCAAATTATATACATTTTCCCCATATTCTTTTAAATCACTCTTCATACTGAGAATAAGTCAGTTTGGTTAAACAGCTTTGTCCAGTTTTAGGAGGTGACATTGCAGATGGGATAGGTCTGGAGTGCAGTGGCACAATCTTGGCTCACTGCAACCTCCACCTCCCGGGTTCAAGCAATTCTTCTGCCTCAGCCCCCTGAGTAGCTGGGTTTATAAGCGTACACCACCATGCCTGGCTAATTTTTGTATTTTTAGCAGAGACCAGGTTTTCACCATGTTGTCGGGGCTGATCTGAAACTCCTGACCTCAGGTGATCCACTTGCCTCAGCCTCCCAAAGTGCTGGGATTACAATAGGCTTGAGCCACTGCGCCCAACCTGTGGTGGCATTCTGACAGTTTTTTCTGGACTGTAGTTCAAACCAGGTGTTCAAGTAACGTTTCTGAGTAGCCCATACACCAGCAGGCATGAAGGCTATTTACATTAATTTGCTCTGGTGATTTATCCCAAAGTTTATATCAAGTTGTCTAGCTTCAGTATGCAGGGCTTCAAGAAAAACAGTTCTAATTTCTAGTGAGTCCAAGTCAGAAAAATGAGAGAAAAATGGAAAAACACTAGTTTGGAGACTTATAGCTGGAAAGATTTCAGGATTCAACCCAATAATAATAATAGCAGGTGTTCTATGGTTTTCTTCTGAAATATAATTTTTCTGTCTCTAGTCCCCCTTTCCTACCAAAGACAGATCACAGTAGGACCAATCTATTTTGTAAAATAAATTATTGTCTTATTAAACTTGGCCTGATTATTTGCACAAAGTACAGCAAGATTAGTGATTGGCCATATAGGCTTTTTTCAAATCGGCTCTTTTGGAACTTTTCATAGAGAATTTTGGATTAGACTTTTAAAAGCTTCCTGAAGCTGAGAAGCTAAGCTAAGAATTTGCCATCGGACTATACTTACAATACCTGTACGAACTGGATGAGCTCCTCTTTTCTTGAAATCCCTCAAACGAGGTTCTTGGGCCTGTCAGAAAGTGACATTGTTTACTTACTGCAAAATCAGGAACCTTGCAAGGGAACAATGTAGACGAGTGAGAAAGACAAAAAGGGCCTTTCTATTTGAGTAATGTGAGCCCCTTTAAATAAATTATCAGGCCCAGAGAGACATTTAAAATGTGGTCAGCCATGATGGCTCATACCTGTAATCTCAGCACTTTGGGAGGCCAAGGCTGGTGGATCACTTGAACCTAGGAGTTTGAGACCAACCTGGGCAACATGGCAAGACCTCCTCTCTACAAAACAAAACAAAACAACAACAAAAACAACAAAACAAAACAAAAATTACCTGGGCATGGTGGCACAGACCTGTAGTCCCAGCTACTGGTGTGGGAGGATCGCTTGAGCCCAGGAGGTGGAGGTTGCAGTGAGTCAAGATCGCGATCGCACAACTGCATTTCAGTCTGGGTGACAGAGCGAGACCGTCTAAAAAAAAAAAAAAAAAAAGTAACAGCAGTCACATCTCACTCCCATTTGATCTAAATAATTACTCTGAAGCCACTTGCTGTGCATACTCGGGACTAACTGCCACCACATAGCCCTAACATGCCATATACCCTACACTTCAACAATGTATACCAATCACTAGCTAATGTTATTTCTGTACACTAATGAGAATTCCTGATGAACAACTTTTGTAATCACTCCCTCTCCTGAGTTGTCATTTTTTCTTTAAAAACTTGAGCCTCTCCTTTGTTTCCTAGAATATTCCCCAAGGCAACCTGAAAGTGTGTCCGGGACTGCATTCCTCAACTTCAGCCCAAATAAAGTCTATATTAATTTTGCCTCACCTTCCTTTTAGTTATTAGGCCAGTCTTTCCAAGGGACTTCTCTTTTTTTTTTTTCTTTTTTGAGATGGAGTTTCGCTGTTCTCACCCAGGTTGGAGTGCAATGGCGTGATCTCAGCTCACTGCAACCTCCACCTCCTGGGTTCAAGTGATTCTCCTCCCTCAGCCTCCCAAGTAGCTGGAACTACAGGCATGTGCCACCATGCCTGGCTAATATTTGTGTTTTTAGTAGAGATGGGGTTTCACCATGTTGGTCAGGCTGGTCTCGAACTCCTGACCTGAAGTCATCCGCCCACCTCAGCCTCCCAAAGTACTGGGATTACAGGCGTGAGCCACCACGCCTGGCCTCCAAGGGACTTTTTATAGGCTCTGTAAAGTTAACCTCGATTCCTCAAAGTAGTCTGGTCATAATGAAAATATGCCATTTCAGTCAAAGCCTCAGTAAAATAACGAGTGTATCCAATTGTGTCCTGTTACAAAAGAAAACAGATTCTTACTGAACTTATGTAAATAACTATATTGCCATAGATTAAGAATAGTTACAAATAGTTTCCAAATTCTGGAGAAATCAGGTAGAGAGAAAGGTAAATATTTCAGTTTTGCTCATAAAAACATACTTTACCCAATTGCTGTAAGCTAAATACCTAAAAAGAAAAAAAGTTTTTTTAACTCTGGAAAACAAAACATAAAAAGAATCACCAGTGTTTTATTTTTTAAATAGGTTATTTTAAAAAAATATATTTCAGCACTCTATTAGTTCAATCTCATGTAATTTTGTTGTATTTGATGTTGGGATATCAATCCTCATGAGCACATCAGCTTTTTACTAGAGTTTGAGAAGTTTTTGCCTAATCCAATGGTATGATGACCAATGTTATCATAAACCTATATTCAAAAGTCCTTGTCAGGTCCTTACCATTAATGTCCTAGAAGACATTTTGGACTGCAGTTGATTTTTTTTTTTTTCCCAGAGTGAGAACAGGAGTGCTTTATGGTCCGAGTGGAGTGTTTGGGAGGAGTGCCTCCCAGCTCCCGCTGGTGGGCTCACCTAAGTGGGGGCCCAGCTGAGGCCACTGTGGGAAACACAGCCCCCACTCCCAGGGGATGCCTCGCACGCTGCCTTCAGCCTCTCGCTAGCCTTGCCTAGCGTGGTCGCTGGGCCGCCCTTTAGGGTGGGTCTGCACACCCGTGTTCAGGGCTCCTGGCCAGAAGCGGAGCCACAGGCATGCTGAGGCCCTGGGTGAGCACGGAGGGCAGGCAGGTGCTGGGGCAGTGCGCACCCCGAAGCAAAGCAGCCCCTGCCCAGCCTCTGTAAACAGACCCTCATGGGTCCCTCCTGGGCCTCAGTCACATCCCTGAGAAACACTGGGGACTGGCGGCTCTGCCCTGAGAGAGCCAGGGTGTCCACCGAGTCTGGCCGAAGCCAGCTGTCCCCTCCTTCCCTGCAGAGCAGGCTCACGCCAGGCCTGGAGGCCCAGCACCGGACTGCAGTTGATTACAAACTGCTTTCTGAGAAGAATCAAAGTAAAGCAATAGCTTTCTGTGAGTGGCAAAATACTTAGAATAGCCATGATTAAAGATATACTTGACAAGGAAATTTGGTTATTTCTGAGGCATACAACAAAATAATCATATTTATGACTGACAAAACGTATCAAGATAGAATTTTAAGAATCTCATACAATTTTGGAACATGATTAATTACACATTTATAAAAATATAACTCAAAGAAAGTTAAAAATGCTTTCTGTGTGATTTTTACATACTAAGGCTAATATGTCTTAGACTTCTAGAGTTTCTTTTTTTTTTTTTTCTTTTGGGGCTGTATGTGGTGGCTCACACCTGTAATCCCAGCAATTTGGGAGGCCATGGTAGGTGGATCCCTTGAGCCCAGGAGTTGAAGACCAGCCTGGGCAACATGGCGAAACTCTGCGTCTACTAAAAATACAAAAAGTAGCGAGGTGTGGTGACGTACCCCTGTAGTCCCTGTGACGGGAACTGAGGGGAAATGATCAGTTGAGCCTAGGAGGCAGAGGTTGCAGTGAGCCATGATCATGCCACTACACTCCAGCCGAAGCAAGAGAGTAAGACCCTATCTCAAAAAAAAAGAAGAAGAAGACTGGGCGAGGTGGCTCATGCCTGTCATCCCAGCACTTCGGGAGGCCAAGGCAGTGGATCACTTGAGGTCAGGAGTTCAAGACCAGCCTGGCCAAAATGGTGAAACCCCATCTCTATTAAAAATACAAAAATTACCCTATGTGGTGGTGGGCACCTGTAATCCCAGTTACTCGGGAGGCTGAGGCAGGAGAATTGTTTGAACCAGGCAGTGGAGGTTGCAGTGAGCTGGGATGGCGCCACTGCACTCCAGCCAGGCAATAGAGTGGGAACAAGTCTCAGAAAGAAAAAAAAAAAAAGAAAAGAAATTTGATTTTGGGAAGTTTGTCATATAACAAAGGCTCAAAACACTTGATACTAAAATAATAATGGTTTAAAGCATTTGATCAAAATAGGATTGCAGGTCACTGTAAAATTATATTCCTAGATCCCCAAAAATCAAGGATTTCTCTTTTTTTTTTTTTTTTTTTTTGAGATGGAGTCTCACTCACTCTATCACCTAGGCTGGAGTGCAGTGGCTT
The DNA here is from genome assembly GCF_024542745.1 of Macaca thibetana thibetana. Classification (NCBI taxonomy): domain Eukaryota; kingdom Metazoa; phylum Chordata; class Mammalia; order Primates; family Cercopithecidae; genus Macaca; species Macaca thibetana. The sequence continues at coordinate 2,288,643 of NC_065593.1, read as the reverse complement.
GATCTCAGCTCACTGCAACCTATGCCTCCCAAGTTCAAGTGATTCTCCTGCCTCAGCCTGCTGAGTAGCTGGGATTACAGGTGCCTGCCACCATGCCCGGCTAATTTTGTTATTGTTTGTTAATATGGGGTTTCACTATGTTGGCCAGGCAGGTATCAAACTCCTGACCTCAAGTGATCCTCCCAAAATGTTGAGGTTACAGGCGTGAGCCACCGCGCCCAGCCAGGGATCTCATTTTAGCATTGAATCCCAAGTCCCCCCAAAGAGGGACACTCCATAGGACTAAGTCTTTTTTTTTTTTCTTTGACACAGAGTTTCGCTCTTGTTGCGAAGGCTAGAGTGCAATGGCGCGATCTTGGCTCACCTCAACATATGCCTCCTGGGTTCAAGTGATTTTCTTGCTTCAGCCTCCCAAGTAGCTGGGATTAGAGGCATGCACCACCATGCCCAGCTAATTTTGTAATTTTAGTAGAGACGGGGGTTTCTCCATGTTGGTCAGGCTGGTCTCGAACTCCCGACCTCAGGTGATCTGCCCACCTCGGCCTCCCAAAGTGCTGGGATTACAGGCGTGAGCCACTGCACCCGGCCAGGACCAAGTCTTGTACATGCTTCTACAGTGCACCTTACCGCAAGAGCGACCCAATGCCAATCAGCCCATTCTGTGCTGAGCTCATTCTCATGAGAGTCCTATGCCTTGGTGGTGAGTGTTTCCACAGCCTCCAAGTGTCCACACTGCACCTTTCTTATCTAAACACCCAAAGAAATGAGTAGCCCCTTGCAAACAACTGCAGTCAGCCACCTCCAAAACCGCAGCCCTCACCAGTGACAAGCCAGCTATCTCACGCACACACAGGCTGTGTTCTCTCATAGCACAGAGAGAACTGCTACCCCCACAAAGCCGAAGAGATCATGCAATGCAATGCAAGAGGGAGCAGAGCTTTAGACTGAGGGGAACCTGCCCGCAACTCTTTGGAGGAAGAATTTCTCAAGGAAAACAGGAGACCTTAGAAAGAGGGTGAGTGGAGCCTTTTTCTGTTTTCCTCAAGGGTCTCACTCAGAGTCATTAGAAGTTCCTTCTAGATGCCTTTATGTGGTACTGAAGATGACAAAACAAGGAGAAGCAGGGAGGATTAGAAGTAAATGGGAGAGGCTGGGCACAGTGGCTCATGCCTGTAATCCTAGGACTTTGGGAGGCCGAGGCAGGCATATCACCTGAGGTCAAGAGTTTGAAACCAGCCTGGCCAACATGGTGAAACCCCGTCTCTACTAAAAATACAAAAATTAGCCAGGCGTGCCTGTAACCCCAGTTACTTGGGAGGCTGAGGCAGGAGAATCGCTTGAACCCAGGAGGCAGAGGTTGCAGTGAGCCGAGATTGCACCATTGCACTCCAGCCTGGACAAGAGAGCGAGATGCCATCAAAAAAAAAAAAAAAAAAAAAAAAAAAAAAAAAAAAAAAAAGGAAGTAAATGGGAGAACAGTTCTCAAGAAAGGAAGCAAACAGAGAGACCAAGCACATAACTCAAAAAGGGGTTTCAAAAAAGAAGAAAAAAAAAAGAAACACACAACACAATGCGCGCGCGCGCGCGCACACACACACACACACACACACACACAGAGTTTCAGCTGACTGGAGAAAAAAAGTCCCCAAAACAGGATCCAAAAAAGCAGAACGGCCTTTTAAAAAAATATGTATGTAGCTTGAATATCAGCTTTTAATTAAGCTGACTTCTGACCACAGAGCTCTTTAAGAAAATCTTGCAAATCTCTTATCAGACTTTATTCAGAACACGTAGCTAATACTCCTGGCTTTTGAACTCTTTTACCAAAGGTACCTTCCTCAATAAAAATTGGTCGCTCCCAAAAGTCAAAAGTCACACAAATGTCAAACCAAATGAGACTGATTCCCTGACTGGGAATTGAACATTGAATCCAGGCTATGGTGATTAAAATGTGGAATTTTAACTTCTAAGCTGGAAGATAGAATGCAGTCATTCTAAATCCTACAAGGCATCCAAAGCAGGCAGTTTGAGCATGCAAAGGATTTTAACTTTGTTTTAGGTGAAATTTTTTTTTTTTTTTTTTTTTTTTTAGATGAAGTCTCACTCTGTCACCCAGGCTGGAATGCAGTGGCACCATCTTGGCTCACTGCAACCCCCGCCTCCTGGGTCCAAGTGATTCTCATGCCTCAGCCTCCTGAGTAGCTGGAACTACAGGTGTGCACCACCACACCCAGCTACTTTTTGTATTTTTAATAGAGACAGGGTTTCACAGTGTTGGCCAGGCTGGTCTCGAACTCCTGGCCTTGAGTGATCCACCTGCCTTGGTCTCCCAAATGCTGGGATTACAGGCATGAGCCACCATGCCCGGGTAGGTCAAATTTTTGATTGTTAATTTTCTCAAGAGAATTTCTAAATCCAGTCATGATACCACGATGCTGTCTTTCTTTTAATTTAACTTTCTCATAAATACAAATAAGGATAAGGGATCTCTAAAATCCTTTTTTTTTTTTTTAAATTAGAAATGTTTCTAATTTAAAGGATCCATCTGAGGAAAGAGATCAAACAATATGAATACTTATACCAAAAAGTACACAAGAGTCGCTACACCCAATACTAGACGCAAATCCTTTTCTCCCGTTAATCAAGATTTCACAGAGGAAAATAGAGACAGTGATTTTTACCTTCTGCTTGACTGGATTCTGCAAAAAGAGAGGCAGGGAGCCTGGCTGGTGAGAATGTCTTATCCTTCCACAGGCTGGTGAGGTCCTGGGTTCCCTGAGCTGTGGCTTCAGAAGAGCAGAGCTTTGGTTTTGTCAGAAAAATGAAAATCTTAAAAGTGGCCCAAGATGGCCGCAAATTGGACATATGGGTAATAGAAACTGGGCCTATGGACTAAAGCTGAACTCGTGCCTGCAAGGCTTGAGTTTGTCAAATATTTCACTGAATTATTGATTATAACCTTGCCTATGCCATGAAGCACAAAGACAGTATAGAATCAATCATCCCCTAAGATGCCTACATGCTCATTAACCTTTTACCGTTGTCAACCTGAAATAATTGAAAGGATCAGCATCCAGTTTTAAAGAGTTTATTCAAGTGAAAAACTGGCAATTGCCATCCAGAAAACACAGACTCCAGTGCTCCAAAATTAAAAGTTAAGGTCTTGGCCGGGCACGGTGGCTCATGTCTGTAATTCCAGCACTTTGGGAGCCTAAGGCAGGCAGATCATGAGGTCAGGAGATCGAGACCATCCTGGTCAACATGGTGAAACCCCATTTCTACTAAAATACAAAAAATTAGCCAGACGTGGTGGCATATACACCTGTAGTCCCAGCTACTCAGGAGGCTGAGGCAGGGGAATTGCTTGAACCCGGGAGGCAGAGGTTGCAGTGAGCCAAGATTGCACCACTGCCCTGCAGCCTGGGCAACAGAGCGAGACTCCATCTCAAAAAAAAAAAAAAAAAAAAGACAAGTTAAAATCTCACTTATATTGGCAGAAAACAAAAAAATCTAGTAGGATTATAACATTTTCTACACAGGGCTGGTTTATTAGTTACAATTTAATTAGCTGCAGCATGTTTTCACTTCCTTTCCATTGTTAGATGTTAAATACGCAAAAAGCATATTTAACATTCCATTTTAGACAATGTGATCCTCATGAAATCTTTGTGTGAGAGAGGAAAGAGGGAGGTTCATTTATCATGAAGATCAATAGTTGAGAGGGAAGGGGTCTTCCCTGGCATCCTTCATTCATTTACAACATTTTACAGAATAATTTAGGTAAGAAAAAAGACTAATGTATAATCAGGGAAACAGAAGTTACAGCTTCCTAGGTTACAGCTGCCAGTTTATGTGACTCAGATCCCATAATCGCATTCCCTTAAGGCTCAAAATATTTTAAGGTTCTGAAAGCTTAGATTTCGAATTACTTATTTTCACACCCTATATATGTTAACCATGTGTTTGCTTTATCTTATGTACAACATCACTCAGCACCAATCAGAATTGTAGGAATGTCACCTTTGCTTCTCCATTTCCATGTAACAGAATGTATAAATACTATCTTGTGTAGCCCACTTGAAAGACATTTTTGGTTTGTTCTGAGTCTGTATTTCCCAGAGAATTAGTCCTCAAACTTCGCTCGGGATAAAACTAACTTTAAATTTCTTTAAGTTATAGTGCCTGTTATGTAACCTTTCTGTCAATAGTATCCTGCTCACAGCACCAAAACTGTATGGGGCAAGGGAAAATTCTGCTGAAAAATCAACTCACAATAGGTAAATTAATAGGAGAAATGACATAGAAACTAATACCCACAGAAGGAAAATCGCAGAGTGATTACCCCCACTCTCCAGTGGGGTTCCGAAGCTTATGTACTATCTTGAGGTTACATTAACAATGGGGGCTCGGCCGGGCGCGGTGGCTCAAGCCTGTAATCCCAGCACTTTGGGAGGCCGAGACGGGTGGATCACGAGGTCAGGAGATCGAGACCATCCTGGCTAACATGGTGAAACCCCGTCTCTACTAAAAAATACAAAAAACTAGCCGGGCGAGGTGGCGGGCGCCTGTAGTCCCAGCTACTCGGGAGGCTGAGGCGGGAGAATGGCGTGAACCCGGGAGGCGGAACTTGATGCAGTGAGCTGAGATCCGGCCACTGCACTCCAGCCTGGGCGACAGAGCGAGACTCCGTCTCAAAAAAAAAAAAAAAAAAAAAAAAAAAAAAAAACAACAACAACAACAAAACAATGGGGGCTCAGAGCATGGCCAAAACCAGATTACAGTGTTAGATCAGGTTATGGCGGCAACACACGTTATGGAGGGGAAGAAGAGGAGGCCTGGCTAGCAAAGAGGGTCTTGTTATGTAGATGAAGCCTCACAGGTAGCAACACTCAGAGAGAATAGGTGGTGAGTGTTTCTTTTAGACTTTAAAGGTGTCAGACTCTCGGTTAATCTTTCTCAGATCTGGATGAGAGAGGGCCTCAGAGACAGCCTGGCTTCATCAGTGCAGATTTCTCTACAGATGCAAATCTCCCCCACGAAAGGCAGCTTTTTAGTTATTTTTGTATCTCCAACCCTTCTGAATATCTGCCTTGAGCTATGTCGAGGAAGTCTATTTTAGGGTAAAATCATTTGATTTCCTTCAGATGCTTTGATATTGTGATTTATAATAAGAAATATCTGGCCGGGCGCGGTGGCTCAAGCCTATAATCCCAGCACTTTGGGAGGCCGAGACGGGCAGATCCCGAGATCAGGAGATTGAGACCATCCTGGCTAACATGGTGAAACCCTGTCTCTACTAAAAAATACAAAAAACTAGCCGGGCGCGGTGGTGGGCGCCTGTAGTCCCAGCTACTCGGGAGGCTGAGGCAGGAGAATGGCGTAAACCCGGGAGGCGGAGCTTGCAGTGAGCTGAGATCTGGCCACCGCACTCCGGCCTGGGCAACAGAGCGAGACTTCGTCTCAAAAAAAAAAAAAAAAAAAGAAATATCTATTTGGTTTTTGTTCCTGGTTCCTGGCACACCAGCTCCTAAACTCTTGGAATGTCTGGAGTGATAAGTGTCTTTTTGTATGCTAGTGAGATGATTAGTGGCTGGGGGTCCCTAGATAGCCTTCGGATGGAGTTGGTTGTCAGGGAAACCAACCATACAATTGGAGAATCGGCACTTTCAGCCCCACCTGCTAACACTGGAGAGTAGAGAGGGCCTGAAGCTTGAGCTGATTACCAATGACCAATGATTGATCAATCGTGCCTACATAATGAGCCTCCAGAACATTCCAAAAAGATGGGGTTCAGAGAGCTTCTGAATGGCTGAATAGATGGAGCTGGCTGTAGGGTGGCAGGCCTACAGGATGCCACCGGGGTGTGCTGCAGAGAGAACCTGGAAGCTTATCACCCCTTCCCTTCCATACCTTGCCCCATGGATCACTGCCGCCTGGCTATTCATCTGCATCCTTTATAATATTCCTTACTAATACAATAAGCTGGTAAACATAAGTAAATGTTTCCTTGCGTTCTATGAATCTTCCTAACAAATTAGAATGGGGTTGCGGGAACCCCAATTTATAGCTGCTCAGTGAGGCGCATAGGTGACAACCTACTACTTGCAATTGGTGTCTGAAAATAGGCCAGTCTTGTGAAAATAGAACTAAGCTCTTAACCTGTGGGATCTGACACTATGCCCAGGTAGACAGTGTCAGAGTTGAATTGGATAGGAGGACTCTCATTGGGTGTCCACTGCAGAATTGCTTAGTGTATGAGGACAAGCCCACACACATCTGATGTCAGAAGTGAAGTGTTGTGTTGAGTGGTGTGAGTAGGAAAAGCAGTTTGTTTTTTTCATCTGTCTTATTAAGACTCAAAGTAAGGGTCTTAATAATAAGACCTTTAATGAGCTCCCATAATAAGTGTAGCAGCTCCTGCCATAGCTCGAAGGCATCCAGGCACCCAGAAGAACTGAGAAATATGCTACTGGTCTATCGTCTAATACCAACTTTTGAATTAAATTCTACTGTGGCAGGCCAGGTCTCACTAACAGCTGAACAGGCAGGCCTCCATGCCAACTGTTTCGGCACTGAGTGGTTAGGTTAAATAATAAAAGCTGAAAGACTCAGTGCCCCTGTACAAAGGCTGGAATGTAACGGAAGCCCACCAAGAGTCTTGCCTAGGTCCTTTCTGGACCTTGAAGCATGACAAGATAACGAAGGAATTCTTAACAGGACCTGTTTAGAATTAAACAAGTTTTAGTTTTTATTTTTTTAAATGGAGTCTCACTGTGTTGCCCAGGCTGGAGTGCAGTGGCACAATCTCAGCTCACCACAACCTCCGCCTCCTGGGTTCAAGCGATTCTCTTGCCTCAGCTTCCTGAGTAGCTGGAACTACAGGCACGTGCCACCATGCCCAGCTAATTTTTGTATTTTTAGCAGAGATGGGGTTTCACTATATTGGCCAGGCTGGTCACAAACTCCTGACCTCAGATGATCCACCCACCCCTGCCTCCCAAAGTGCTGGGCTTACAATAGGCGTGAGCTGCCATGTCTGGCCAAGATTAAACAAGTTGGGTGTTTTTATTTTTGAGACGGAGTTTTGCTCTTGTTACCCAGGCTGGAGTGCAATGGCATGATCTCAGCTCACTGCAACCTCCGCCACCCAAGTTCAAGCGATTCTTCTGCCTCAGCCTCCCAAGTAGCTGGAATTACAGGCACCAGACACCGTGCCTGGCTATTTTTTTGTATTTTTAGTAGAGATGGGGTTTCACCATGTTGGCCAGGCTGGTCTTGAACTCCAGACCTCAGGTGATCCACTCGCCTCGGCCTCCCAAAGTGCTGGGATTATAGGTGTAAGCCACCGTGCCCGGCCAGATTAAACGAGTTTTGTTGGGAGTCTGAAGGATCTCCCCAAACCTCCATGTTTTAGCAGGAGACAAGATAAGGGTAATCACGCCTGACACCTGGACCCATTTAGATTAAGTAAATTTACTGAGGCTCCAGAAGAAGGTCTTCATGACTCAGACCTTAGTTATAGATTAGAAGTTAATCACTTATGTATTTAGATGAATGCACACTTACATGCAGACATATATAACTTAGAAGGTATATAAGCTCTAGAAAACTTTGAAATTTTGAGTTGGTTTGGTGATATTTTCCCAGCCTCTTCCCTGTACCCGTTTACAGAAATAAACTCTCTTCTTTTCCAGTTTGTCTGCGTCTTATTAGTGGGCCATGAAAGTAAGCAGCCAGACCCTTGGTTTGGTCCAGGAACTCTACCAGCAGTGCCTTTCATGGCAAATCACTTGGAAAGGTTTTTCAAAATTTGGAATTCTTGAAGCACAGAGAGAGACTATAGCCAATTTCAGTTGTTCAAAAGGCTCTTCAGGCTGGGCACGGTGGCTCATGCCTGTAATCCCATTACTTTGGGAGGCCGAGGTGGGCGGATCACTTGAGGTCAGGAGTTTGAGACCAGCCTGGTCAACATGGTGAAACCCCATCTCTACTTAAAATACAAAAATTAGCCAGGTGTGGTGGCGGCGCCTGTAGTCCCAGCTATTTAGATGGCTGAGACATGAGAACCGCTTGAACCCAGGAGAAGGAGGTTGCAGTGAGCCGAGATCATGCCACTGCACTTCAGCCGGGGCCACAGAGAAAGACTCTGTCTCAAAAACAAAACAACACAAAAAAGCCTCTTCAGGTTCTAAGGATTAAATCAGAGAGTCTGGAATATTGTCATGTAATGCTCCATCAGAGGTTTTTGCCTGCTCCGTAAAAGCTGGTTTTAAGTAAAATTATGAGAGGTCATTGTTTTGGATGAAGCTCATACACTAGGCCCCAGTGGACCAGACTAAAAATCAAAACAGAGGCACCAGTGCTAAAGTTCCAGGTTACAAAACCAAAACTAAGTTGTTATCTGACAGGAGAGAGATTTAACAGCCATTTTCCCAAACAGGCCAGTTTCCATTTTTAAGCAGCATGATAATGAATTCCCTCTGCTTTAATCCTTACACAAAAGCAGCAGCCTGAAACAACCTGATGTTAACTAGTCAGTTATTCTCCGTTGTTCTGTCTCCCTGTGCCCGCCTTACCAGAAAAGTAGCTTGGAAACCAGGGATACGCTCTTTGTTCTTTGCTTATGCTTTCTTCATTCCTTCTGTCTATAAAGCCAACGCCTTCTGCTCAGCTCGTGGCAACACTCACTCTGTTTTCTAGAATGGAGTGTTGCACAATTCTAGGCTCATAATAAAGTCAATTGAGGTCTTTAAATTTGTTGTAATTTTGTCTTTTGACCTTGGAGTCCACTGTGAAAAATATCCTACTTGTCTCCAAAATTGTCTGTAAGTTATTTTACCTGTTGTAGGCCATTTCATCTGAAAACTTAGCTAACTCCTAGATTATAGCACTTTTGTGTTCTTCGGTGACAAATGTCCTAAATATTTTACCTCAGTTTGGCAATATTACAATTTGTCTAGTAAGGCCTTAACCCCCTCTGAAGTGAGGAATTCTAACAAAGCCAAAAGTATCAGTTTGGCATTGCTCTTTAGTTTCTTAGGCTATCAGCACATCATCTACATATTGGATTGTAAACCAAAAATAAAATTATAAGCCCCTTAACCAACTGAATGGACCCCTCTTCTCAGCCAAGGGGATTCCAAAATAAACCTGAAACACTAGTTCAGGCCATGATGGGAACGGGTGGTTCGACCTGCCTCATTATACCTTCTTCCCTTGGAACTCAGGCGCAACTGACCACAATTAATGTTAAAACAAGAGACCTTAACACTAATGAAATAGACTCTTTTTTTCTTTTTTTGAGACAGAGTCTCACTCTGTCCCCCATGCTGGAGTGCGGTGGCACAATTTTGGCTCACTGCAACCTCCATCTGCCTCCCAGATTCAAGCAATTCTCCCACCTCAGCCTCCCGAGTAGCTGGGATTACAGGTACATGCCACCATGCCTGGCTAATTTTTGTATTTAAATAGACCCTTTGTAGCAATAAGATACCAACATGATAGATAGCAGGCCCCAAAAGAAATAGAAATATTTTACCCCAAAATATATTTATTTGACATATTTTGAAATGGCCCTGCAAAGTTGTATCTTGTGGAGAAAATCTGCATTCAGTAGAGAATCCCTTTCCCTTTCCAGGTATTTTTCCTGATGCAGGAGAGAATTAACTAAGAGTCTGGCACCTTTCTAAGTCTGATAAAAAAAAACATGTACAAGCTATTCTCTCTGAAGTCTGCTACCTAAAGGCATCATCTGCATAATAAGAACCTTGATTTCCCCAACCCCTTATCTTAACCCAGATATTCCCTTCTGTGGATTCCAGGTCTTTAGATAATAACTCTTTCAACCAGTTGCCAATTAGAAAAAATCTCTGAATCTACCTATGACCTGGAAGCCCCCTCTTTGAGTTGTCTCACCTTTCGGGACTGAACCAATGTATATCTCACATCTATTATTATTATTATTATTATTTTATTATTTTTGAGACTGAGTCTTGCTCTGTCACCCAGGCTGGAGTGCAGTGGCGTGATCTCGGCTCACCGCAACCTCCGCCTCCTGGGTTCAAGCAATTCTCCTGCCTCAGCCTCCTGAGTAGCTGGGATTACAGGCGCATGCCACCACGCCCCGATAATGTTTGTATTTTTAGTAGAGAAGTGGTTTCACCATGTTGGTCAAGTTGGTCTTGAACTCCTGACCTTTTGATCCCGAATAGCTGGGACTACAGGCGCCCGTGACCACGTCTGGCTAATTTTTTTTTTTTTTTTTTTTTGTATTTTTAGTAGAGACGGGTTTCACCGTGTTAGCCAGGATGGTCTCAATCTCCTGACCTCATGATCCGCTCGCCTTGGCCTCCCAAAGTGCTGGGATTACAGGCGTGAGCCACCGCGCCTGGCATTTCAAATTCTTTTATAGTGGGTTTGATTCTCTCTGAGCTCAGGACAAAGGATATTGTTTCACATATGGCTATCGTGGCATATCCTTTAGGGAAACCATTTTTGTTGGTTTTTTATCTTGAATTAAACCGGCAGTATTATTCCTCAGGGCCCAAAGGGACGCATGGATCTAGGTTGGTTGCGGAGGGCTTTTCAGCATGGTGTGAGACTGCCACTCTCTCTCTCATCCCTTTTTTCTTCCAGAAGGCGCAGAGTAAACAAGTCAGGATCCTTTGCTTCCCTTTTCCAGGGAGCTTGACAAATACTTCATCTAAGTACAGAATATAGTTGTCTTTAAGTTGTGCAGCAGGTCTCTCCCAAGTGGAGTTTTTAGGAGAATTAGGAGAAAATAAGAATACATCGTTCCTCATTCAGAGGGTCTCTCTGTATGGGAGCCACAGAAAAGAAGGAACAGTTAAAAAGAATTCTAATTGCTGTTGGGTGGAGTCTGAAAAGTATTAATTAGGTCAATGTGATTAATAGCACTGCCAAGTCTTAAGTGTGTCCCTTAGATTTGATATCTATTTGGTCATCAATTACTGAGAGAGGAATGTTGAAATCTGTTACTATAATTGTGGATTTGTCTGTTTCTCCTTGTAGTTCTATCAGGTTTGCTTCATGTATTTTGAAATTATGTTATTTAGTTGTATAGACATTTAAGAATGTCATCTTCCTTTTGCATGTAGCATTATGAAATTTTTCTCTTTAACATAAGTCATAGTCCTTTTGAAATTTACTTTGTCTGATATTAATATGGCTATTCCATGTTTGTTTTATTTAGTGACTTTGTGGTGTATCTTTTTTTCATTTTGTTACTCTTAACTACCTGTCTTTAAATTTAAACTTGGTTTCTTATAGACAGCATATTTTAGATCTTGCTTTTCTTATTCATTCTGATGATATCTGCCTTTGTTCACAGCCTTTAGACCATTTGTATTTAAAGGAATTATGATATGATGTGCAGTGATGTGGTTTTTTCTTTTTTACTTTTTAAAATCATTATAAAATAGAAAAACCATAATGGTGTGTATTTCTTTATGTTTCCTGTGTTTAAGGTTTATTGAGATTCTTGGATCTGTTGGTTTATAATTTTCAGCAATTTTGAAAAATTTCAGAACATTATTCTTTACACTTTCTCATTCTAAAATTCCAATGACATGTACATCAGATTACTTGATATTATCACAAAAATCCTTGATTATTTTTTTCCATCTGTACTTCATTCTTTCTCTGATCTTTTCTTCTCTGGTCTTTTTTCTTTAATACCTATATGGTTTGGATTTGTGTCCCTGGACAAATCTCATGTCGAATTGTAATCCCCAATGTTGGAAGAGGGGCCTGGTGGCAGGTGATGGATCATGGGGGTGGACTTCCCTCTTGCTGTTCTTGTGATAGTGAGTTCTCATGAGATATTGTTGTTTCAAAGTGTGTAGCACCTTCCCCTTCACACTTTTCCTCCTGCTCCAGCCACGTAAGATGCACCTGCTTCCCCTATACTTTCTGCCATGATTGTAAGTTTCCTGAGGCTTCCCCACTATGCTTCCTGCACAGCCTGTGAAACTGTGAGTCAATTAAACCTCCTTTTTTTTTTTTTTATGAATTACACAGTTTCAGGTAGTTCTTTATAGCAATGTGAGAATGGACAACTACAGAAAACTGGTACTGGGAGTGAAGTATTGCTATAAAGATACCTGAAAATGTGGAAGTGACTTTGGAAATGGGTAACGGGTAGAGGTTAGAACAGTTTGGAGAGCTCAGAAGAAGACAGGAAGATAAAGGAAAGTTTGGAACTTCCTAGAGACTTGTTAAATTGTTGTGACCAAAATGCTGATAGTGATATGGTCAGTGAAGTCCAGGCTGAGGTGGTCTCAGATGGAGATGAAGAACTTATTGGGAACTGAAGCAACGTCACTTTTGTTATGTGTTAGCAAAGAGGTTGGAGGCATTGTGCCCCTGCCCTAGAGATCTGTGGAACTTTGAACTTGAGAGTATTAATATAGGGTATCTGGCAGAAGAAATTTATAAGCTGCAAAACATTCAAGACTTGACCTGGCTACTTCTAGCACCCTATGCTTATATTTGTGAGCAAATAAATGAGCTGGAACTGGAACTTATCTTTAAGAGAGAAGCAGAGTGTAAAAGTTTGGAAAGTTTGCAGCCCAGCCATGTGGTAGAAAATAAAAACCCATATTCAGGGAAAAATTCAACCCAGCTACAGAAATGTGCATAAGAGGAGCCATAGTAATAGCCAAGACAATGGGGAAAATGCCTGGAAGGAATTTCAGAGACCTTCGTGACAGTCCCACCCATCACAGGCCTGGAGGCCTAGAAGGGAAGAATTTCCTGGGCCAGGCCCAGGGCCCCACTCTCCTACACAACTTAGGGACACTGATCCCTGCATCCCAGCTACTCCAGCTCCAGCCACGGCTAAAAGGGACCCAGATACATCTCAGGCTACTGATCCAGAGGGTGCAAGCCATAAGCCTTAGGAGCTTCCATGTGGTGTTAAGCTGGCGGATGCACAGAGAGCACGAGTGGAGACTTGGGAGCCTCTGCCTAGATTTCAGAGAAGACATATGGAAAAGCCTGGATGTCCAAGAAGAAGTCTGCTGCAGGGAAGGAGCCCTGATGGAGGACCTCTACTAGGGCAATATGGAGGGAAATGTGGGGTTGGAGCCCCCACACAGAGTCCCCACTGGGGCACTGCTTAGTGGAGCTGTGAGAAGAGGTCCACTCCCCAGAATGGTAGATTTACCATCAGCTTCCACTGTGCACCTGGAGTGCCACAGGTACTCAACTCCAGTCCATGAAAGTAGCTGAGGGGGCTGTACCCTGCAGAGCTACAGGGGTAGAGCTGCCCAAGGTCTTGGGAGCCCACACTTTGCATTGGTGTTCCCTGAATGTGAGACATGGAGTCAAATGAGATTATTTTGGAGCTGTAAGATTTAATGACTGCTCTATTGGGTTTCAGATTTGCATGGGGCCTGTAACCCCTTTATTTTGGCCAATTTCTCCCATTTGGAATGGGAGGGAGTATTTAGCCAATGCCTGTACCCAACTGTATCTTGGAAGTAACTAACTGGCTTTGATTTTACAGGCTTATAGGCAGAAGAACTTGTCCTATCTCAGATGAGACTTTGGATTGTGGACTTTTGAGTTAATGCTGGGATGAGTTAAGACTTTGGGGGACTGTTGGGAAGGTATGATTGCATTTTGAAATGTGAGAAGGACATAAGATTTGGGAGGGGCCGGGGCAGAATAATACGGTTTGCATTTGTGTCCTTGCCCAAATCTCATGTTGAATTGTAATCCCCAATGTTGGAGGAGGGGCCTAGGGGGGAGTGATTGGGTCATGGGGGCAGACTCCCCCTTGCTGTTCGCATGATAGTGAGTTCTTATGAGACCTGGTTGTTTCAAAGTGTGTGGCACCTCCCCCTTCGTGCTCTTCCTTCTGCTCCAGCCATGTAGGACGTGCCTGATTTCCCTTCACCTTCTGCCATGATTGTAAGGTTCCTGAGGCCTCCCCAGACATGCTTCCTGTACAGTCTGTGGAACTGTGAGTCAATTAAATGTCTTTTCTTTTTGTTTTTTTTTTTTAATTTAAGATGGAGTTTTGTTCTTGTCGCCCAGGCTGGAGTGCACTGGAGCGATCTAGGCTCACTGTAGCCTCCACCTCTGGGTTCAAGTGATTCTCCTGCCTCAGCCTCCTGAGTAGCTAGGATTACAGGCATCTGCCATCACACCTGGCTAATTTTTGTATTTTTAGTAGAGATGGAGGTTCACCATGTTGGCCAGACTGATCTCGAACTCCTGACCTCAGGTGACCCACTTACCTCAGCCTCCCAAAGTGTTAGGATTACAGGCAAGAGCCACTGCACCTGGTCTAAACCTCTTTTCCTTATAAATTACCCAGTTTTAGGTAGTTCTTTATAGCAATGTGATAATAAACTAATACAAATACCTACTCTGCTGTTAATTCCATCTAATCTTTCTTTTAAAGGTATCTTCTGTTTATCTCCTCACCTTCTACATTCTTGAGCATGCAGACCATATTTATGATACCTATTTCTATGTCATGTCTATTAATTCCACCATTTATGTCACTTATGAATCTTATAATGTTGATGGGTTTTTCTCCTGATTATGTGTGATATTTTCTTGCTTTTACCATGCCTATTAATTTAAATTTTTTTTTAACTTATGGTAAAACAAGTGTAATAAAATTTACCATTTTAACCATTTTTATGTATACAGCTCAATGGCATTAAGTACATTCACATTATTGTGCCACCATCACAATCATTCATCTCCAGAATTTTTTTCATCTTACAAAACTGAAACTCTGTACCTGTTAAACAGTAACTCCCCATTCATTCCTCCCCTCAGTCCCTCACAACCACCATTCCACTTTCTCTCAATTAATTCTGTCAATGTTGCTTCATACATTTGGGTGCTCTGCTGTTAGGTGTGTATTTCTCCTTCAGTTTTGAAGGACAGTCTTGCCAGTCATAGTATTCTTGGTTGATAGCTTTTCTTCTCTGAGCATGTTGAACATATCATCCCTTCCCCTTCTTGCCTATATAATTTCTGTGGAGAAATCTACTTATACTCTAATGGAAGCTCCCTTGTACATCATGAGTCCCTTCCCTTGCTCTTTTGAAGATAATAGTTTGATTATGACATGTCTCTCTGTATGGGCCTCTTTGAGTTCATCTTACTAATCGTCTTACTAATTTACTAATATTTGTTTTGAGATTGTTGAATTTGGATGTCCACTTCCTTTGTCAGATTTGGGAAGTTTTCAACCATTATTTCTTTGAATAAGTTCTCTTTCTTCTCTTTCTGGAATGCCTTTAATGTGTGTGTTGATCTGCTTGATGATGTCCCATAAATCTCTCAGGCTATCCTCACTTTTCTTCATTTTTTCTTCTTTTTGCTCCCTGACTCAAAAATTCAAATGACCTGTTGTTAGTCCACTAGCTATTTTGTTTGATCAAGTCTGCTTTTGAACTTTTTTAGTGAATTTTTCAATTCAGTTGTTATATTCTTCAGCTCAAAATTTTCTGCTTCTTTCTTTTTTTTATCATTCTTTATCTGTTGATTTTCTCATCTTGTTCATACATTTTAAAAAATTTCATTTAATTATCTGTGTCCTCTTGAAAGTCACTGTGTTTCTTTAAGACAATTGTTTTGAATTATTAATCCAATAATTTATAGATCTCCATTTCTTCGGAGGTGGTTTCTAGAGATTTATTTTGTTCCTATTTTCCTATTTTGTTCTCTGTTTTCCTATTGTGTTCTATTTTGTTCCTATTTTCCTATTTTGTTCTCCATTTCTTCGGAGGTGGTTTCTAGAGATTTATTTTGTTCCTAAAGCAGTCATATTTCCCTGCTTTATTGCGTGGCTTGTGGTATTTTTTGTTGTTGAGTTGTATGCATTTGAAAAAATAGCCTCCTCTCTCAGTCTTTATGGATTGGGTTTGTAACAGGGAATTCTGTTCACCAATCAGCCACACCTAGAGATTCTGGGGGCCTCTGAAATCTTTCTAGGAGGACGCAATTCCTCTGAGCTTTGCCTGTACTTTTCCAATTAGAGAGGTTTGCCAGTTTCTTTTTCAGAAGATCATAATCTTTGCCTCCCTCTGGTGTCTGTCTCTAGAACTGCAGGTTCCCTGGTGCCACAGCAGCAAGCCACTCTCCTCTCCTTTGTTTTCAGAGGCCCCATCCAAAGTATGCTGGTTCTCTATCACCTCTCCCAGATCAGATGAGACACTCACCAGTCCTTGGAGCAGCTCTCTGAAAAGATGGAGAGCCGGCCAAACAGCCCACTCTTCTACCTCCCTGCCAAGGGAAGACCTATGAGTTGAGCACCTTCTCCCAGTTACCCTGGGTCATGCCATCCTCTGTGTGCAGCACTTCAGGCCCTCTGGTGCCAGAGTAGGCCACTCCGTTCTCCCTTGCTTTCAGCATCCTCCAGGCATCCAAACTATTCTGGTTCCATTAGCGCCCTGGGTCAAGTAAGACAGAAACTAGTTTTCTGGGCAACCCTCCGAAAAGCTGAAACACTGGGCACTCTTCTCTCTCCTCCCTCTAACCTAAGGGAGAAGCTCTGAGACAAACTGAGCTGTGCTAGCTTGGGAGAGGGACAATTGCAGATAAAGTGAAATGGTTTTTCTTACTGATTTCAGTGCACTGTTCTTGGCTTGGTCTTGCCTTGGGGTACTGCAACTTCCTCACTGGTTTCCAGAGTTCTCATAAAGGTATTTTGGTCTATATATTGTTGTTAAGTCAGTGTCTCTGTGAAGGAAACAAGCGTGGGGGCTTCCTATTCTGCCATCTTGCTGATGTCACCCCAGTTCCTCTATTCTTTACTCCAAAAGATCATATCAGGTCAAAAGATGTACCGAACTGGGTGTCAAAAAGGTGTTCAACACAAATAGATGTAATGAAAGGTTGAACGAGTGAGGCAGAGGTCTTTGTTTTGTGTTACTCTAACAGAATACTGGAGACTAGGTAGTTTATGAAGAAAAGAGGTTTATTTGGCTTGCAGTTCTAATGGCTGGAAAGTTCAAGATTGGGCATCCGTTGAGGGTCTCAGGCTGCTTCAGCTCAAGGTGGAAAGTGAAAGGAGAATCGGCATGTGCAAAGAGATCACACATGCTGAAGGAGGAAGCAAAGCGGGGGGGAGGTCCCAGGCTGGTTTGTTTGTTTCTTTGTTTGTTTGAGACATGATCTTGATCTGTCACCCAGGCTGGAGTGCAGTGATGCAATCATAGCTCACAGTAACCTTGAACTCCTGGCCTCAAGCTATCCTCTCACCTCAGCCTCTTGAGTAACTAGGCCCATAGGTGCATGCCACCATGCCTGGCTAATTTTTTCTTTTTTTGGTAAAGACAGGGATGTTGCAATGTCTATGTTGCCCAAGCTGGTCTTGAATACCTGGCCTCAAGCAATCCTCCTGTCTTGGAATCCTAAAGTGTTGAGATTAGAGATGGGAACCATCACATTGGCCCCGGCTCCTTTTAACAACCAGCTCTCTTGTGAACTAATGGGAGGACATTAATTCATTCATGAGAGATCCACCCCCATGACTGAAACCCCTCCCACCAGGGCCCATCTCCCAAAATTGCCGCATTGGGGATCTAAATTTCAACACGAGGTTTGAAGGGGACCTTTTTCTGATCTGCTGCTGTAAAACCACAGCAGCTGTGGGGACAACAGTGACTCTATTTCAGATGCTAATCCACCATGTGACTCCTGACTAACCTCGAGTCTGGGAATGACTCCAAGATGTCTAGTTGATGTATTATTCTTTATGTAGAAATCTCTATTTACTGTAAGTTTTGCCTCTCTTCCAAATCAACCCTTGATGTTGTTGCATACATCATAAGCCATGACACCCACAGCATTCTTTCAGCTGTCTACACATTCCTTCCGGAGCACGTAGACTTTCCTCCCGAGACATAAGCCCTGGGTCTCAGGGGTTGCAGTACGCAGATCTGCCTGTCTTGTGGCCATGGAAGACGACACTTCTGTCTGTAAGTTTCCTAATAAATCACCCTTTACTGACAAACTGGATTTGTCTGCCTTGTTCTTTGGTTTCTTATCTCCTTCTGTGTTTGCGGGTCACTTTGCATTTACAGTGCTTTTAGGAAAGAACAACAGACCAAAGATTACACCTCCTTGAACTAGTGAGAAAACTAAAGATCAGGAAGGCTATTGGATATACCCAGTGTCAAAGTCCTTAATAACAAAGCAGCAATCAGAGAGCCAGAAAATCTGTAAGCAAGAGATGAATCTGTAGTGGATTGAGCAGTGTTCCTCCAGGTTCTGTCTACCAGGATCCTCAGAATGTGACTTCATTTGCAAATGAAACATCTTTGCAGGTGTAACTAAGCTAAGGATCTCTAATGATGTCATACTGGACTTAAGGTGGGCCGTAAGTCCCCTGACTGGTGTCCTTGTGAAAGAAAGAAGGAGATTTGAGACAGAGACACAGAGGGAGATGCCTTGTGAAGATGGAGGCAGAGATTGGAGAGATGTGTCTGCATGACAAGGTACGCCAAATATTGCTGGCACCCACCAGAAACTAGGAGAGAGGCACAGAACAGACCCTCCCTCACAGCTTCTAGAAAAAATACCCCCACTGCCACCTTGATCTGGGATTGCAGGCCTCCAGAATTGTGAGAGAATAAGCTTCTGTTTATTTTAAGCCACACAGTTTGTGGGGTTTTGTTACAGCAGCCTTAGGAAGCTTCTGTTGGGTTTAAATTTCAGAGCCATCATTTCTATTCCCAGTCACACCACAGGCCTTGAGAAGGGGATAGAGTCTCAGGCACTCTCACACCACGCTGACTGGAGAGCAAATCTGTAAAGCCATTTTGTAGGGCAATCTGACTATATACATCAAATGTACATTTCATTTTATCAGTAGCAACAATCGTAGTAGCCTCAGTCAGATGCAACAATAAAGGACCAGGGTCTGCAGGAGTGTTTAAGACACCATATTCTGAACCTAAGACCACTGCCCAGGCTTAGTGGACTTGTGATTTCTCTTCCCCCTAGTTTTACATTTGGGGGGCCTGCTCTGCAACGTGATCATTCTGAAATCGAGACCAAATGTTGTTCAGATGCAAGAGAAACAAAACAAAACTAGGTTCCACCCTGGGCTAACACTCACCCAACTCACCACAAAGGATGGTAGTGAAACTACAGAAGAAAACAGAGGCCAGGCACAGTGGCTCACGCCTGTAATCCCAGCACTTTGGAGGCTGAGGCAGGCGGATCACAAGGACAGAGTTTCGACACTAGCCTGGCCAATATAGTGAAACCCCGTCTCTACTAAAAATACAAAAATTAGCCAGGCATAGTGGCAGGCGCGCGAGGCTGAGGCAGGAGAATCGCTCGAACCTGGGAGGCAGAGGTTGCAGTGAGCCAAGATTGCACCACTGCACGCACCACTGCACTCTAGCCTGGGCCACAGAGTGAGACTGTGTTTCAAAATAAAAAGAAAAAAGAAAAAGAAAACAGATTTGGCTGGGTGAGGTGGCTCATACCCATAATCCCAGTCCTTTGGGAGGCCGAAGTGAGTGGATCACCTAAGGTCAGGAGTTTGAGACCAGCCTGGCCAACATGGTGAAACCCTATCTCTACTAATAATACAAAAATTAGCGAGGTGTGGTGGTGCAGACCTGTAATCCCAGCTACTCAGGAGGCTGAGGTAGGAGAATTGCTAGAACCCAGGAGTCGGAGGTTGCATTGAGCCAAGATTGCGCCATTGCACTCTAGCCTGGGCGACAGAGTGAAACTCCGTCTCCAGAAAAAAAAAAAAAAAAAAAAAAAAAAAAGAAAAGAAAGAAAGAAAAAGAAAACAGATCCAACTGGGAGGGAAATAACAGGCAAATTGGTGTCGGAAAAATCAGTCCCGTGCTTGTGCGCAGTTACAAATACCTCTGAAAATTGAGGACTTGCCCGTTGCTAGTGGATTGTTTCATCACTGGATTAAACATAAAGGACATAAAGGAGGCAAGATAAAAGATGTGGTCTTCTAGGCACTGGCTCCATGGAACACTATCTGGGGCAACTTTCTCTAACACAAATAATGCAAATGCATATTTTTCTATTAACAATTAATTTAAAAATTTCTATCTCCAATAGTGAGAAAAACAAACAAATAAAAACAGAACAATAACAACAACAAAACAATAAATGGACAGACGGAGTGCAATAGTATATGCCTGTAATCCCAACACTTTGGGAGGCTGAGGTGGAAGGATTGCTTGAGCTCAGGAGTATCAAGCCCAACCTGGGCAAGATAATGAGACCCTGTCTCTACTAAAAATAATAATAATTTAAAAATATCCAGGAATGGTGATGCGCACCTATAGTCCCAGCTACTCGGGAGGCTAAGGCAGGAGGATCACTTATGCCCAGGAGAGCAAAGCTGCCATGAGCTATTATCACAGCACTGCACTCTAGCCTGGGTGACAGAGACTCTGTCTCAAAAAAATAAGTAAACGAACAATTAATGGACAGACGTTTGGAAGACTGAAAGTTTACCTCCCAGAATTCTATAACCCTTTCCAGAGATGTTAAATGTTAGCATTTTTGTTTATATGATTCTGATATCATTCCATTTATTTAACACACCGAAAAATGCACAAATACATAGTTTAAAAAAAGATTCTACAGTTCTTTGCCTTTAAACAAAATTTTGAAAATCTTTTTAAGAATGCTTGACATTCTGTCTACCTTCTTAACATGCAGACATGCACACACAGGGACACGCACACACGCAGTGGCTGGGACCAGCCGAAGGGCCACTGTGGTGTGCCTGCAAGCCTAGGGGTGGGTCCAGATGGCACCATGGCAGGTGCAGATCTTGGTGGCAGTAGTAAATACTCAAATGAGCGCTTTGAAGGCCAAAGTGGAGGATTCCATATGAACAGCGGTTTAAGATGGGTCAGTCGGTCCTGAGACAGGCGAGCACCATTCCAAAGGAGCAGGCATTGGCCTCCATCGCCGTCAGTGATAGAACGGGAGTCGGGTTCGGATTCCCAAATCCAGTGTGGCGGAGATAGGAAACACCAAGCTGCCTCCTCCAGTGCCGTATCCTGGAGGGGCCGGCGGGAGCCCAGGGAGAGCTCTCTTTTTCTTGTGAAGTGCAGGGCATACTAGAATAAGTTCACAGTTCTGGAGACTTCTAGTGGCCCTTGAGAATCCGGAGAAGAGGGTGTAAATCTCCGCGACCCATATCCCAGCAGGTCTCTCTGGTGAACGGTCTCCGGACAAAGTAGGTAAGGGAAGTCATCGAGCCAATCACTTACTTGGGGATAAAAATTGGCTCTAAGGGCTGGGTCAGGTACTCTTGACTGGTGATATGGTTCGGATATCTGTCCCCTCCAAATCACGTGTGGAAATATGATCTCCAGTGCTGAAGGTGGGATCTGGTGGGAGGTTTTTGGGCCATGGGAGTAGATCTCTTATGAGTGGCTTGGTGCCCTTCCTGCAGTGATGAGTGAGTTCTCAGTCTATTAGTTCACATGAGAGCTGGTGGTTTAGACAGCCTGCCATTTCTTGCTCCTTCTCTCACATGTGACACAGTGGCTCCCCTTTGCCTTTGGCCATGATTGGAAGCTCCCTGAGGCCTCACCAGAAGCAGGTGCTGGTGCCATGCTTCTTGTACAGCCTACAGAACCATGAGCCAAATAACCCTCTTCTATAGAAATTCCCCAGCCTCAGATATTTCTTTATAGTGAAGCAATGTGAACTAACACACTTAGATAAGGTGATTAACCTTCCCATCCTCACCCAGGATCCCCCGGACCTTAGATGTCTCCAGCCTCCAGCCCCCAAGGAAGGGTGGATGTAGGGCCCTAGTGGGAGAAAGGGTCCTGCAGTGTCATGGGGTTGCTGGGTTCAGGGACTGTGGCTGTGGACAGGAGCTGGGCCCTTCCCATGGATGCCCCAGCTGCTGTGGGCCTTGTGGCTGCCCAGGGAGCCCCAGTCTCCAGCAAAACCTCAGCCAAGGCAATGTGCTTGGCAGGATCTTGGGGAAAGACCCCAGAGACTGAGTGTGGTCTGGCCTGGTGAGGAGACAGAGGAGTCTGCTACTCCTGTGGTTTTCTCCAGTGACCAACGAGAGCATCCTGACCTCCAGGAACTTTCCCCACCAGCTCTGAGGAGGTCCACGGCTGTCCCAAAGCAGGCCAGGGTGGACAGAACTTCCCCCTGGAACAAAAGGGTGAAAGTGCACTTGATTTTCACTTTCAGGATGAACAGGAACGCAGGGCGTCACCATCCTTCTAACTGCTGGGATTTATTCAGGTGACGTCAGACAAGCCATACAGGGATCCAAGTGAAGTGCACGTCCCAATTTAATGCAGAAATACACAAACTGAGTTCCGATCTCCTGCCTCTCAGCACGGCCCCTGCTAACCCTGGGACAGCATCCCCAGATTTTCAAAATGCAGGGAACTTGGCTGTTAGCAAACAGCTGTGGTACCCAGACCCTCTGCCAAAGAAGCAACCAGGAACTTTAGAACTGTGCTCTTCAAATGCCTGGCAACCCCTGCACTTTTCTCGATGAGAGGTGATCAGCCAGGGTCAGAGTGGAAAGGTTGAAGAAGAGCTCCCTGGGAGTGTGGACTCAGCAATGAGTTTCATCCCCAGACACCTCTCCACAGCCACCTTGCCTGAAACGCCAAGTGAATGTGGGTCCTGAAGACGCTTTTGCTTTTAGTAGGTCTTTACACGAGGAAATAAAAAATCTCGGGACCACTCAACGCCTTCTGCCAAAGGGAAAGTGAAGCCTGGAGGATGAGTCACTGGCAACACCCTCTTCCAAATGAATTGCTGTTGGTTCACAACCTTGTGTCAAAGCATTAGGCATTAGCTAGACCCCCACGGAAAGGCCTCAGGCATCTCCAGATGGCAGCCCCCACAAAGCACTCATCAGTAAACTCTTTGCTGGCCTTGAAACTGTCAATCGAGGAAAATAAC
This sequence comes from Macaca thibetana thibetana, assembly GCF_024542745.1. Lineage (NCBI taxonomy): Eukaryota > Metazoa > Chordata > Mammalia > Primates > Cercopithecidae > Macaca > Macaca thibetana. Next base: position 2,265,711 of record NC_065593.1, on the reverse strand, counting down.
CCAGGCAAATCTCAATCATTTTGGGAGGCTTATTTGCCAAAGTTAAGGAGGCACTCCCAGAGACAGGTCTATGCCTTTCTCTGAAGATAATTTTGGTGGCTTCAATATTTAAAGGGGAATGGGGGGAATATTGAGAAATACACAATTTTCATGTGACAGCGGGGCAGGGGAAACCAGTCATTTATGCCTTTGTCTGGCTCAGTGAATTTGAATTTTTACATAAGACACCATAGACAATAGGGCAGAGGAAATAGTCAGATACACATTTGCCTCGGACTGGCAGAAGCATGACTCTGGGCTCTGTCGTATGTCCCGGCACCTGTGAAGATAAGCTATCAATTTACATTGCCATGGTGCACTGCAGCAGAAACATTTTAGGGTAAAGATCTTGTGGCCCATAAGGATCTTTACCCTAAAATGTGAGGGAGGTATGTAGCTTTTCATCTTTGCAGCCATCTTCTTTAGCACCCAAAATGGGAGGCAGGTTTGCACGAGCCGGTTCCCAGCTTGACTTTTCCCTCTGGCTGAGTGAGTTTGGGAGTCTCAAGATTTATTTTCCTTTCACACACCTTTCAAGATGTCTATCTGCCCATAAATAAGGACTTGAGATGTGCAATCCAAGTCCAGCTCCTCAAACTAAAGTCTGTTGCATTCCACACTGACAATGTCCATTACAAACTTACCTTCCGAGGGACAGAACAAAGTCGACATGAGATCAACCAGTCCTTCCCCTACCAAGAGACACCAGCATAATTGAGACCTCCTTTACTCCCTTCTTCCTCCAAACACTCACCTTATCTGATGTAAAATGTAGGTTTACTGGGCAGTAACTAAAGTCTCACAGGAATGTAACATTTGCCTTACCGCCTACCCGCCCCTTTTCCTATATGTCTCCCCCACTTTAAGGAAATATATACATACGGAGGCTCCTGAAAACGTCTCCACAAAAAACAGCCACAGGTGCATCTCTGGCTTGAGTTTTTCCTCAGATGTGTCCTCAAACTCTGGCTTACTAAACCTCGAATCGTTGAGACTTGCCTCAGTCACTCATTTAGGGTACCATTTATAAACATGTGTGATGAGGTCCCCAAGCGCTCCCACTCTGGCTGGAGTGAGAACCTTCCCTCTCTGCTCACATGATGCTGTCGCTGCCCAATGGGTTCCTCCTGGTCACTGCACGAACGAGACCATGGCACTGCAGTAAAGAAAGTGTTGAACGGACGTGAGGCTGCTCATGCCACGTGGGAGACAGTTATCACTCAAATCAATCTCCTTGGGCTGGGCATGGTAACTCACACCTGTAATCCCAGCACTTTGGAAGGTCAAGGTGGGCGGATCACTTGAGTGCAGGTCAGGAGTTCGAGACCAGCCTGTCCAACATGGTGAAACCCCGTCTCTTTTTTAAAAACACAAACATTACCGGGGCATGGTTGTGGGTGCCTGTAATCCCAGCTACTTGGGAGGCTGAGGCGTGAGAATCGCTTGAACCCAGAAGGCGGAGGTTGCAGTGAGCCGAGACGGTGCCACTGCACTCCAGCATGGCGACAGAGAGAGACTCTGTCTCAAAAAATAAAAACAAACAAACAGAAGATCAGTCTCCTTGAAGGCTCATAGGGTAGGGGTCTTTCAAAAGTAGTTTGGAGGGGTCTGCACAGATGTTTGGGGGCTAGGGTACAGGAAGTGCTGATTGATTGGGTGGGAGATGAACTCAGGGGATCGAAGCCATCCTCTTACACTGAATCACTTCTGGGTGGGACCACAGGAGCAGCCAGCAGGTCCTGGTGGGTCCAGGTGGAGCCATTGGTGTCAGACATGCAAAAATCCTGAAAAGATATCTCAAAAGGCCAATCTTAGGTTCACAATACTGATGTTATCTGCAGGAGTAAATGGGGGAAATTCCGTATCTTGTGAGCTCTGGAATAATGGTGGCGATTGTTTACGTGTACTCCTTGGCAGAATCCAGGCTCCTCTTCCTCCTAGCCTGGTGGTCACTCACTAGCTTTACAAAGGCAGTTGAGTTTTGGGAAAGGGCTATTAAAATTTAAACTAGAAACTAAATGTCTCCCAAAGTTAGCTTGGCCGAAGCCCAGGAATAAATAAAGGCAGCTTGAAGGCTCAAGGCAAGAGCGGGGCTGGCTAGATCAGATCTCCCCATCTGCCACAATTTTCTCACTGTTACAATTTTTTCTAAGCCAGTTTCAATGTGACTGGAGGCAGGAGAGGGTCCTGGTTCTCGGGAAAACAAAATCAGTCTGTGGAGGGAGATCTATCCTCCCCTGCGGCTACTCAGTGGTGACAATGCTGCACAGTTGACCGTCAGACAACACAGGTTTGAACGGCATGAGTCCACTTACGTGCAGCTCTTTTTCAACTGAATGAGGATGAAAAATACAGTATTCAGGGGATGAAAAGCCCACATATACAGAGAAGGTTGACTTTTCCCTCAAGCAGGTTTGGCAGGACTGACTGTGGAAGTTGAGTATGTGGGGATCTGGTTATATGCCGTTGGTCCTGGAACCAGTCCCCCACATAGATCAAGGGACGACTGTATTTGATATTGTTTAGGAAGCTTCGGAGCGCAGATTGGCCACTGGTTGAAAGAGTTATTATCAAAGTTCTGGAATCAATAGAAAGGAGTGTCTGTGTTACAGTAAGGGGTGGTTGGAGACCAAGGTTTTATGCAGGTGAAGCCTCCAGGTAGCGGGCTTCAGAGAGAATAGAATATAAATGTTTCTTGTCAGACTTGAGAGTCTGTTTTGTCAGTATTAAGGCCTCTGTTTATGTTCATGCTGGTCAGCTGTGCCAGAATTCCAAAAGGGAGGAGGGTATAATGAGGCACGTCTGATTCCTCCTTCTCATCATGGCCTGAACTTGTTTTGCAGGTTAACTTTGAAATGCCCTTGGCTAAGGGGAGGGGTCTGTACAGGTGTTTGGGGGGCTTAGAATTTTATTTTTTGTTTACAACGGTTTTCTGCAGTTCACCATTTACCATTAAATCCTTTTCCTCTGTTCCTAAATTGGCAAGCTGATTTTATCTATTCAAATGCAGAAAATCTTTTTTTTTTTTTTTTGAGATGGAGTCTCACTGTCACCCAGGTTGAAGTGCAGTGGCACAATCTCAGCTCACTGCAACCTCCACCTCCTGGGTTCAAGCGATTCTCCTGCCTCACCTCCCAAGTAGCTGGGATTACAGACACCCACCACCACGCCCAGCTAATTTTTGTATTTTTAGTAGAGATGGGGTTTCACCATGGTGGCCAGGCTGGTCTTGAACTCCTGACCTCAAGTGATCTGCCCACCTCAGCCTCCCAAAGTGCTGGGATTACAGGCGTGAGCCACCACGCCTGGCTCAAATGCAGAAATTCTGAAGCCTGAAGTCCCTGCACAGTTGAAGCTTGTGATAAAACTTCAGGTTTCCTTAAAGGGCCTTCTTCAACACTCCATCCCTAGGCTGTGTTCAAAACTGCAGGGTACTTGAGAAAACGGTGGCAGCCTGGCGTGAATGCAGTCACCTTTTCCTAATCCATGAAACACCTCTACATGAAAACCACTTGAAACTTACAGGCTTGGAGGGCGGGACTTTATGTCTTCCTTGGGGGCAGCCAAGACAAAGAGGGATGCTAAGCAGATTATCTCCGTGTTCATCATTCAAACGCAGGAGTGAAGACTTCAGGACTCAGGCCTAGCAGGGGAAGGTTGTGGCTCATGTAACCCCTGCTTGCAGCCTGGCACCCTCCTACTGCAAACCTGCTCTACGGACAGGTTTTCATCATTCATCCCCATGTTCCACAAGGTGTTCCGGAAGTCCTCTGCCCCATTCCACACACCCGCCGCAGCAGCCTGGTCAAGTGATTCCAGTGGGTACTCACCACCAAAAAAGGAAGATGGACAAACATGAATGAATGCCACAAATGGCACCTCCATATGAAGAACTGGGGCAAAAGAATAGAGGGAGGGGGCTTTTGTTTGGCAAATTGTACCTCTAAGACCCACTCTCAGGGTTGTATTAAAAAATGGAATTGGCTGGGCGCGGTGGCTCATGCCTGTAATCCCAGCACTCTGGGAGACTGAGATGGGCGGATCACGCGGTCAGGAGATCAAGACCATACTGGCTAACACAGTGAAACCCCGTCTCTACTAAAAATACAAAAAAATTAGCCAGGCGTAGTGGCGGGCACCTGTAGTCCCAGCTACGTGGGAGACTGAGGCAGGAGAATGGTGTGAACTTGGGGAGGGTGGGGGGGGCGGAGCTTGCAGTGAGCCGAGATCGCGCCACTGCACTCCAGCCTGGGCGACACAGCGAGACTCCACCTCAAAAAAAAAAAAGAATAGGTCTTTAAAAAGCTAACACAGAGCACAGGTATTTGAGGACTAAGCTCTGATTTTTTTTCTTATCTTGCCCAAATTCCTGTCTAAGGGGTCTGGAGATTCATGCCTTACAAAGCATAAATTCTCATCAAATGGGTTTTATTTAACCCATCGTGACTTACGTTCCAATCTGACTCTGGCATAACGTTACATAACAAAAAACAGAAAACATAACAGAAAATCAAAATATTTTACCCCCAAACAAGTTTATTTGCCATACCTTGAAATGGCCCTGCAAAGCCATCCTTTGTGGGGGGGGAAACTTGCATCTGTAAAGAATATCTATTAACATAGCTAGATCTTTTTCTTTCAGGCCCTCCCAGTTCTGAAGAGATTCGCTGAGAGTCTACCACCTTTTTATTTATTTATTTATTTATTTATTTATTTATTTATTTATTTTTGAGACAGAGTCTTGCTCTGTCGCCCAGGCTGGAGTGCAGTGGCATGATCTCGGCTCACTGCAAGCTCTGCCTCCCAGGTTCACACCATTCTCCTGCCTCAGCCTCCCAAGTAGCTGGGACTACAGGCACCAGCCACCACGCCCGGCTAATCCGGCTGATTTTTTTGTATTTTTAGTAGAGACGGGGTTTCACCGTGTTAGCTAGGATGGTCTTATCTCCTGACCTCGTGATCCGCCCGCCTTGGCCTCCCAAAGTGCTGGGATTACAGGCATGAGCCACCGCACCCGGCCTCTACCACCATTTTTAAAGGTTGGAATGGGAAACATTTGTCATCTGTTGTCTCTAAGGACAGCCACTATGAGATGTCAAAAGAACCTTGGTCTCCACAATCTTTTATCTTTTTTTTTTTTTGACAGAGTTTTGCTCTTTTTGCCCAGGCTGGAGTGCAGTGGCGTGATCTCGGCTCACCGCAACCTCCACCTCCTGGGTTCAAGTGATTCTCTCGCGTCAGCCTCCCGAGAAGCTGGAATTACAGGCATGCGCCACCACGCCCAGCTAATTTTGTATTTTTAATAGAGACAGGAACCCCGTCTCCACGTTGGTCAGGCTGGTCTCAAACTCCCGACCTCAGGTGATCTGCCCACCTCGGCCTCCCAAAGTGCTGGGATTACAGGTGTGAGCCACCGCGCCTGGCCACAATCTTTTATCTTAACCTAAACATTTCCTTTCTATTAATCCGAGGTCTTTAGACAAACTCAACCAATTGTCAACCACAAAATGTTTAAATGTACCTATAGCCTGGAACCCCACCCCCCTTCAAATTGTCCCGCCTTTCTGGACCAAGCCAATGTATTTCTCAAATGTATTTGATTGATGTCTCATGCCTCTCTCAAATGTATAAAACCAGGCTACACCCCAGCCACTTGGGACACATGTTCTCAGGGCCTCCTGAGGGCTGTGTCACGGGCCATGGTCACTCCTATTTGGCTCAGAATAAATCTCTTCAAATATTTTACAGAGTTTGACTCTTTTTGTCAACATATTGTTCTGAGTGATTTTATTGTCCCCACATGAAACTCACAGAACCTTTGTGAGTTGGGCTCCCTTGCCTTCCTCTTTGTACATAGATGATGAGAGTGTGGGAATCTGAGACACGCCCTCAGCCCACAAATGATGGCCAGTGACAGGTGGGGGCTCAAATTCAAGTAGTCCAGTGCCAAAGAAACTTGATAACCCTTCTTAGGATGTAACCATTATGTATTTTGGCTCATTTTCCTTCCTGGTGACTTCAGATCAGTTGTGGAAAGGAAGGAGCTGGATGAGCTTTGGGTGGGTCATTTATGGTGAGGAACACTTATGGAAAAAGCCTGTAAACCTTTGTGTTGTCACTCTGTCTCTTTCCTGCCATACACAGATTCCTTCAAAGAAATCCTTTAGGGGGCCGGGCGCGGTGGCTCAAGCCTGTAATCCCAGCACTTTGGGAGGCTGAGACGGGCGGATCACGAGGTCAGGAGATTGAGACCATCCTGGCTAATACCGTGAAACCCCGTCTCTACTAAAAAATACAAAAAACTAGCTGGGCGTGGTGGCGGGTGCCTGTAGTCCCGGCTACTCGGGAGGCTGAGGCAGGAGAATGGCGTGAACCCGGGAGGCAGAGCTTGCAGTGAGCCGAGATCCAGCCACTGCACTCCAGCCTGGGCGACAGAGCGAGACTCTGTCTCAAAAAAAAAAAAAAAATCCCTTAGGGGACATAGACAGGGTTCAGGTTCTCCAGTAGAGCATACTTTGCAATTCTCTTTAATTATTTATTCATTCTGTGGGGTGATGTTTACTTGTTGTTGTAGCAGCTACCATGAATGAGTTTCAGAACCAAAACTCACAAGATTCCACATGCCTCAGCGAGTAAGAGTCGACCTCTGAGATATAGAGCCTCTTTTCCTGCATTCTTAGATTTCCTTTCTAATTTGTTTCCTAAGTCAGCTCATATCTGACATTATGAACAATAGGTATTAAAGGGTATTATTTAAGGAAGTGTTCTTCCCATAACCTTAATTTTTAAAAATTTATCTCTTTTTTTGAGACAAGGTCTCACTCTGTCACCCAGGCTGGAGTGCAGTGGTGTGAACACTGCAACCTTGACCTCCTGGCCTCAAGGAAACCTCCCACCTCAGCCTCCCAAGTAGCTGGAACTACAGGTGTGTGCTGCCGTGCCTGGCTAATTTTTGTATTTTTTGTAGAGACGGGGTCTCCCCATGTGGCCCAGGCTGGTCTCACACCCCTGGGCTCAAGCGATCTGCCTGTCTCAGCCTCCCAAAGTGCTGGGATTACAAGCGTGAGCCACTGTGCCTGTCTTTATTTTCATTTTTGATGTGACACACCCAGCTGTAAATTCTGAGGGAGACACAAGGCCCTGTAGGATAAGATTATCACTTTCTATTTTTCCTTTAATAAAAGTCACCCTAGCCAGGCACGGTGGCTCAAGCCTGTAATCCCAGCACTTTGGGAGGCCGAGACGGGCGGATCACGAGGTCAGGAGATCGAGACCATCCTGGCTGACACGGTGAAACCCCGTCTCTACTAAAAAATACAAAAAACTAGCCGGGCGAGGTGGCGGGCGCCTGTAGTCCCAGCTACTCGGGAGGCTGAGGCAGGAGAATGGCGTAAACCCGGGAAGCGGAGCTTGCAGTGAGCCGAGATCTGGCCACTGCACTCCAGCCTGGGCTGCAGAGCGAGACTCCGTCTCAAAAAAAAAAAAAAAAAAAAAAGTCACCCTAAATGGGACTTAATAAAAATAATTATTTGCTGCCAAAATGAAAGTCAAAACCGAGAAATAGAAAAATAAAACATAAGAATCCACTGTAATGAAGACTCACAAAAGATCAACTGAGAGAAATGTTTGCCACACTTATGGAAAATAAATAGTGAACAAATTGAGGAATTAAGGGCTCGAGGCTTGTTTACCATCACCGTGGAAACCACACTCAATATGTAAGAGGTGGGGTCCAAGGGGGCAGACCTCTGCTGGGCTCCTGTGATCCCTGCTGCTTTCTGGGCAGGGACACACTGGGTTCAGAGACCTGTCCTACATCCAGTTGGCAGTATGACCTTGGGTAGGTCATCCTCTCTGAGCCCTAATAAATTCACCAATAAACTGGAAACATCTCCTGATTGGTCAGGGGTGGAAGGTCAGTGGGATGGAGGAGGATGACTCTGGGCAGCTGGGAGGACTTCCCTAGAGGGAGTCAAGTGGGCAAGCAGCCCCAGCATGTTGTCACAGATGGCCCATTGTGACTTATATTTAAAACTTGCATTCACAAGGGAAGCAGAGCATAAAGTTTGGAAATTTTGCAGCTTGACCATGTGGCAGAAAAAGTAAAAGTACCATCAGGGGAAGAATTAAAGCAGGCTGCAGAGAAACCGTTTGCTAGAGAGATTTGCATAACTAAAAGGAAGCCAAGTGCTAATTAACAGCCAAGACAATGGGAAAGGGGCCTCAAAGGCATTTCACAGACCTTTAAGGAAACTGCTCCCATCACAGGTGCAGAGGCCTAGAAAGAAAGAAAGAATGGTTTTGTGGGCCCAGCCTGAAGTGTGCCCTGTGCACTTAGGGAGGGTTCAGCTCTAACCACGGCTCAAAGGGCCCTAGGGACAGCTTGGGCCACAGCCACAGAGGGTGCAAGCCATAAGCCTTGGTGGTTTCCATGTGGTGTTAAGCCTGTAGGTTTGCAGAGTACAACAGTGAATGAGGCTTGGCAGCTTCCCCCTAGATTTCAGAGGATGTATGAGAAAGCCTGGGTGCCCAAGCAGAAGACTACAGCAGGGCTGGAGCCCTCAGAATCTCTACTAGCACAGTATTGCCCAGCCTCAGGTATTCCTTTATCGCAATGCAAGAATGGCCTAACACATTCAGTAAGCCTCAGGATGTTTGGCCAACAAGGGAATAGAAGCCAGGGTGTGGGACAGAGCACCATGTGGCCAACACCTGAGTAGAAAGAGAAAACCTCCGAAGAGGTGGAATGGAAATGTGGGATTGGAGGCCCCACACACAAAAGTCCCCACTGGGGCACTGTTTAGTGGAGCTGTGGGAAGGGGGCTAATGTCCTCCAGGCCCTGGAATGGTAGAGCCACTGGCAGCTTGTACCCTTGTGCCCAGAAAAGCTGTAACAGGAGTGACAGGAGCTGAACCTTGCAAAACCACAAGGGTAGAGCTGCCCCAAGCCTTGGGAGTCCAGACCTCATGCCAATGTGCCTGGATGTATGTGGGACATGGAGTCAAAGGAGATTATTTTGGAGCTTTAAGGTTTTTTTGTTTTTTGTTTTTGTTTTTGTTTTTTGAGACAGAGTCTTGTTCTGTTGTCCAGGCTGGAGTGCAGTGGTGTAATTTTGGCTTACTGCAACCTCCACCTCCCAGGCTCAAACAATCCTCCCACCTCAGCCGTCTGAGTAGCTGGGACCACAGGTGCACACCACCATACCCAGATTTTATATGCACACACACACACACACACACACACACACACACACACACACACAGAGAGAGAGAGAGAGAGAGAGAGAGAGAGAGAGAGAGAGAGAGAGAGATTAAGTTTTGCCATGCTGTCCAGGCTGGTCTCAAACTCCCAAGCTCAAGTGATCCACCTGCTCGGCCTCTCAAAGTGCCAGGATTATAGGCACGAGCCACCATGCCCAGCCTGGAGCTTTAAGATTTAATGACTGCCCTACTGAGTTTCTGACTTGCATGGGGCCTGTAGTCCTTTTCTTTGGGCCAATTTCTCCCTTTTGGAACAGGAGGAATGTTTACCCAATGCCCACATCCCCATTGTATCTTGGAAGTAAATAACTCGTTTTGATTTTACAGGTTTATAGATAGAAGAAGGAGATGACTTACATTTAAAACTTATATTCAAAAGGGATATAAGTTTTCATTGCAGCTTTAAGGTTTTTTTTTGTTTTGTCTTGTTTTGTTTGTTTGTTTGTTTCGTTTTTTGAGACAGGGTCTTGTTCTGTTGTCCAGGCTGGAGTGCAGTGGTGTGATCTTGGCTTACTGCAACCTCCACCTCCCAGGTTCAAATGATCCTCCCATCTCAGCCATCTAAGTAGCTGGGACCACAGGTGCACACCACCATACCCAGATCATATATTTACATATATATACACACACACACACACACACACACACACACATATATATATATATATATATATAGAGAGAGAGAGAGAGAGAGAGAGAGGCAAAGAGAGAGACAGATGAAGTTTTGCTATGCTGTCCAGGCTGGTCTCACATGAAACTCTGAACCTGGACGTGGGACTTTTGTGTTAATGCTGGAATGAGTTAAGACTTTGGGACACTTCCATCCTGGCTAACACAGTGAAACTCTGTCTCTACTAAAAATACAAAAAAATTAGCCGGGCATGGTGGCGGGCGCCTGTAGTCCCAGCTATGCGGGAAGCTGAGGCTGGAGAATGGCCTGAATCCGGGAGGCGGAGCTTTCTGTGAGCCGAGATTGTGCCACTGCACTCCAGCCTAGGCGACAGAGCAAGACTCCGTTTCAAAAAAAAAAAAAAAAAAGACTTTGGGAGACTATTGAGGCCAGGCATGGTGGCTCACGCCTGTAATCCCAGCACTTCAGGAGGCCGAGACAGGCAGATCACTTGAGGCCAGGAGTTCAAAACCAGCCTGACCAACACGGTGAAACCCCGCCTCTACTAAAAATACAAAAATTAGCCAGACACGGTGGCGCATGCCTGTAATCCCAGCTACTCGGATGGCTGAGACATGAGAATCACTTGAACCCAGGAGGCAGAGTTTGCAGTGAGCCACAATAGCACCACTGCACTCTGGCCTGGGCGACAGAGTGAGGCCCCGTCTCAAAAAAAAAAAAAAAAAAAAAAAAAGACTTTGGGAGACTATTGGGAAGGCATGATTGTATTTTGCAATGTGAGAAGGACATAAGATTTGGAGGGGCCGGGGCAGAATGATATAGTTTGGATGTTTGTCCCTGCCCAAACCTCATGTTGAGATGTAATCCCCAATGTTGGAGGTGGGGCTTGGTGGGAGGCGCTTGGGTCATGGGGGCAAATTCCTCGTGGCTTGGTGCTGGCCTCGTGATAGTGAGTTCCCCCGAGGTCTGGTTGTTTAAGTGTGCGGCTCTCTCTGCTTCCGCTCTTCCCATGTGACATGCTGCTTCCACTTCCCCTTCCATCATGAGTAAAAGCTCTGAGTCCTCCCCAGAAGCTGGGCAAATGTTGGTGCCATGTTTTTTAATTGGCCATGAGCCAATTAAACCTCTTTTCTTTATATTAGGTTGATGCAAAAGTAATTGCAGCTTTAGCATTAAAAAAAAAAATAACAGAAACTGCAATTGTTTTTGCAGCAATCCAATAAATTGCCCAGCCTCAGGTATTCCTCTATAGCAATGCGAGAATGACCCAACACATCCAGAAAGCCTCAGGATACCTGAGCAACAGGGGAATAGAAGCCAGGGTGTGGGACAGAGCACTGTGTACTGAACACCCGAGTAGAAAGAGAAAACCTCCCTCCGCGGGTGTGGTGGCTCATGCCCGTAATCCTGGCACTTTGGGAAGTCAAGGAGGGTGGATCAGCTGAGGTTGGTTGAGACCAGCCAATGTTGAGGTTGGTCAACATTGTGAAACCCCGCCTCTACTAAAAATACAAATTTTTTTTTTTTTTTTTTTTTGAGACGGAGTCTCGCTCTGTCACCCAGGCTGCAGTGCAGTGGCGTGATCTCGGCTCACTGCAACCTCTGCCTCCTGGATTCACGCCATTTTCGTGCCTCAGCCTCCCGAGTAGCTGGAACTATAGGCGACTGCCACCACGCCTGGCTAATTTTTTTTGTATTTTTTTTAATAGAGACGGGATTTCACCGTGTTAGCCAGGATGGTCTGAATCTCCTGACCTCGTGATCTGCCCGCCTTGGCCTCCCAAAGTGCTAGGATTACAGGCGTAAGCCACCGCGCCCAGTGAAATACAAAAATTAACCGGGCATGGTGGCGCATGCCTGTAATCCCAGCTACTTGGGAGGCCGAGGCAGGAGAATCGCTTGAACCGGGGAGGTGGAGGTTGTGGTGAGCCAAGATTGTGCCATTGCACTCCAGCCTGGGCCACAAGAGCCAAACTCCATCTCAAAAAAAAAGAGAGAGAAAACGTCCAAGGAGGAACCCTGTAGAAAACTGCAACGTGACACGTGTTCACTGCACGTGGCACAAGCCGGAGAAGAAAATGTAAATAAAGCCTAGGAACAAAAACTCAGAGCCCTAATGAGTAAGTCTGGATTTGCAGGAGAGGAGAAAGACACGCTTGGCACTCACAGCCTCACTGAGTACATTTTCTCCACCTAAGTGAGTCCACATGTTAATTTACTCGTGGGGGAGCAGCCAGCACAAAGCCTATCCCTGCCAGTGATATGAACACCCTGGCCAGGCACATGCAGCCAGCAGCGCATCTTCACTGGGGCCATATCCATGGCTCCTGTGCTCTGTGGCTCTGCTCCTGCCTGGGTAAGGACTCCGTCCCCACAAAGACCACCACTGTTCTGCTTTTCTCCCACTCCGGGTAAGTTTTGCCTGTTCTGGAACCTCCTATTCATAGGCTCATACAATATGTTCTCCGTTGGGAACTATGTTCTTTTGGTGCAGCGTGAGGCTGTGTGTGCCAGCGGTGCTTTTATTGCTGAGCAGCTTTCCATTGTGTGCCTGACCACAGATTGCTTTCCATTCTGCTATTGGTGGAATCCTGGGATGTTTCCAGTTTGGGGATACTATGAATGAAGCTGCTATGAACATCCTAATACACATCTTCTGGTGAAGTCATCATAGCATTTGGAGACCAAGTTTTTGTCATCGTTTATTCAGAGCCTAAAGGACCAGAGGAAAAGCCTGCCCAGGGTCACACAAGGCTGAGAAGCCCAGTAAAGCACTCTCTGACGTCAGCAACTCAGGTCCTTTGGTCCTGTGCCTGGCCTGAGGACGGAGTCAGGCTTGTTCAACTTTCTCACCCCGTCACCTCAGGTTGCCCATATCCCATTTACAACATCAGGATTAGCTTCCAGGCCTCTGCGGGGTGAAGAAGGGGGACTGGTTTTCCTATTTCACTTTTAGCCTGGGCTTAGGCTATGAGCAGGTCAGAAAGGGGCAATGAGGCTGGGTGTGGTGGCTCATGCCTATAATCCCAGCACTTTGGGAGGCCAAGGCAGGCGGATCACCTGAGGTCAGGAGTTCAAGACCAGCCTGGCCAACATGGCAAAACCCCATCTCTACTAAAATACAAAAATTAGCTGGGGATGGTGGTGCACATCTCTAATCCCAGCTACTTGGGAGGCTGAGGCAGAATTGCTTGAACCTGGGAGGCAGAGGTTTGCAGTGAGCTGAGATCGCGCCACTGCACTCCAGCCTGGGTGATAGAACGAGACTTCATCTCAAAAAAAAAAAAAAGGGAGGCGGGGTGGGCAGGGAGGTCAATGAGATCATGTTTCCCACGCACTGTGTGAACGCTGGTGCTCCATGAAAGGGTCACATAGGCAAAGCAGCCCCAGATGCAGAAGAAGCTGAGAAACCAAAGAACAAGGCATACACATCCAGGGTGTCAGCAAACAGTGGTTTATTTGGGGAATTCAACGCAGAAGCATGGTCTTGGGTGACAGCAAGACAGGTGTCCACACTCCCAGACCCAGGGCTTGTACGCCATGGAGAAAGTGTGTATTGCTCTACAGAGACAATGGCAGCAATCCAGAACCGGCAGGAATGCTGTGCGTCACAGCCTAGAATTTGTGTGATAACATCAGGGTTGACACGTTCTCACACTAAGGATAGGAAACTAAGTCCTTTCTCACACTAAGGACAGGAAATTAAGTCCAGGCCCTTTCATGGAACACCAGTGTTCCATGGTATTCCTAATTAAGTAGGAGTCAGGAGGCATTCCTGGGACTGGAGCTAATCAGAGTCAACACGGCAGGTTTGCAGCCCAAATAGTCACTTTGTCTCTGTAGTTGGTGACTCCCTTCCCCTCTGAGTCTCCCTATCCCCGTGTGCAAATGAAGGGGATTAGGGCCACTCTGGGGCTCATTCTGGGCCTAATGGTCTCTGAGGTTAACCATCAGTGATGAGTTAAGTGAAGGGGGGTGTCTTTTCCCTCTGCTTGCTCCAGTCACTTGGCCCAGAGGCCCCACTCCGAGTGAGCTCCAGGAGGGCTCCTGCATACTCCACTCCCGGAACACAGCTCCATGGATGCCATGATGGTCAGTGTTTTAAAATGTACCTGGGAGTTGCTTTTTATACAGATATGGCAAGGCTTAGAGATCTGGAGACATTTGCCATTGAAAACTAGTTACTTGGGCTGGGCATAGTGGCTCATGCCTGTAATCCCAGCACTTTGGGAGGCCAAGGCAGGTGGATCACCTGAGGTCAGGAGTTCGAGACCAGCCTGGCCGACATGGCAAAACCCTGTCTCTACTGAAAATACAAAAATTAGCCGGACGTGGTGGTGGATGCCCATAATCCCAGCTACTCGAGAGGCTGAGTCAGGAGGCTCACTTGAACCCCGGGGGATGGAGGAGGTTGGGGTGAGCTGAGATTGCACCACTTCACTCCAGCCTGGGCAAAAGAGCGAAACTCCATCTCAAAAAGGAAAAGAAAAGAAAACTAATTAGTTGGCCAGGCGCAGTCGCTCACGCTTGTAATCCTAGCACTTTGGGAGGCTGAGACGGGCAGATCACTTGAGCCCAGGAGTTTGAGACCAACCTGGGCAAAATGGCAAAATCCTGTCTCTACAAAAATACAAAAATTAGCCAGGTGTAGTAGGGCATGCCTGTAGTCCTAGCTACTCGGGAGACTGAGGCAGGAGGATCACTTGCACTGGGGAGGTGGAGGCTTCAGTGAACTGTGATTCTGCCACTGCACTCCAGCCTGGGCGACAGAATGAGACTGTGAGGATCCCACCACAAAAAAAAAAAAAAAAAAAAAAAAAATAGTCACAGTTCTCAAGAGGAGGGAGCACGCCACTCCACGCAGGGCCATGCAGAGAAGCACTGGGGTTGACCAGAAGGCAGGAGTGAGGGTACGGCGTGGATAAAAGGCTTTACTGGGTTTTATCTGGAAGGAATAGGCAAGGCAAGGTGAGTAGGCCTAGGGTTGGTTAGTTTGAATAATTTCCGCAGGCTCTGGGGTTTAGGGTGTCTCAAGTTGTCTGTTACCTGGCCCTGGGATGATCTGGGGTACAGAGGAGCTGCAGAGCCAGCCTGTGGACCTCCTGTCAGGGTTTCCTGTAGGCACTGCTCACCTCTCCTCCACCTTCCCAGAGCTTCACTGCCAATGAGCAGAAAGTCCAAAGAATTGGGAAAGTATCTGCAGAGACCCATCTTAAACTATGTACAGGCTTCCAGAAAACAGTCATTTGACTGGAAACCAAGTTAGGCTGTGGGTTGGAGAGGGCTGGGAGAAAATGACAGTGACATTTGTTTTTCTACCAAGAGACCCTAGTGCCTCTGTTGGGAGGTGGGGGAGCTTCTACACTGAAGTGGGTTAATCTCTGAACGGCTCCTCTAGGGCTGAGGCACCCCGGCCATGCATGATGCCCTGAGCAGGAGAGTCTGACCAGGAGCGGGCACCAGAGCAGAGTGCAGGTCAGAGTTGCTAAAGCCCACACCATGGGTGGCCTGGGGCTCTGGGGATTCCCTGGAGTGGCTGTGGATTGTTGAGCCTGGCAATATATTTTACATCACTTTTTTTTTTTTTTTTGAGACATAGTCTCACTCTGTAGCCCAGGCTGGAGTGCAGTGGCATGATCTTGGCTCACTGCAACCTCCACCTCCCGAGTTCAAGCGATTCTCCAGCCTTGGCCTCCTGAGTAGCTGGGATTACAGGTGTGCGCCACCACACCCAGCTAATTTTTGTACTTTTAGTAGGGATGGGGTTTTACCATGTTGGCCAGAATGGTCTCGAACTCCTGACCTCATGATCCATCCGCCTTGGCCTCCCAAAGTGCTGGGTTTACAGGCGTGAGCCACCGTACCTGGTCTACTTTTTTTTTTTTTGAGACAGAGTCTCACTCTGTCACCCAGGCTGGAGTGCAGTGGCATGAAATCGGCTCACTGCAACCTCCACTTCCCGAGTATTCTCCAGCCTTAGCCTCCCGAGTAGCTGGAATTATAGGCATGCACCACCACACCTGGCTAATTTTTGTATTTTTTGTAGAGATGAGGTTTCACCATGTTGGCCAGGATGGTCTTGAACTCAGGTAATCCACCTGCCTCAGCCTCCCAAAGTTTGGGATTACAGGTATGAGCCACCCACCGTGCCTGGCTTTTTGTATTTATTTTATTTTATTTTATTTTTTTGAGATGGAGTTTTGCTCTTGTTGCCCAGGCTGGAGTACAATGGCACAATCTCGGCTCATTGCAACCTCCGCCTCCCGAGTTCAAGCAATTCTCCTGTCTCAGCCTCCTGAGTAGCTGGGATTACAGGTGCACACCACCACGCCTGGCTAATTTTTGGTATTTTTAGTAGAGACAGGGCTTCACCATGTTGACCAAGTGGTCTTGAACTGCTAACCTTGTGATCTGCCCGCCTCAGCCTCCCAAAGTGTTGAGATTACAGGCATAAGCCACTGCGCCCAGCCCACTCTTTGTATTCTTTTAAAATAGAGAAGTGGGGCCGGCTGCAGTGGCTCATGCCTGTAATCCCAGCACTCTGGGAGGCCAAGGCGGGCGGATCATGAGGTCAGGAGATCCCGACCATCCTGGCTAACATGGTGAAACCCCGTCTCTACTAAAAAATACAAAAAATTAGCCGGGTGTGGTGGCGTGCGCCCGTAGTCCCAGCTACTTGGCAGGCTGAGGCAGGAGAATCACTTGAACCCAGGAGGCTGAGTTTGCGGTGAGCCGAGATCTCACCATTGCACTCCAGCCTGGTGACAGAGCAAGACTCCTCCATCTCAAAAAAAAGAAAAGAAAATCTGACTCAGGTGTGACCCCAAAAATCATCCATCCAAAATGTCCATTCTACAGATAGGGAACTCGTGACCCAAAGAATAAAGCTTGTCCAAGATCAAACTGAAGCTCAGGATTTGGGAATAGAAACCAAGGGCAAGGATGTAAATGGGATGTCCATCACTTACTTGTTTATTTATTTATTTATTGTGAGATGGAGTCCTGCTCTGCTGCCCAGGTTGGAGTGCAGTGGCTCAATCTCGGCTCACTGCAAGTTCCACCTCCCGGATTCACACCATTCTCCTGCCTCAGCCTCCCGAATCACTGGCACTACAGGCATGCGCCTCCACACCCAGCTACTTTTTTTGTATCTTTTTTAGAGATAGGGTTTTCACCATATTGGCCAGGCTGGTCTCGAACTCCTGACCTCAGATGATCTACCCCCTTGGCCTCCCAAACTGCTGGGATTATAGGCATGAGCCACTGTGCCCAACCTGGGTCACCAATTTCAGGGGCTGGAAAATCAAGCACAGGCTTATTTCCTCCCCTCCCCCCCACCTCCCCGGTGCCTGGAGTGCCCTGTAATGGCTAGTTCAATAACTGCCTCGAACATCTTAAGGTAAGACAAGACATAGTCATGAATATTTAAAGTCCTTCACTGCTCTCCAGGAACCTCCCCTCCCTCATTAGTGTACGTGTTGGGGAAACATACACGTCATTGAAATTTAAGTGCCATGATGAAGAACTTTTTTTTTTTTGAGACAGGTTTTGGCTCGGTCTCTCAGGTTGGAGTGCAGTGGTGAGATCATAGTTCACTGCAGCCTTGACCTCCTGGCCTCAAGCCGTCCTCCCACCTCGGCCTCCTGAGTAGATGGGATTACAGGCGCACACCACCATAACTGGCTAATTTTTGTACTTTTTCTAGAGATGGAGTCTCACTATGTTGCCCGGGCTTGTCTCAAACTCCTGGGCTCCAGCCATCTTCTGGCCTTGGCCTCGCAAAGTGATGAAATTATGGGTGTAAGCCTGGCGAGGATGAATATTTTGTCTGCTTTGTTCAGGGTAATGGTCTCTGTGCCCATGACAGTGACCACACCCATGCATAATAGACAATGAATAAATACTTGCTGATTGGCTGAATGAATCAAGTACTCACTCTGCACACAGCCCTATTTCTGGATTTTTGAGGTGCTTCAATCAAACAGATATTTACCAGTGGCTTTCTGTGTGCAATATACTATGATGACAGTCATGGAGTCAGAAAAATTTTAAAGCCACTGTTCATGTCCTAATAAGAGCTGCCATTTATTAGCGTAGAAGACAAACCACAAGTCGTAAGTGTAGCGATAATAACATGGCAAAGATGAAAGGGGTGAGCAAAGCCATGGGGGCGAGCCAGGCAGGTGGACGGACTGCAGCCATGCTCCGGGGCCTCCCGGGGAGATGGCGTGCACCCCCAGGTGGGAGAAGAAGTGGGCTTTCAGGACAGGAGGAGGGACGGCTTTCCAGGGCTGGGGCCAATGCCTTATCTTCCATCTCTGAATTCTGCATTCTTCCTTCTCGCTCAACACAGTCGTGGGGACTGAATTCCCGAATTCCTAGGACTTCCCTTTCCCAGGGAACTCGGTCACTGTCCTGCCCACCTCTCCGATGGCTCCTCCTATCCCTGGCCACATCCACCTTTGGATGCTTCTTGCTGTCACACAGTCCCACAGCCAGCCCCACAACTGAGCGCCCAGTGTTTAGAATCCTGCAGCCGCTGGCCCCAGGCTTTGACTCCACGGGCTAAGGCCTTTAAGGACATCAGCAGGACTGAGCCAAAGGAGCTCCGCCCACCCAGTCAGAGAACACTGATGCATGGAGATGGAAACAGGATTTAGTTACAGAGACCTTGTTTACACAAAGATATTCTAAGAGAACTCATAGATGGGAGGGAGTTGAGTCTTGGCTGCTGAAGCAGGCGAAAAGAGAAGTAAACTGATCTCCATGGACCATGGAGAGGTTCTGGGCAGATGGCACTGTGGGAAGAAGACAGGAGCAACGGCTGGATGGAAGGCAGGTGTGCTTTGAGTGTGACAGACAGCGGAAGACTGGGTTCAGCAGGACCCTAGGGGTTCCAGGTCATGTCACAGGTTTCTTAAGATATAATTCAGGCTGGGCGCGGTGGCTCAGGCCTGTAATCCCAGCACTTTGGGAGGCCGAGGCGGGTGGATCACTTGAGGTCGGGAGTTCGAGACCAGCCTGACCAACATGGAGAAACCCCGTCTCTACTAAAAATATAAAAATTAGCCGGGGGTGATGGTGGGTGCCTATAATCCTAGCTACTCAGGAGGCTGAGGCAGAAGAATCGCTTGAACCCGAGGGGCGGAAGTTGCAGTGAGCAGAGATCGCGCCATTACACCTCAGCCTGGGCGAAAGAACGAAACTCTGTCTCACATACATGCACACACACACACACACACACACACACATAAATGGAGTGATATATATGGTCCTCTGTGACTGCCTTCTTTCCTTTGCATGTGCTTCCAAGGTTCATCCATGTTGGAGCGTGGATCAGTACCTCATTCCTTTTCATGACTGAAGAATACTCCAGTGTAAGATAAACCACATTTGGCTGTCAGCTGATGGACATT
Source organism: Macaca thibetana thibetana (assembly GCF_024542745.1). Taxonomy (NCBI): domain Eukaryota; kingdom Metazoa; phylum Chordata; class Mammalia; order Primates; family Cercopithecidae; genus Macaca; species Macaca thibetana. The sequence continues at coordinate 2,246,364 of NC_065593.1, read as the reverse complement.
TGGGTTCTTTCCACCTTTGGCTACCATGAACATACCATGAATGTTTGTGTACAAGTTTTTGTGTGCATATGTTTTCATTTTTCTTGGATATAATCTAAGCGGAATTGCTGAGTCAAATGGTGATGCTGGTTAGCTTGGGAACTGCCAGACTATCTCCCTGCAACGCTTTACATTCCCACCAACAGCATTGAAGGGTTTCATTTATCAACACGTCTCCAACTTCTTGCCAACACTTGTTATGACTTGTCTTTTTTTTACTATACCCATCCTAGTGGGTGTCAAGTGGCATCTCAGTGTGGTTTGGATTTGCACTTCCATGATGACAATCGATACTGAGCATCTTTTCATGTGCGTTGGGTAGTTTGTGTGTGTGTATATATAGAGAGAGAGTTTTTCTTTTTTCCAGGATGGAGTTTTGCTCTTGTTGCCCAGGCTGGAGAGCAGTGGCGCAATCTCTGCTCACTACAACCTCCTCCTGGGTTCAACCGATACCCCTGCCTCAGCCTCCCGAGTAGCTGAGATTACAGGCATCCACCACCAGCACCGGCTAATATTTTGTATTTTTAGTAGAGATGGGGTTTCATCATGTTGGCCAGGCTGGTCTCGAACTCCTGACCTCAGGTGATCCACCCACCTCGGCCTCCCAAAGTGCTAGGATTACAGGCGTGAGCCACCGTGCCTGGCCAGTTTGTATATCTTCTTGGGGGAAATTTCAGACCTTTTATCTATTTTTAAAATTCTGTTATCTTTTTATTATTGTATTGTAAGAGTTCTTTATATATTTGATATGTTTGGGTCACAGGGACAGATCCCTCATGAATGGCTCAGTGCCCTCCCCATGGTAATAAGTGAGTTCTCACTCTCTTAGTTCACTTGAGAGCTGGTTGTTAAAAGGAGCCTGGCACCTCCTTGCCTCTCTCCCACTCTCACACTTGCCATGTGATGTGCCTATTCCCTCTTTGCCTTCTGCCGTGATTATAAGCTTCCTGAGGCCTTCTCAGAAGCTGAGCAGATAGGCCGGGCGCGGTGGCTCAAGCCTGTATCCCAGCACTTTGGGAGGCCGAGACGGGCGGATCACGAGGTCAGGAGATCGAGACCATCCTGGCTAACATGCAAACCCCGTCTCTACTAAAAAAAAATACAAAAAACTAGCCGGGTGAGGTGGCGGGCGCCTGTAGTCCCAGCTACTCGGGAGGCTGAGGCAGGAGAATGGCGTAAACCCAGGAGGCGGAGCTTGCAGTGAGCTGAGATCTGGCCACTGCACCCCAGCCTGGGCGACAGAGCCAGTTTCCGTCTCAAAAAAAAAAAAAAAAAAAAAAAAAAAAAAAAAGAAGCTGAGCAGATGTAGGTGCCTGCTTGTACAGCCTGCAGAACCGTGAACCAAATAAATGTCTTTGTAAATTACCCAGTGTCAGGTATTTATTTATAGCAGTGCAAAAAGGACTAACACAATATTCTAGATATGAATTCCTTGTCAGGTATATTATTTGCAAATATTTTCACCCATTATGTGGGCTGTCTTTTCATTTTATTGATAGTGTCATTTGAAACACAAAAGTTTTTAATTTTGATGAAGCCAAATGTATCTATTTTTTATTATGTTGTTTGTGCTTTTGACATCACGTCTAAGAACCCAAGCTCACAAAGTCTTAGACCTATGTTTTCTTCTAAAAGAGTTACAGTTTGGGCTCTTACATTTTGGTCTTTGGTCTATTTTCACTTAATTTTGTATATGGCATGGCATGAGGTGGGCATACAACTTCATTCTTTTGCATATGGATATCCAGTTATCCCAGAACCATTTGTTGAAAAGACTATTCTTTTTCCACTGAATGGTCTTTGCAGCCCTGTTGAAAATCAGTTGACCATAGATAGATGAATTTATTTCTGGACTCTCGATTTTATTCCATTGATCTATATGTCTATCCTCATGCCAGTACCACCATCTCTTAGTTACTGTGGCTTTATAGTAAATTTTGAAATCCAGAAGTATGAGTCCTTCAACTTTGTTCTTTTTCAAGATTGTTTTGGCTACGCTGCTGCATCGAGTACCCATACAAATTTTAGAACCAGCTTGTCAGTTTCCACAAAGGATCCAGTCATTATTTTGATAGAATTACATTGATTCTCTAGATCAATTTCAGAGGTACCAACATCTTAACGATATTCCCACCCACAAACATGGAAAGTTTTATTTAGGTCTGTCTTAATTTCTTTCAATGAAGTTTTGTAGTTTTTAGAGTATAAATTTTATACTTCTCTTGTTAAATTTATTCCTATGTACTTTACTATTTTAAGGATATTTAAAATGTAATTATTTTCTTAATTTTATTTTTGAATTGTTCATTGCTAGTATATATTTTTTATTTTTAATTTCTTTTTTTACATTTTTTTAAGAGGTGGGATCTTGCTATGTTGCCCAGGCTGGTCTTGAACTGCTGAGCTCAAGCAGTCCTCCTTGGCCTCCCAAAGTGCTGGGATTACAGGCATGAGCCACCACACCCGGCCCATTGCTAGTAGATAGAAATACAATAGATTTTTGCATAGCAATCTTTTTTTTTTTTTTTTTTTTTTTGAGACGGAGTCTCCTCTGTCGCCCAGGCTGGAGTGCAGTGGCCGGATCTCAACTCACCGCAAGCTCCGCCTCCCAGGTTCATGCCATTCTCCTGCCTCAGCCTCCCGAGTAGCTGGGACTACAGGCGCCCGCCACCTCGCCCGGCTAGTTTTTTGTAGTTTTTAGTAGAGAAGGGGTTTCACCGTGTTAGCCAGGATGGTCTCGATCTCCTGACCTCGTGATCCGCCCGTCTCGGCCTCCCAAAGTGCTGGGATTACAGGCTTGAGCCACTGCGCCCGGCCTGCATAGCAATCTTTTATCCTGCAAACTTGTGGAATTAAAAGGTTTTTGTGGATTCCTTAGGATTTTCTGTGTATCCTGTGGATTCATCTGGAATAAGGATAGTTTTACTTCTTCCTTTCCAATCTAGATGACTTTTATTTCTTGTTTTTGTTTAAAATCTCTACTACAAGGTTTAAAAGAAGTGATGGTCTTCTAAGTTCCTAATCTTAAAACCGGGGTAAGGCAAGCTTTTAGTGTCATATAAAAAAAAAAATTACCCAGATAAATGTCAAGAATCTTACCCCTGTGTTTTCTTCTTCTAATAGTTTTGTAGTGTCCAGTCTTAAGTTTATGTCTTTAATCTATTTTAGTTGATTTTTGTACATGATGTGAGGTAAAGTTCCAATTTCATTCTTCTGCATGTAGACATCTAGTTTTCCCAACACTGAAGAGATTATCCTTTCCTCACTGTGTTTTCTTGGCATCCTTGTCAAAGATAAGTTGACCATAGATGAGTGGATTTATACCTGGGTTTTCTATTCCATTCTATAGGTCTATATGTCTGTTTTATGCCAGTACCATACTGTTTTGATTAGTGTAGCTTTGAGTTTCTGTTGTTGTTTTGTTTTTGAGACAGTGTCTTGTTCTGTCACCCAGAATGCAGAGTTGTGATCACTGTAACCTCCAACTCCTGGGCTCAAGCAGTCCTCCCACCTCAGCCTCCTGGGTAGCCAGGACTGTAGGTGCATGCCACCGTGCCCTGTTTAAATTTTTTGCAGAGATGGGATCTTTTTATGTTGCCCAGGCTGGTCATGAACTCTTGTAATATATGTTGAAAATAAGAGTTGTGATGCCTCTAGCTTTTCTTCTTGCTCAACGTTGCTTTGGCTATTTGGGGTCTTTTGTGGTTCCACACGAATTTTAGGATTTTTTTCTATTTCTGTAAAGAATGCCATTGAGGCCGGGTGCAGTGGCTCATGCCTGTAATCCCAGCACTTTGGGAGGCCAAGGTGCATGGATAACCTGAGGTCAGGAGAAACCCTGTCTGGCCAACATGGTGAAACCCTGTCTCTACTAAAGATACAAAAAATTAACTGGGTGTGGTGGCGCACACCTGTAATCCCGGCTATTTGGGAGGCTGGGGCAGGAGAATCGCTTGAACCCAGGAGGCAGAGGTTGCAATGAGCCAAGATCGTGCCATTGTGCTCCAGCCTGGGCTACAAGAGTGAAACTTCATCTCAAAAAAATAAAAATAAAAAAATAAAAAATAGACCGGGCACAGTGGCTCATGCCTATAATCCCAGCACTTTGGGAGGCTGAGCCAGATGGATCACCTGAGGCCAGGAGTTCGAGACCAGCCTGACCAACATGGAGAAACCCCGTCTCTACTAAAAAAGAAAAATACAAAATTAGCCAAGCGTGGTGGCACATGCCTGTAATCCCAGCTACTCAGGAGGCTGAGGCAGGAGAATCTCTTGGACCCGGGAGGTGGAGGTTTCAGTGAACTGAGATCATGCCATTGCACTCCATCCTGGGTAACAAGAGTGAAACTCTGTCTAGAAAAAAAAATAAAAGAAATAAAAGAAAATCAAAAATAAATAAACTTTTCTCTCCTTAACCCACTCCATGTGTATGTGTCATTAATCTTCTCAGCATGAGATGACAAACCCTGTCTCTACTAAAAATACAAAAATTAGCTGGGCGTGGTGGTGCACGCCTGTAATCCCAGCACTTTGGGAGGCCAAGGTGGGTAGATCACCTAAGGTCAGGAGTTTGAGACGAGCCTGGACAACATGGTGAAACCCCTTCTCTACTAAAGATACAAAAAATTAGCTGGGCGTGGCGGCACACGCCTGTAATCCCAGTTACTTGGGAGGCTGGGGCAGGAGAATCACTTGAACTCGGGAGGTAGAGGTTGAAGTGAGCCAAGGTCACACCATTGCACCCCAGCCTGGGCGACAGGGCAAGGCCCCGTCTCAAAAACAAACAAACAAACAAACAAAAAAGCAACTCTTGCATGCAAGCCATCAGGGAGGTCAGGTCTTAAGCATGAGCTGCCTAATTCTCCTTATTCGGCACCCTGTAAATGAATGCCCTCCTTTCTCCCTATGCAAACCTCAGTGTGGATGTTTGGCCTCACTGTGCCAGGCAAGCAGACTCCAATCTGGTCTGGTAACACTATTCTCTATTAGACTTATTTATGTTCTAACCTTTATTATTTCCTTATTTCTGCTAACTTTGAGTTTAGTTTGTTCTTTTTCTAGTTCCTTTAGATGTCACGTTAGTTGCTTATTTGAGACCTTTCTTCTTTTTTAGTATAGGCATTTATCACTACAAACTTTCCTCTTAGTATGTTGTGTTATTTTTTTTATGTGTCTTGAGATACTGTAAACCAAAGATGAAATTCTAAGCCCCACAACTGACGGAATGGATCCCTCCTCTCAGCTGAGGGGATTCCAAAGTAAACTTAAGAAACTAGTTGAGTTTCTTAAGTTTCCATGATGGAAAGGGGGTTGGACATGCCTTGTTATGGCCTCCTCCCTTTGGAATTCAGGCACAACTCCCAGCATTAATGTTAAAACAGAGATCTTAAGACTGACAAAACAGTCTTTGTAGTAATAAAAATTTGACACCAAATTCTAACCTGACCCTAGTATAGCATCACATGACAGACAGCAGGCCCCAAAAGAAATTAAAATATTTTACTTCAAAATATATTTCTTTGCCATATTTTGAAATGGCCCTCCAATGCTGTCTCTTGTGGGGAGAATTCTCATTCTGTAAAGAATTCCCTTCCTTTTCCAGGTCTTTCTCTGATCCTGAAGAGATTAGCTGTGAGTCTAGCACCTTTTAAAGGTCTGAATAGGAAACATTTGCCATCTATTGCCTCTAAAGGCAGCCACCTATGAGACTTCATCTACATAGTAAGAACCTTGATCTCTAGGACCTTTTTTTTTTTTTTTTTTTTTTTAGATGGAGTCTCACTCTGTTGCCCAGGCTGGAATGCAGTGGCTCGATCTCAGCTCACCTCCTAGGTTCAAGCAATTCTCCTGTCTCAGCCTCTCAAGTAGCTGGACTACAGGCACATGCCACCACACCCAGCTAATTTTTTTGTATTTCTAGTAGAGATGGGGTTTCACCATATTGGTCAGGCTGGTCTCAAACTCCTGACCTCTCAGGTGATCCACCCGCCTCGGCCTCCCGAAGTGCTGGGATTATAGGCGTGAGCCACATGACCAGCCAGTCTCCAGGACCTATCTTTATTTATTTATTTATTTTTGAGATGGAGTCTCCCTCTGTCGCCTAGGCTGGAGTGCAGTGGCCTGATCTCAGCTCACTGCAAGCTCCACCTCCCAGTTTACACCATTCTCCTGCCTCAGCCTCCCGAGTGGCTGGGACCACAGGTGCCCGCCACCTTGCCCAGCTAGCTTTTTGTATTTTTTAGTAGAGATGGGGTTTTACCATGTTAGCCAGGATGGTCTCGATCTCCTGACCTCGTGATCCGCCCGTCTTGGCCTCCCAAAGTGCTGGGATTACAGGCTTGAGCCACCACGCCCGGCCTTCCAGGACCTATCTTAATGTGGACTCTCTACTGATTCCAGGTCTTTGGATAATAACTCTTTCAACCAATTGCCAATCAGAAAACCTTTTAATCCACCTATGACCTGGAGGTCCCCCATTTTGAGTTGTCCTGCCTTTCTAGACCAAATTGATGTATATCTTACATGTTCTGATTGGTGTCTGTCTGTAAATTCTGTCCCCCTAAAATGCATAAAACCAAGCTGTAACCTAACCAACTTGGGTACATGTTCTCAGGACCTCTTGCGAATGATGGAGCTGTGTCATGGATCATGGTCCCCACATTTGGCTCAGAATAAATTTCTTCAAATATTTTACAGAGTTTGGGTTTTTCATCAACAATATATTTTTAAAATTTTTATTTATTTTTTAGATGGAATCTCTGTCACTCAGGCTGGAGAGCAGTGGCACCATCTCAGCTCACTGTAACCTAGCCTCCTGGGTTCAAGTAATTCTCCTGCCTCAGCCTCCTGCGTAGCTGGGACTACAAGCATGTGCGACCATGCCCGGCTAATTTTTGTATTTTTAGTAGAGACAGGGTTTCACTATGTTAGTCAGGCTGTTCTCAAACTTCTGACCTCCAGGTGATCTGTTTGCCTCGGCCTCCCAAAGTGCAGGGATTACAGGCTTGAGCCAGTGCGCCTGGCCTTCAACAATATCTTTAAATTCCCTTTTGATTTATTTGACTCAATGATTGTTCAAGGGTATGTTGTTTAATTTCCATGTATTCGTGACTTTTCCCATTTTCTTGCTGTTATTGATATCTAGTTTCATTTCATTGTGGTCAGAAAAGATGCTTGTAATGATCTCAACCTTCTTAAATGTGTTAAGACTTGTTTTGTGATCTGACATGTGACCTGTCCTGGAAAGTGTTCCGTGTATGCCTGAGAAGAATGTGTATCCTGCAGTTGGGTGGAGAGTTCTGGGTGTCTCTGTTAGGTACTGGTCTATAGTGTTGTTAGAGCCAGCTTTGTTGTTGTTTTTTGGAGACAGAGTTTCGCTCTTATTGCCCAGGCTGGACTGCAATGGTATGATCTCCGCTCACCGCAACCTCCGCCTCCCGGGTTGAAGTGATTCTCCTGCCTCAGCCTCCCGAGTAGCTGGGATTACAGGCAAATGCCACCATGCCCGGCTAACTTTGTATTTTTAGTAGAGACGGGGCTTCTCCATGTTGGTCAGGCTGGTCTCGAACTCCCGACCTCAGGTGATCCGCCCGTCTCGGCCTCCCAAAGTGCTGGGATTACAGGTGTGAGCCTCCGCGCCCAGCCTGAGTCAGCTTTTTATAGGTTTTCTGTATGGATGCCCTATGCACTCATGTATGTGGGGTATTGAAGTCCCCTCCTATTATTGTATTACTGTTAATGACTCCCTTCAGACCTGTCAATACTTGTATTATATATTGAAGTACTCTGATATTGAGCTCATATATTTATAATTATTATATATGCCTACTGAATTGACCTTTTATCATCACATGATGACCCCTTGGCTGTCACTCTGCTCTTCCATTTACTGAGATGCTTGCACTCACGTGGTTTTATGCTACCAGCTTGTCTCAAGGGTTTTAGGGCCCACTCATCCCCATTGCACAGTGTGTAGCAAAGGCATCTCCTACCTCTGCCTTGGCCCTCTGAAGAGATGCACTCCGACATTCCTGTGGTGCTGGGATTCCTCCCCCTCATACTCCTGGCTGCTTTGGTAAGTGGTGAAATCTTCGGGGGCCTCCGTGGTGCGACCTCACCTGGTGGGTTTACCAGCCTTACACGGCATCATCCATCTGAGCATGCTCACGTCACTGAAACTTCTCATTCCTTCTCCCACTGTCTCTGGCAATGTGGGCCTTTTTAACCTCACTTAGTTTGGGTAATTCCTTTTACCATGCTTCTAGGTGCCAGTGTAATTACATGTTTTGTTTTATTTTTTTGAGACAGAGCCTTGCTCTGTCGCCAGGCTGGAGTGCAGTGGCGTGATCTTGGCTCACTGCAACCTCCGCCTTCTGGGTTCAAGCGATTCTCCTGCCTCAGCCTCCAAAGTAGGTGGGACTACAGGCGTGTACCAGCTAAGTTTTGTATTTTTAGTAGAGACAGGGTTTCACCATGTTGGCCAGGATGGTCTCTATCTCTTGACCTCGTGATCCACCCGCCTCAGCCTCCCAAAGTGCTGGGATTACAGGTGTGAGCCACCACGTCCGGCCATAGTTACATGTTTGTATCAACTTCTGGAGTCCTTTTCCGGATGACAAATCTTATATCCCGGGGGAGTGCTTCCAAATTGAGGAAGTCCTCATCTTCCAAATTTGTTTCTCCCTGCCCTTGACTCAGGCCCTCAGATCCAGCCCCATGAGGACTCTCCCCATCCCTGCTGGTCCATGGGGACTAGGTCCTGTAGCTTCTTTGGAGCCAAAGATCATCTCTCCCTTTTCAGACTAGCACATACCCAGCTGGGACACACTGTGACTTAACCCTCGTTAGTGGCCTACTGGCCAGATTGTGAGGTGGAGGAAGATCTGAGGCGGGTGATGTGGTTTTGCAGGGGAGTGGCCTCTGCACTGTCTGCAAGCGAGGGAGGAATGCTCCCTAAATAAGGAGGAGGGAGCCAGTTCTGCAGACTCGGAGGATTTGGGAAAATCTGGTGATTCAGGATTTGAGGTTGCATCTTGCCCCATCCATGCTTCATGGTCCCCATAATTTTCCAACCAGCTCATGACCTTGGTGTGGCAGGCCTGTTCAGATGGGGAGTTCCTCTTTTTTTTTTGAGACGGAGTTTTGCTCTTGTTGCCCAGGCTGGAGTGCAATGGCATGACCTCGGCTCCTCGCAACCTCCTCCTCCAGGTTCAAGCGATTCTCCTGCCTCAGCTTCCCAAGCAGCTGGGATTACAGGCATGCACCACCACGCCCAGCTAATTTTTTTTGTGTTTTTAGTAGGATAGTGTTTCTGCATGTTGGTCAGACTAGTCTCAAACTCTCGACCTCAGGTGATCCTCCCGCCTCGGCCTCCCAAAGTGCTGGGACTACAGGTGTGAACCACCGTGCCCAGCCGGAGTTCCCCTTCTTTGGGTGCAGTTACTCACAATTAAGACCTGGGCCCGGGCCTCAGCTTTCTCCATCCTTCCGAGGCTTTACGTGCTCCGAAGGAAATCCTGCAGCTTTTTTCATTTAGCTTTAAATTGCTGATTAATCAGGCTCTGCTTAGCTGCAGCCACTCCAGTCCCACTCTCCTGACAATGACTGCCTCTCCCACATTCATCATTCACTGGTACATTCCCTTCCATCTCTGCATCCACCAGCTGTGACAGTTTGAACAATGGTACCTCTGCTCTGTGCGGGGGCATATGCCCACTCCATCTACCCCCAGCAAAAGGGTCCTTATCAGCAGCCAGGCAGTGGATGATCCAGAGCCAGAATCCCATTTTAGCATCTTCTTCCTCAGACCCCTCCTGGCCTAGCGGTCACAGGTTGGGCTCTCCGGAAGCAGTATCTGAGAGGGAGGTTAGTGTGCAGGTTTCTTAGGGAGTGCCCTGTGATCGCCACCCACAGAAGAGAAGAGAACGAAGCAGGGTCAGGAAGAGGCAGAAACTGGCTGCCTTCAGTGGAGGCCTCAGCCAACCCATGTGTTTATCCCCACCCTAGAAGGGTGTTGCTGAAGGAAATTAGACTGGTTGGGTGGAGGCACGTTTAGAGAGGCCTGATGGCTGAAGGCTGTCTGCCAATAGCATTCCCAGCAGTGTGGCCAAGAAATGTTTCTTTTCCAAAGGCGGATCTGGATGGTCAATTGCAGTGTCCCCTTTAGAGGGAGTGGAAGAAAAGTGAGACGCATGAGAAGCTGGAAACACCAGCTGCCATCATCACCCTCATCATTGTTCCTGTTGTTGCTTTTAACCTGCTCCTTCTGTTGCTACTGGAAGTGCTGCAGGGGCTTTGGTATCTACACAGGGCTCAGTGACCAAGAGTTCAGAATAAGTAGGGCCCTCTAGATTACTCGGCCTCCTCCAGCAAAGATGTCAATCTGGAGACTGGGAAAGGTGGAATGGTCTGGAGACTATTCTCATAGTTCACAAAGCCAGCTGCACACTAGAATCACCTGGGTATATATATTTTTTCTTTTCTTTTCTTTTTTTTTTTTTTGAGATAGAGTCTCACTCTGTCACCCAGGCCGGAGTGCAGCGGCACGATCTAGGCTCACTGCAACCTCTGCCTCCCCGGTTCAAGCAATTCTTATGTCTCAGCCTCCCGAGGAGCTGGGACTACAGCCGCCCACCACCACGCCTGGCTAATTTTTTTTTATTTTTACTAGAGACGGGGTTTCACCATGTTGGCCAGGCTGGTCTCGAACTCCTGACCTCAGGTAATCCACCTGCCTCTGCCCCCCAAAGTGCTGGGATTACAGGCGTGAGCCACCGCGCCCGGCCGGGAACATTTTTTAAACTATGTCTGGCTCTACCCTCATAAAACTATAAAATTATTTTAATGGTCTGGAGTTGTAGTTGGGATATTCCGGTTTATCTTGTTTTTTGAAACTCCCCAAATACTTATAACGTACAGGCTGACAAGAACACCTGATTCAATCAGTTCTCTGGGCCCTGACTTTACAGATGCAGAAACCGAGACCAAGAGAGAAGGAAAGATTTGTCCAAGAACACAGGGTAGCTAGTGGGAGGAGCCAAACCAGAGTCCTAAACCTTGACCCATTTTCCCACCATTCAACACCGCTCCTCGGGCTGAGCAGGGCCTGGTCCTGCAATGAGCTGCAAACCGTCCGTGGGATGACAACTGTACAACTTTCATATTACATCAGCCCTTACTTTGTGGAGGTCCCAGGGACTTCTCGGTATAAGGTTAGGCTCAAGGAGTTCCTAGTCAGGAAAAGCTCCCTAGCGTGGGCTTGAGTAAAGGCCAGGTTGGAATTCAAAAGTTGGAGGACAGCAGAACTTCCATTCCAACTGATGGGCCAGGAGAGAAGGGGGCTCAGCAGGGGTGCATGGAGACCAGTGTGACAGATGCAGGGAGAGTGGTGGGCCACAGGAAAAGGGAAGCCAGACTGGGAGGGAGAGGCCAGGCAGTGCCATGAAACCCCAGCCACCAAACCCAGGGCTATGAATGGGTTTGAGACTTGGACCAGAGTCAATGGGGACTTGGAAGCTGCTTGAGCCTGGGAGGCACCTCGCCAGAGGAGAGCTTAGAATGTGGCTTCTGGGAGCAGGCATGGTGTTCAGGTGGACTGAAGACTGGGACTGAGAGCAAGGAAAAGGCCACAGAGTCACCCTTCTGTTCTGGGAAGGTGGGGCCCAGGTGCTGCTCCAGCACTTGTCAGAGCTGCCGTCAACATTTATTATATTAGAACCCGGCGTGGTGGTGCGGTGCCGTAGTCCCAGCTATTCAGGAGGTTGAGGCAGGAGGATCACTTGAGCCCAGCAGTTCAAGGCTTCAGTGAGCTGTGATCTGAGATCATGCCTGTGAGTAGCCACTGCACTCCGGCGTGGACGATATAGATAGCAGGACCACATCTCTAAAAAAAATATATAGAGTTCTGCTGTGGGCTCTGCTCAGCCATGCCGTGGGACAGCCTTGCCTGCCCCTCACCCTGCCAGCAGGAATCAGTGGCACAGGCACAGGCTACTAATGTGGGTGTTAACAAGAGTGGGCAGCACCCAACCCCTGCTGGGTGAGGGCTGGGGACAGCAGGTGTGACTGATACACTGGGCAAAGGTGCCTCCCCTCCTGTCTCTGGCCTCTGGGCCTCTGGGCCTGATGGGCTCCAGCCTAATCCCAGCACTTCCTTTCCAGATGCTTGAAGGGAAAGCCCCACAGCTCTTGGTGTGCTGCAGGCTCTTAGCCCAAATGCTCCCCTCCTGAACCCTCGTTGCTCAACATGGAACAGGGTCTGGCCATCCCATCCAATACGCCACCGGAGAAAGAGACGGATAAAAATGAGCCCAGGGCCAGGCGAGAGGCACAAATGAAGACCGGACAGCAAACGGCACAGGGAGAACAAATCTCAGAATGGATGGATCGAAGGCACCAAATAAGTATGACAACAGACGAAAGCAGAGCAGGGAGCTGGCACCGTGCCGCACGGGAAAGTCACTGGCAAAGAACCGCACTGAATCGTTGTCCGTCTCCCAAACTCTCGGTGCCTTTCCCTCTCTGTGTTTGTGTGTGTTCGTCTGTGCCCATATGTACACTTCTACTCCCGTGAGATTCAAATTAAGCTGGGGAAGAACAATGGGAAAAATTTCTGAATAGGGGCTATCTTGGCCTGTGTTGCTATAAATGAACACCTAAGACTGGATAATTTATAAAGAAAAAATGTCGGCCGGGCGTGATGGCTCACGCCTGTAATCCCAGCACTTTGGAAGGCCAAGGTGGGTGGATCACCTAAAGTCAGGAGTTCGAGAACAGCCTGGCCAACATGGCAAAACCCCATCTCTACTAAAATACAAAAATTAGCCTGGGACGGTGGTGCACGTCTCTAATCCCTCTTCCTGTATGTTACAGGCTGAATTGTGTCCCCCACTCCCAAATTCATATATTGACATCCAAATCCCCAGTACCTCAGAATGTGACTGTATTTGGAACCAGGGCCATTATATCGGTGGGCCTTAACCCAATATAACTGGTGTCCTTACAAGAAAAACATTATTCTTCCACCCACAGAATTCGCTGTTGGGAAATCAGAATAGTGTCAGAAATAGTGGCAGGAAACATGGACTCGAATAGCGGAAGGGAGGTGTTTTTATTACTTAGTTCTCCCACCCTCAGTGAAAAGAGACAAGTAGGAAAGAATTCTGATTGTCAGTGAACATAGCACTCAAGAAATTGTATACCAGGCGCAGTGGCTCATGCCTGTAATCCCAGCACTTTGGGAGGCCAAGGCGGGCGGATCACGAGGTCAGGAGATTGAGACCATCCTGGCTAACATAGTGAAACCCCGTCTCTACTAAAAATACAAAAAATTAGCCGGGTGTGGTGGTGGGCACCTGTAGTCCCAGCTACTCGGGAGGCTGAGGCAGGAGAATGGCATGAACCCGGGAGGCGGAGCTGGCAGTGAGCTGAGATTGCGCCACTGCACTCTAGCCTGGTAGACAGTGAGACTCCATCTCAAAAAAAAAAAAAAAAAGAAAAGAAAAGAAAATTTGTTAAGTCTATAAAATGATAGTTTAAAGCATGGTGGTATGGTCTGAATGTGTCCAACCCCCAAAGTTCATGTGTTGGAAACTCGGTCCCAATGCAGCAATGCTGGGAGGTTGGGACTAATGGGAGGTGTTTGGGTCACGTGGGCTCCGCCCTCATGAATAGATTAATGCCATTTTTACAGGAGAAGATTCATTACTGTGGGAGTGAGTTCCTTATAAAAGCACCAGTTCAGCTACCTCTTGCACTATCTCTCTCTCTCTCTCTCTCTCTCTCTCTGTTTCTCACTCTTTCTTTGCCCTTCCACTATGGGACCACCCAGCAAGCAGGCCCTTGCCAGTTCCTGGAGCCTTCCAGAACAGTGAGCTAATAAATTTCTGTCCATTATAAATGATAAGACCCTTCTCTGATACCTCAAAATGATGTATGGGTGTGACTAGGAGGGCTTTTAAGAATGTTAAAGAAGGTGATGTCACTGAAAATGGTGTAATAGAGAACTCCAAAACCCATCCCTCCACTAAAGCAACAATTAAACTGGCAAAAAATGTCAGAATTTACTTTTCCTGAATTTTGGGATAATAAAAACAACCACCGAGGGACTGCTTAATGAAAAAAAGGCAGCTAAATTTTGGTAAGAGATATTGTGGCATTTCAATGTAACCCCCAATCACCTCTCAATCCCCAATTCAGAAAGCAGCCATGGAGATGGTGGCCCACATTCCTGGTGCAGCTTGCTTGTGCCAGAGAGGCCAATAAGGTCCTTGTTCTCAAAAAGCTGTGATTGTATTTTTCGACCGGTGTGGCAGCAGCCAGAGGGGCTGACTCAGAAGCTTGCCTTTGTTTCATCACCCTCAGAACTTTCAGCATTGGAGCCACCTTCCCAGCAGTGTTTGTCAAAAGTATTTAAAGGCATATGCCAGCTGTAGCCACCTGGAGCAAGGGAAAACAGATGGGGCCAGAAGCAGACACACCAGAGCACCTAGGAGGGAAGAGGCTGGGGAGGGAGAAACATGGAGAAATAAAGGCTTCGAAAAGCTCCTGCATAGCCGGGCGCGGTGGCTCACGCTCCCAGCACTTTGGGAGGCGGAGGTGGGCGGACCATGAGGTCAGGCGGGCGGACCATGAGGTCAGGAGATCAAGACCATCCTGGCTCACATGGTGAAACCGCGTCTCTACTAAAAATACAAAAATTAGCTGGGGGTGGTGGCGGGCGCCTGTAGTCCCAGCTACTCGGGAGGCTGAGGCAGGAGAATGGCGTGAACCCGAGAGGTGGAGCTTGCAGTGACAGAGCAAGACTCTGTCTCAAAGGAAAAAGAAAGAAAAAAGAAAAGCTCCCGCATATACCAGGAAATCTAGAGAAGCCAGGTGCATGCCCAAGGCTTGACACATGCTCCAAAAAGAACTGAGCAGACATGAAGCTTATTCCTCTGGCTGATCTCTAGACTCTGTGCAAGCAGGGATAAAAATTAAAGCAGAGTTGTATGAGGTCTGGCTAAGCACTGATGGAGCGCCTCAACTCAGAACAAATCTGCAAAGTGTGGAAGAGGTTTTTTAAATTCTTTTCATTTTATTTCTTGGTTTTATGGCTACAGATAATTAAGGATCATTAACATTGACCACTAAGGAAAAGGAACAGAGAATTCAGTGACCACACACACACAACAAAGAATAGTTTACAAAGATAATTTTAAAAGACACTGGGCCAGACGCGGTGGCTCACGCCTGTAATCCCAGCACTTTGGGAGGCTGGGACAGGCAGATCACAAGGTCAGGAGATCGAGACCATCCTGGCTAACACGGTGAAACTCCGTCTCTACTAAAAATACAAAAAATTAGCCGGGCGTGGTAGTGGGCGCCTGTAGTCCCAGCTTCTCGGGAGGCTGAGGCAGGAGAATGGCGTGAGCCCAGGAGGCAGAGCTTGCAGTGAGCCGAGATCGCGCCACTGCACTCTAGCCTGGGTGACAGAGTGAGACTCCTTCTAAAAAAAAATGAAAAAGCCAAAAAGTAGAACCCAAATATTCACCAACTGATGAATGGAAAAATAAAATGTGGCCAGGCGTGGTGGCTCACATGCCTGTAATCCCAGCACTTTGGGAGGCCGAGGCGGATGGATCACCTGAGGTCAGGAGTTTGTGACCAGCCTGATCAACATGGTGAAACCCTGTCTCTACTAAAAATACAAAATTACAAAATTAGCTGGATGTGGTGGCACATGCCTATAATCCCAGCTACTTGGGAGCCTCAGGCAGAATCTCTTGAATCTGGGAGGCGAAGGTTGCAGTGAGTTGAGAGGCCATGCACTGTATGATTCCATTTACATGAAATACTCAAAACAGGCAATTCCTTTATAAAGACAGAAAGTAGACTAGTGGTTGCCTTGGGCTGTAGAAACTGGCAGATGTGATGGTTAATTTTATTTGTCACCCTGACTGAGGAACAGAGTGCCCAGATATTTGGTCAAACATTATTCCAGGTGTGTCCGTGAGGGTGTTTTTGGATGAGATTAGCATTTAAATCAGTAGACTGAGTAAAGCCCACTGCAAATGTGGGTGGGCCTCATCCAATCAAATTGCAAATGTGGGTAGGCCTGATTAGAACAAAGAAAACCCTCCCTTGAGTAAGAGACAATTCTTCTGCCTTTGGACTTAAACTACATTGCTTCTTCCTGGGTCTTGAGCCTACTGGCCTTCAGATGGAAGTTACACCAGTGGCTCTCCTAGCTTTTAGGCCTTTGGACTTAGACTAGAACAAAACCATCAGCTCTTCCGGGTCTCCAGCTTGCTGACTGACCCTGCAGATCTTAGGACTTGCAAGAGCCAATTCAAATACTTATATGTCCTATTGGTTTCCTTTCTCTGGAGAATTCTGACTAATTCAGGGGAATTGGGAGGTGACGGTTAAGATTTCATTTTGGGATGATAAAAATATTCTACAATTGACTTTGGTGATGGCTGCATAACTGTGACTATATTAAAAGCCACTGAATTCTATGGCATGTGAGTTCTATCTCAATATAACATTCGCTATTTTTGTATGGTATATGAATCACATTTCATGATAACATATAGCTACTTTTTTTTTTTTTAAGAAAAAAACTGTTTTTAGAGGCATTTGATACAGTCATTGTATATACTTTATTAAAGACCTAGAGGCAGAGGCCCTAGAAGGAGCAGGGGTCGCCAGCCACACGGAGATTCCCAGCCCCCTTCTCCTGCTTGGGTTCGCGTACTCAGGCTCACCCCTACGGGTGGGCCTCTTGGACGCAGCAACCCTCGGAGACAGGGCCACGGGTGTGGGACGCTTCCTCCTTTCCAACTGGCCAGGTGATCCTGGGCAAGTCATTGTCCCTCATCCCAAGTATGTCTCCATGAGGTGTGGGACAGCTCCTGGTTCCACAGAGGACCGAGCATGGGGGCAGGTGGAGGCCCGAGCCGGAGGGGAAGTACTGTGGCCATGGTGCAGCAAGTAGGACAGGCGGTTCCAGATGAGCACGTGGGGTGGGGCGGGGCCGGGCCAGCATGACGTCACAGGAGCCCCATTGTGACGCACGCACAGCCTCAGCTGGGATTGGCCGGGAGGGCGTGGGCCGGGGATAAAGCGAGAGTTCCAGGGCCCGACCCTGGCCAGAGTCTGGGCAGAGAGACTCGTGCTCCTGCTTCTCCTGCGTGGGCCTTCCTTCTAGTTAACCCGGAACTCTGATCCTGCTGAGAAGGCCACGCTCACCTGTCTTGAGTCCCCTAAGTCCCAGGCCTCGTCTGCATGTCAGCCCAGGGCTGGAGCTGCACCTCTATGCTAGGTCTGCCAGGCCTAGCCTCTGACTGCTTTCCAGGCTTCTTGCCCTTCTAACTTTCCTGCGGCCTCCCTGCCTCGCGCCCAGGTCTGTCTGGGTCGAGGTAACCAGGGTCGGGTGGCGGCCTCGGGAAGTCGATGTACTGTGGGAAGTGTGGATGCCACGTGGCAGTGCCTCCATGGGAAGCCGTGCCTCCAGCTCAGGGACAGACGTCCTCAGTGAGGCCCACTGTCCAGCCGGACATCTCTAGAGCCTCTGGGACA
Organism: Macaca thibetana thibetana; assembly: GCF_024542745.1. Classification (NCBI taxonomy): domain Eukaryota; kingdom Metazoa; phylum Chordata; class Mammalia; order Primates; family Cercopithecidae; genus Macaca; species Macaca thibetana. The sequence continues at coordinate 2,228,766 of NC_065593.1, read as the reverse complement.
AATTTAGACTGAAACCCATTGAACCTTTGGAAACATTCATCAAATAAACTGAATTGGGGGCATAGGAACAGAAATAAATGAAGGTCATTCCCTGCAGAGAAGAACCAAAACCACAGAGAATGAAGAACTAGGTTTTAGAATAGGAGCATCTAAAAATAGTTTGTACTGGTGCAGACAGGCTGCCTTTTTGCTCATGATGACAAGAAACATCAGAACCTCAAAATAGGGCTTAGAGGAGCCACCTTTCCCCACAAAAAAAGGTGTGGATTGTACCTCTCTTTCCTTTAAAGAACCTCAGGATTGGTTAATGGTTCTGTGGGATATGGGGGCCTAAGTCCTGGCCCAGAATTTCTTGAAGTGTTTGGGGTAATCTGTAATCAATACAATTTTATTCTTAGGAACATTTTCAGCAGCGCACGGTGACTCAGGCCTGTAATCCCAGCACTTTAGGAGGCGGAAGCGGGTGGATCGCTTGAGCCCAGCAGTTCAAGACTAGCTTGGGCAACATGGCAAAACCCCATCTCTATAAAAGGAAAAAAAAGGAACACTTTTCTTCAGAAAGGGAAGATGTCAATGGACTGAACCATAGATTAAACATGTTTTTCAAAAAATCTCCAGGCCAGCGCAGTGTCTCATGCCTGTAATCCCAGCACTTTGGAAGGCCAAGGTGGGTGGACCACTTGAGGTCAGGAGTTCCAGACCAGCTGGGTAACATAATGAAACCCCATCTGTACTAAAAATACAAAAATTAGCTGGGCATGGTGGCAGGCGCCTGTATTCTCAGCTACTCAGAAGGCTGAGGCAGGAGAATTGCTTGAACCTGGGAGGCAGAGGTTGCAGTGAGCCAAGATCGTGTCATTGCACTCCAGCCTGGGCAACGCAGTGAGACTCCGTCCTGGGGAAAAGAAAAAAAAAATCTCTATAAAGATGCAAGAGTCCTTACAATATTATCAAAATGTGAATGGAAGCCTAAAGCAGAAAATCTCTTGGTTGGGGGGACAGCAAAAGGCTCTTTAAAGGAAGATATGCCACATAAAAAAGCCCTAAGCGGCTCAAGGTAATCTGTGAAAATGGTTCGCTAGTCACTTGACCTCCGAGAACCCCACAAAATCATGCAAGTCAAGAGGTTCCAATCTTCACGTTCACTTTAAGGTATGCAATTCATAGTTGTGATCCAAGAGTTCCTCGTGTTCCACTCAAAAAAGAACACTTGTGAACCTGCCCAGGCCATCAAGGGTATGCATATTTGAAAAGCCACGAAGTATCCAAAAGATGTCACTTTACGGAAACAGCGTGTACCTTTCTGACGTTACAATAATGAAGTTGGCAAGCAGTGGGGCTGGACACAAGGTCGGTGACCCAAAAAGAGTGCTAAGTTTTTGCTGCACATGCTTAAAAATGCAGCGAGTAATGCTGAACTTAAGGGTTTAGATGTAGATTCTCTGGTCATTGAGCATATCCAAGTGAACAGAGCACTGAAGATGCGCTGCTGGACCTACAGAGCCTATGGTCGGATTAACCCATACATGAGCTCTCTCTGCCACACTGACGTGATCCTTACTGAAAAGGAACAGATTGTTCCTAAACCAGAAGAAAAGGTTGCCCAGGAGAAAGAGATATCCCAGAAGAAACTGAAGAAACAAAAACTTACGGCACGGGAGTGAATTCAGCATTAAAATAAGTGCAATTAAAAGGAAAACAATGGAGGAAAATTAATGAAGGCCATTAAAGGAGGTAAAGTTGTACAATGAGAATCCAAAAATAGATTTGTTGCAAAGATTAAATGAAATAATGCATGCAAAATACAGTACAAGGAAAATAATAGGTCCTCAGGAAAAAATATTAGATAAAATAACAAAGATCTGCATTTCCAGACCACTCAGAATTGGTTTGTGAATCATTCTGTGGTGATTCACACCAGATTCACACGAATTCTGTGGCCAATTTACACATCCATCAAGCATCACAAGAAGTTCACACAATCTGGATTCTGAGCATGCAATCAGAGTGATTCGATTGGACTCCATATGGCCTAATCAGAGAAAGAGTAAATTTAGAGGAGAAATGAGAAAGGGAGAAAGAAAACCAACATTACAACAAAGTACTTAGAAAAAGGGGCCCATTCACACCATGGTGTCTTTAGGTTTATGTGACTCCACTGTAAATATTAACAGCAAACTTAGTTGCCACTCATGCTTGAAGAGAAGCTAGAAGTAGGTTAAATTATACACCTCAGCCCTACAGCACTTGTCAACTCTGTACCCATGAAGTCCTAAATTCTGACATATCTGTTGATATTGTTTGAATGTGTCCTCCAAATTTCGTGTGTTGGAAACTAAATCCCAAAATTCATCTGTTTATTGGAGGTGAAGCCTTTAGGAGGTAATTAGGATTAGATAAGGTCATCAGGGCAGAGTCCTATGATGGGACTGGTGGCTTTATAACAAGAGGAAGAAGGACCTGAGATAACATGCACACTTTTGCCCTCTCGCCATGTGACGCGTTCTACGATGTTATGACACAGCAAGAAGGCTTTCACCAGATGCTGACACCATGCTGTTGGACTTCTCAGCTCCCAAAACCATGAGCTAAATAAGCTTATTCTTTATAAATTACCCAGCTTCCCCAGGTATTCTGTTATAGCAACAGAAAACAGATCAAGATACCTGTGAAAGCCTAAATACACTAGGCACACTAAATATCAGGAATCCAAAAATTGCTCTCTCTGGAACCCCTTTCCATACATTACTTCCCTTAATCCTTACAATAACCCTTTGAGATAGGTTATACTCCACACATTTTAGAGTTGAGAAAACTGGCAAAGAAAAGTTGGGTGGCCTATCCAAAGTCACACAGCTAGCAGGTAGAAAGGACTTGAGCCCCTGTCCTGACATCTGGCCCTCTGGCATAGTTGCTACGTCTTTCTAGGTAGAATGGATCTCCATACCTTAGATCTTCCTTATTTGTGTTGCTGAAGACATTTTTAAAATTTTATTTATTTATTTATTTATTTATTTAGAGATGGAGTCTCATTCTGTTGCCCAGGCTAGAGTGCAGTGGCACAGTTTTGGCTCACCACAGCCTTGGTCTCCTGGGTTCAAGCTATTCTCTTCCCTCAGCCTCTCGAGTAGCTGGGATTACAGGCACGTGCCACTATGCCCAGCTAATTTTTGTATTTTTAGTATAGACACAGTCTCACCATGTTGGCCAGGCTGGTCTTGAACTCAAGTGATCTGCCTGCCTAGGCCTCCCAAAGTGCTGAGATTACAGGTGTGAGCCACCACGCCAGGCCCATGAAGACATTTTAAACCCAGAAAAGTAAATTCCGATTAACAATTAGAATAGGCCAGGTGCAGTGGCTCACACCTGTAAACCCAGCACTTTGGGAGGCCGAGGCGGATGGATCACTTGAGGTCAGGAGTTCGAGACCAGCCTGGCCAACACAGCAAAACCCCTTCTGTACTAAAAATACAAAAATTAGCCGGGTGTGGTCGTGCGTGCCTGTAATTCCAGCAACTGGGAAGGCTGAGGCATGAGCATAGCTTGAACCTGGGAGGTGGAGGTTGCAGTGAGCCGAGATCGCACCACTGTACTCCAGCCTGGGTGATAGAGCGAGACTCTGTCTCAAAAAACAAAACAAAACAAAACAAACAACAACAAAAAACCTGATTAGGACAAAGCTCTCTCTTTTACAATGAATATCATATAGCAGGTTGGAAGACAGCTGTGGTGGTCCAAGAAAGACAGCCTCATATTCATTAATGGTGACAGAATTACAGAGCTCTGTCTGCCACTGGGCTTCTCTCTGCGCACAGCCCTCACTAATAAGCCACACTCATCATCAGCTGAATTTGTGAGCATTGAGGAAGCGTGGCCTTTGGGTTTCATAAAGTACCGAGTCCAGCTCTCTAGGCTGAAAAACATCTCCAAAGACAGGGTCAGCCAAAATTGTCATGGGGGCAAAGATAAATGGAAAAAGTCATGTTTATTGTCAAATAGGGACTGGCTAGATAGGATCCTTGTCTCTTGCTAGTTGTGCTCACAAGCTGTTACCCCAACAGACATAGCACTTTCAACTTCCAACATTCCATTTCTCCAGTGCAATGGGCATCCAAATCACTCCAGTGTCTTGAGACCATTGAACATACATGGCACTCTTCTAATCAGACAGACCATTGAAAGACTTTAGGCCCTGACTGTTTAGCCACATTTACATGAGTTTGAACTGAACCAAGTCTTGGGACAAATCAAAGCCTAATAGGTCACAGAAGCCTTAAAAGGGGGACAGGCAGAGAGAGAAGACAAGGCAATTGTTTCCATCTGTAACCTTTTTGGATTTTCCCATTTTAAGAGAGGGTTTCTTTCCTATTTGAGGGCCTTGAGCACAACATATGAAATGAATGAAAATCTGGCATCAAACAAAATCATCATGAAAATCTAAATGCCCAATGTTCACAAACTCCCTGCATCTGCATTTTTACCCTCAAGTAGCAACTAGACTCCACTTTGTTCTTCCTCCATCTCCCCTATCATGAAGTTAAGATTGGCTTTTTTTTTTTTTTGAGACAAAGTCTCACTCTGTCCCCAGGCTGGAGTGCAGTGGTGTGATCTCGGCTCACTGCAACCTTTGCCTCCCAGGTTCAAGCGATTCTCCTGCCTCAGCCTCCTGAGTAGCTGGGATTACAGGCACGTGCCACCACGCCCAGCTAATTTTTGTATTTTTAGTGGAGATGGGGTTTCCCCATGTGGGCCAGGATGGTCTCGATCTCTTGACCTCGTGATCCACCTGCCTTGGACTCCCAAAGTGCTGGGATTACTGGTGTGAGCCACCTCAGACTGGCCTTTTTTTGTTAGGAGGCTGCAGCCTGGTGGAGGCTCCCTCTGTCTGGGGCTCCACATGAAGCCCACACTGACTCCCAGTGAGGATTTCTGATGGAAACTGAAGGCATGCCACCAGTTTCAACGGTATCTTTCCTCCTGAAGAGTGGCATAGCTAGCTGATGTTGGGACTTAGAAGAAAGGTTTACTGTCACCATGAAACAGGAGTTCCTTTCTTTCCTTTGAGCTAAATTCCCTGTTAGCAGGGAGTGGGGGAGCTGGAGAAGATGATCCAGAGACCTCGCTCCCAGGAATCTGGAGTCACCTATCAGTTGGGCACTCATAGTTGGGATTGGTGGTTGAAGTAGGACATCAGAGATGGGTAAAAAAACAAACGGGGAAAATCTGCAAAACCAACAAAATCTGCAAAAACAGGAAAATCCGCAAAAAACAAAGAGGGGGAAAATCTGTATGTTGCATGCTGTGGCAAATCCCAGATGTGGCCCTCAGGTCCTCCTCCAAGGGAGAACTTGCTGTCCAGCCATAGAAGGGCAGTTAGTGGACAGCCTACAGCTGGCCTTTGCCTACCTCAGCTTTCCAACCAATGTCACCATCCCGCAGGAGTGGCCCTGGCCCGTGACTGAGCAAGGTGGTGGCACAGGGCAAGCCATTTCCATGGAACGTGGGATTCCCCTAACAGAGCTCCCCATGGGCAGGCAGAGAATACAGGCATCTAGAGATAGTTTGTACATGTGCATCTTGGCCTGGCGGCTCTCCCTGCCAACCCGGCCGACTCCCATTTCCTTTCACAAGTGTTACTCCCAAAATCACTGTGTCAGCAGATACTTCCCAAGAAGCCAGCCTGCAAGAGCAAGGCTGTCCCCCAAACCTTTGGTGTAGTGGTAGAGATAGCCCACTCCAGGGGGCAGCATACCTTTTACCTTCAGGGTTCAGTTTTCAAGTTCTGATTGGAATTTGTCAGAATTAGGAATGTGTAAATCTAAAAGATAAATGACATCTTCCATGGGCTTTGGGGGAGCTGGAACATTTTCAGCCCCTTAGAAAACAGGAGCCAAGGCTGTGCACAGTGGCTTACACTTGTAATCCCAGCACTTTGGGAGGCCGAGGCGGGCAGATCACGAGGTCAGGAGTTCGAGACCAGCCTGACCAACATGGTGAAACCCCGTCTCTACTAAAAATACACAAATTAGCTGGGCGTGGTAGCACATACCTGTAATCCCAGCTACTCGGGAGGCTGAGGCAGAAGAATAGCTTGAACCTGGGAGGCGGAGGTTGCAGTGAGTCAAGATCCCACCGCTGCACTCTAGCCTGGGCAACAGAGCGAGACTCTGTCTCAAAAAAAAAAAAAAAAAAAAAAAAGCTGGGGATGGTGGCCATGGTCCCAGCTAGTTGGAAAGCTGAGGCAGGAAGATCCCTTGGAGCCTAGGATGTCAAGGCTTCAGTGAGCCACGATGGTGCTACTGCACTCCAGCCTGAGCAACATAATGAGATTCTGTCTCAAAAACAAACACAAACACACTCACCAGTTACCCAGGTGTGAGATGATACTAAACTAAGCAGAGGCCGGGAAGCCAAGCTATGTGTGTTTTTCTCAGTGATGAGGCAGCCCCACTCATAATGTGCCTGTGGTGTAACCTCTGCATCCCTCTGCCTCCTCCACAGTAGTCACTCTGAGTCCTCACTCTTACACCCCTTTACTCCAGGAGCCTTGTATGTTCATGCGTAGGGGCCAGCCCTCACCAGGGTCAGCTTCCCGGCCTCATACCCTGGAAATCCAGACTGCATCTGTACAATGGACAGTCAATATGCTCTAGGGCATCATAATTATAAACACAATTTTTATGAAAACAATCTTGAGGGCATATCTTTGCATTTATCCTTAATTGTTTCTTTAATACATATTCTCTAGAAATAGAAATGCCTGGACAAAAGCGTCTAAAAAACACTCATCATATTACAATCCAAAAAGCAAGTTCCAATTTATACATGCTTTTTCCATCTTGCATGAGAATATTTATTTCCACATATTCTTGCCAATGTTGGTAATTATCCTAGTTTGTATTTGTCGATTTTCTATATTCTACAGAATATAGTTTGTTTGTTTGTTTTTTAGTAAGATTTAGCTGGGCGTGGTGGCTCACACCTGTAATCCCAGCACTTTGGGAGGCCGAGGTGGGCGGATCACAGGGTCAGGAGATCGAGACCACGGTGAAACCCCACCTCTACTAAAAATACAAAAAGCTAGCCAAGTGTGGTGGTGGGCTCCTCTAGTCCTAGCTACTCGGGAGGCTGAGGCAGGAGAATGGCGTGAACCCGGGAGGCAGAGCTTGCAGTGAGCCGAGATCGCGCCACTGCACTCCAGTCTGGGCGACAGAGCGAGACTCTGTCTCAATAAATAAATAAATAAATAAGGTTTAGTGTTTGTATATACAAACTCTAAGATAAGGAAGCAATTCTTTACAATTTCTGGGCAACAGCAGAGCTGGGAGGAGGGCGAGGCACTGAGTAACTCTCTCAGGTGCAGAATTCAAAGAGCTGTCAAAACACTCAGCAATCAAGACATTTAAAATATTCAATATTTCTAAAAGTAAAAAGTAGTGCAAAAATCTCTGGTGAACAAAGTATCAAAATTTTACATAAGATGGGTTTCCACCCTGCACAACTGCATGCTTGCCTCACTCCTAGTCCTTGCCCTGGTAAGTAGGGTCCTAGTCTTTATTATTTAGTTGTTTATTTGTTTGTTTGTTTTATAGAGACAGGGTTTCACATGTTGGCCAGGCTGGTCTTGAACTCCTGACCTCAAACGACCTGCCTGCCCCAGCCTCCCAAAGTGCTAGGATTATAGGTGTGAGCCACTGTGCCCAGCCAGGGTCCCGGTCTTTAAAGGGACCCTGTAACCACATCTGCATAAGTCACTTGATCTAATCTCTTCATGTAATCACAACACCATACTGTAGTTTAACGTCATGCCCCTGTCATAGAACACAAGACAGTGGTTGGTTCCATATCCCAGGAAAATAGGGGCCAGGACATCACAGGTGTAGCCACAAATCTGAGCAGGGGTCCAAACACGGTGGAGGCTGGGTGCAGTGGCTCATGCCTGTAATCCCAGCACTTTGGGAGGCCGAAGCAGGAGGATTTTTGAGGCCAAGAGTTCACAACCAGCCTGGGCAAAATAGTGAGACTCTGTCTCTACAAAAAAGTTAAAAATTAACTTTTAATTAATTATGGGTGTGGTGCTGTGCACCTGTAATCCTAGCTACTCAGGAGGCTGAGGTGGAAAAATCACTTGAGCCTAGGCGTTCAAACTGCAGTGAGCTGTGATCACACCACTGTACTCCAGCCTGAGCAACAAAGACCCTCAATCAAAAACAAATACGAATTTTTTAAAAAAAGTTTTTATTTTTAGACAGGGTCTCGTTCCCAAAGTGCTGGAATTACAGGTGTGAGCCACCTGGCCTGGCCAAAAAAAATTATTGAAATAGAGTGACACTGGGCCGGGCGCGGTGGCTCAAGCCTGTAATCCCAGTACTTTGGGAGGCCGAGGCGGGCGGATCACGAGGTCAGGGGATCGAGACCATCCTGGCTAACCCGGTGAAACCCCGTCTCTACTAAAATATACAAAAAAAACTAGCCGGGTGAGGTGGCGGGCGCCACCACAGCTGCTCGGGAGGCTGAGGCAGGAGAATGGCGTGAACCCAGGAGGCAGAGCTTGCAGTGAGCTGAGATCCGGCCACTGTACTCCAGCCTGGGTGACAGAGCGAGACTACGTCTCAAAAAAAAAAAAAAAGAAAGAAATAGAGTGACACTGGTCTTTCCTTGGTGTGGGGCAGCCTTCCAGTAGACTCTGGACGCAGGTTCTGAAGTTCTCACAGTGACTTTGCTGTGTGGCTGATGCTGGAAAAAGGAAGGAAGTTCCTGATCAGCAGAAAGGGAACCCAGCACACCACTCCCCAGCTGCCCCCACCAGGGTCCAATCCACCCTGGGCCATCCAAAGCAAGAAGGAGGAGACTTACGTGTCTGGCCACCTGGAGGTGGAATCAGTAATTGCCGCTGACTTCCCTCCCAGAGGAAAGACAAGGAGCCTTTGGCTTCCTGCTTTTCTGACAGCCTGGGGGCTGGCATCTCAGGACTCACAGTTGATCCTAAATTCCTGCTCTTCTCTCACATCTGGACACAAACACAAAAATTATCAAAGACGTGTTTCCTGTGTGACATGTTAGAGGCACCCTGGGAGCCCTTAGATCCTTCACGGGGAAAAGCAAACATGCTTCCTCTTTTCTTTCTGTAAAGGCAGGGGCCCTTTCCAGATCTTTCTTTTCTTTTCTTTTCTCTTTTCTTTTCTTTTCTTTTCTTCTATTTTCTTTTCTTTTTTTGAGGTGGAGTTTCGCTCTGTCGCCCAGGCTGGAGTGCAGTGGCTGGATCTCAGCTCACTGCAAGCTCCGCCTCCCGGGTTTACGCCATTCTCCTGCCTCAGCCTCCCGAGTAGCTGGGACTATAGGCGCCCGCCACCTCGCCTAGCTAGTTTTTTGTATTTTTTTTTTTTAGTAGAGAGGGGGGTTTCACCGTGTTAGCCAGGATGGTTTCGATCTCCTGACCTCGTGATCCACCCGTCTTGGCCTCCCAAAGTGCTGGGATTACAGGCTTGAGCCACCGCACCCGGCCTTCTTTTCTTTTTTCTTTTCTTTCTTCCTTTTTTTCTTTTTCTTTCCTTTTTTTTTTTTTTTTTTTTTTGAGATGGAGTTTCGCTCTGGTTGCCCATGCTGGAGTGCAATGGCTCGATCTCGGCTGACTGCAACCTCGGCCTCCCGGGTTCACGCAATTCTCCTGCCTCAGCTTCCTGAGTAGCTGGGACTACAGGCGCCTGCCACAACACCCGGCTAATTTTTTTTGTATTTTTAGTAGAGACGGGGTTTCACTATGTTGGCCAGGCTGGTCTTCAACTCCTGACCTCAGGTGATCCAACTGCCTAGGCCTCCCAAAGTGCTGGGATTACAGGTGTGAACAACTGCGCTGGCCAGATCTTTCCTTTTCTAAAAGGCATAAAGCCCTGTGGGTGTTGTATTTATTGAATTAAGATTGATGCTTCATGTTCTTCAACAGACCAGGAGAGTTTATCTTTCTTATTTAATAAGGTTTTTTGTTTTGTTTTGTTTTGTTTTGCGACAGGGTCTCGCTCTGTCCCAGACTGGAGTGCAGCGGTGCGATCATGGCTCACTGCAACCTCGACCTCCTGGGTTCCAGCGATCCTCCCTCCTGGTCCTTCTGAAGTGCTGGAACTACAGACATGAGCCACCACACTCGGCCTATTTACTAGCTTTTTTACTGAAGAATTTATTCACTCACTTATTGGCCAGGCCCAGTACCTCACGCCTGTAATCCCAGCACCTTGGGAGGCCCAGCCAGGAGGATCACTTGAGCCTAGGAGTTCCAGACCAGCCTGGCCAACATGGCGAAATCCCGTCTCCACTGAAAATACAAAAATTAGCAATGGATGGTGGCACATGCCTGTAATCCCAGCTAAGTGGGAGGCTGAGGCAGGAGGATCACTTGAGCCTGGGAGGCAGATGTTGCAGTGAGGCCATATCACACCACTGCACTCCAGTTGGGGTGACAGAGGGAGACTCCGTCGGAGAAAGAAAAAAAAAAAAAAGCATTCACTCACGTGTTTTATTTTTCTTATTTAATAGGAAGAAGAAAGTACTGTACAAATCAGGGACTTAAGACTCCCACAAGAGCCCGGAGTCTTAAGTGGACAATGAGCCATTGAAAACCATGCCAGGGTCAGTCACGGTGGCTTAGCCTGTAATCCCAACACTTTGGGAGGCCAAGGATGGCGGGTCACTTGAGGTCAGGAGTTCGAGACCAGCATGGCCAGCATGGTGAAACCCCGTCTCTAGTAAAAATACAAAAGTTAGCGGAAGTGGTGGTGTGCGCTTGTAATCTCAGCTACTTGGGAGGTTAAGGCAGGAGAATCGCTTGAAACCTGGAAGCGAAGGAGATTGCAGTAAGCCGAGATCGTGCCACTGCACTCCTGTCTGGGCGACAGAGCAAGACCCTGTTTAAAAATAATAATAATAAATAAATAATAAAATATGGGCTTGGTGGTTTACGCCTGTAATCCCAGCACTTTGGGAGGCCTAGGCGGGCGGATCACCTGAGGTCGGTAGTTCGAGATCAGCCTGGCCAACATGGCAAAACCCTGTCTCTACTAAAAATACAAAAAAAAATTAGCCGGGCGTGGTGGCGGGCGCCAGTAATCCCAGCTACTCGGGAGGCTCGGGAGGCTGAGGCAGGAGAATCGCTTGAGCCCGGGAGGCGGAGGGTGCAATGAGCCGAGATTGCGCCACTGCACTCCAGCCTGGGCAACAGAGCGAGACTGTCTCAAAAAGAAAAAGAATTGTGGCATTTTTCAAGTATGTTTGGCAAGCTGCTTCCTGGTCGTGGGCGTCGCCCTCCGCACCCCCGTGCTTGTCCCCTGAGAGGAGAGGAGAAAGGAGCAGCTCTGAGCCCCGCGACCCCGCGACCCCGCGCCGCCATCCGCTCTCGGCCGCCACGCCTGGGTCCTGCCGCCTCCCGACGACAACGTCGCCGCTTCACAGGAGGCACGGGACCTGGCGAGCGGCGACCGCGAACGCCTCTGCCGGCCGCCCAGCAGCCCCCCGCCAGGCCCCGGCGTCCCCAGCACCGCCCGGAGTCACCCCACCCCCCTCCTCGGCGTTCTCTCCTCCGCCCGCGTCCCCTCGCCCGCCCCGACGTCCCCTCGCCCGCCCCGACGTCCCCTCGCTGCGCCTTAGAGTCCTCTCTGCCCGGGGGTCCCTCTGCCCTCTGGGCTTCCTCCAGTCCCTGGTTCCTCCCCCTAACCCCCGGTGTCCCTACTGCTCCTCGGAGTCACCCACACCCACGTCCCCTAGCCTCCGCGGCGTCCCCTTCTCCCCTGCGTCCCCTCGCTCCCTCCCAGAATCCCTGTGGCTCCGGGATCCCCCTGATCCCGGGCCTCCACCCGGGCATCTCCTCAGTCCCACCCCCCGGTGCCAGTCCCCGCATCCCGGCGTCCCCTCGCCGGGTCACTCCGCGACGCGGAGAAGGCGGAGCCCGAGTGTCGGCCGCCGGGTAGCCGCTCCGCTGCGGCGCCGCAGTTCAGTATGGGATGTCCCAGGGCATCAGTGTTCCCACACCCGAGAAACGACACTCGCCAGCGCTCTAAATTGGTGCTGGAATTCGGGAAAGAGGGCATTTTTCTTCCGCAGCCTTCAAGCCCTACGACCATACTGGAGAAACGAGGTCTTTAGCGATGCGAAGTCGCATGCTTGCTGTGACCTCGTGGCGCAATGGTAGCGCGTCTGACTCCAGATCAGAAGGTTGCGTGTTCAAGTCACGTCGGGGTCAAAGTTGGGCTTTTTTTTTTTTTTTTCCTTAATTGTAGAGAACTGGAAGGAGAAGAATAAAAGTCATAAATGAAGAAATTAAGCCCCGTGCAAGATCTGTTGTCCTTCCAACGCAACGGAAAACAACTCGTTTTTCCTTTCCCTGGGAGTAAAAAAACCGTTCCGTTCCGAGGGAAAGAGTTTCCGGTAAGAGGGGCACCACCAACCCTCCGAGTGAACCCCGAGGGAGCTGGAAGCCACCCAGCCCGGTCGCAGGGAGGGTGCCCTGCCCGCCACGCCCACTTCTGCCCCCTCGCCGACTCACCTGGGCTCTCACCTGGAAGGGGTCCCTCGCGTCCCGGAAGTGTGCTCCCCACCCTAAGGACTGGTGTCTTTTGCATCTCCGTCTTCTCCCTGCCTGCCTTGAAATTCTCTTTTTTTGTCTGCTGCACTTTCAGGTATTCCTAGTCTCAGTGATGGTCTCTCTGGTGGTCCTTTCTCTGACACTTGAATTGACACCTCATTCTCAGCAGGTCTATAATTTGGCCACAGCCGTAAGGCCTGGATATTCACTTCAATGTTGTCTAACATTTGTTACCGTGTATTACATCTGGTTGGAGGGTTCATAGGATCTAATATTATGAAACATGATGTTCAGGTCTGAATTCTCTCCACCTGCATGGTCCAAAACCCCCAGGCCAAGAAATTATAGTTTCCCAGGTTAGGAGACCCCACAGATGCTGGCAGAAGTTGAGGTAAATTCTCTCTGAGAGAAATACACCCTCACAATAGGCCTTCTAGTTTTCCCACATAGAAAGTCTCAGTTGAAATTTACTCATAATATATTTTAAAGGAAAATAAAATCTGTGAAGCTGATTCTGCTGTCTACTGTTTTTGCAAAAACAGCAGAATCAGATCCACAGATTCCGGTATGGAGATTATCAGATACTGAATACACAATGGATATGTTTAATCTTTTTCAAAAAATAAAAGAGGGGACCAAAAAGTTAACTAGAGAATGATAAACAATAAAAATATATGTGTAAATAACTAAAAAAAAAAAAAATTCTAGCAATGAAAGATTTAATACTTGAAATTAGAAACACAATGGATATATTTAACAGCAGATCAGACTGAGTTGAAAAAAGAATAAAATGGAATATTGTGGTAATTCAAAATATGTGGTCAGGTGCGACTAAATATACAAATTGACAACTGCTCGACCATATTATAAAAATAGAGGGCCAGGCATGGTAGCTTATGCCTGTAATCCCAGCACTTTGGGAGGCCCAGGAGGGAGGATCTCTTGATCCCAAGAGTTCAAGACCAGCCTGGACAACATGGCGAGACCCCGTCTCGGATGTAGTGGTGCACCGCTGTGGTCCCAGCTACTCAGGAGGCTGTGGCAGGAGGATCACTTGAACCCAGGAGCTCAGGAGGCTGCAGTGAGCCATGATCACACCACTGCACTCCAGCCTGGGCAATAGAGACCCTGTCTCAAAAACAAAACAAAAAGTAGGCCGGACGGATCACCTGAGGTCAGGAGTTCGAGACCAGCCTGACCAACATGGAGAAACCCCATCTCTACTAAAAATGCAAAACTACCCAGGCGTGGTGGTGCATGCCTGTAATCCCAGCTACTCAGGAGACTGAGGCAGAAGAATCGCTTGAACCTGGGAGGCAGAGGTTGCTGTGAGTCAAGATCATGCCATTGCACTCCAGCCTGGGGAACAAGAGCGAAACTCTGTCTAAAAAAAAAAAAAAAAAAAAAAAAAAAAAAAAAGTCAAGGAACTACGTTTTGGTATAAAATTCTTTGATTTCTTTTAGGGCCTGCTGTCTGTCACGTTGGTATCTTATTGCTACGAAAAGTCAGTCTTAAAGTCTCTGTTTCTTTCTTTCTTTCTTTTTTTTTTTTGAGATAGAGTTTCGCTCTTGTTACCCAGGCTGCAGAATCTCGGCTCACTGCAACCTATGCCTCCTGGGTTCAAGCAACTCTCCTGCCTCAGTGTCCCAAGTAGCTGGGATTACAGCCGTGGTGCACCACCACGCCTGGCTAATTTTGTATCTTTAGTAGAGATGGGGTTTCACTATTTCGGTCAGGCTGGTCTCAAATTCCACCTCAGATGATCCACCCACCTCGGCCTCCCAAAGTGCTGGGATTACAGGCATGAGCCACCACGCCCGGCCAAGGTCTCCGTTTAAAATTGATGCTGGGCAACTGTGCCTGAATTCCAAAGGGAGGAAGGTATGAGGAAGCACGACTACCCATTCCCACCACGGCGTGAAATCGTATTTCAGGTTTACTTTAGAAATGCGCTTGGCCACCGGCCGGGCGCGGTGGCTCAAGCCTGTAATCCCAGCACTTTGGGAGGCCGAGACGGGCGGATCACGAGATCAGGAGATCAAGACCATCCTGGCTAACACGGTGAAACCCCGTCTCTACTAAAAAATACAAAAAACTAGCCGGGCGAGGTGGCGGGCGCCTGTAGTCCCAGCTACTCGGGAGGCTGAGACAGGAGAATGGCGTGAACCCGGGAGGCGGAGCTTGCAGTGAGCTGAGATCCGGCCACTGCACTCCAGCCTGGGCTATAGAGCGAGACTCCGTCTCAAAAAAAAAAAAAAAAAAAAAAAAAAAAAAAATGCACTTGGCCGAGAGGAGGGGTCCGTTCTGTTGGCTGGGGAGCCTAGGAGTTTTAGTTTACACCACATACTGGCATCCTTGGCTCCAGAGGGGAGGAATGAGCTTGGGCTTCAGAACCGAGAATGTTCCTATCAGAATCTGTTCCTTCAATGGGCTAAAGCCTGAGCACATGTCACCAAAGCTGGAGAGCTAAGCGGCACAAGCCAAGATCTGGAACTCACCTTCTGTTCCTCCCACGCGCCATCTGAACTTGATACTCAGCATGAGAAACTCCTTAGCGTCAGCCCCACTCCCACCTCAGAGGAGGGGCAGCCTTCCTCAGCGGGGACTTCAGCCCTGGGGGACACTGCCTGGCCAGGCCTTGGTGAAGAGTCCTCACGACCTCATTCCCTGGAGCTGCCTGTGGGAGACGGAACTCTAGAATCTGAGTGTCAGAAAGAAACTGGGTGATCTCAGCCTAGTTCGTGCTCCAGGGGATACACAAAACTGACAGTGGCTGGGAATAGAGGCAAAAAGTGTCCAGAGCGATTACAGAACTGGAAGGTCTCATTTGTATAAAACAGACAGAATGCCAGGGACCCATAGACTCCCACTCACACAAGACTAGAAAGGAAAAGGCCAAAACATTAGCGATAATGATCTCTGGGTGGCAAGATAACAGATTTAAAAAAAAATCTTTTTGCCTGTGTTTTATTATTTTAAAGCAACAAACAGTAAAGAATAGTGGTAAATGTTCCAGCCTGCAGTGAGAGGACCTGGCTGGAAATCCTGACTCCTGCCCTGATTAGTTGTGTGGCCTGGGACAGTTTATCTAACCTCTCAGTCCCCAACTTCTTCATCTGTAAAATGGGAATAATAGTGGTCCCCATCTTACAGGGCAAATAAGAGAATTCAGTGAGTGGATTAGAGTTCACACTGCGTGAGTGAACATAGAGAGCTTCAAACAGTGCCTGGCACATGGCAAACACCATAGATGCTGGCGGTGTGTTCACCAGTACTCTGTAAACCAAAAGTAAAATTCTGACCAGGTGTGGTGGCTCACACCTGTAATTCCAACACTTTGGGAGGCCAAGGCAGGAAGATCGCTGGAGCCCAGGAGTTTGAGGCCAGTCTGGGCAACATAGAAAGATCTCATCTCTACAAATAATAATTTAAAAACTTAGCCAGGTGTGGTGACATGCACCTGTAGTCCCAGGTATACTCAGGAGGCTGAGGTGGGAGGATTGCTTGAGGCCAGGAGGTGAAGGCTGCAGTGAGCCATGATCATACTACTATACTCCAGCCTGGGTGACAGAGCGAGACCCTGTCTCAAAATAAAATAAAATAAATACAAAATAATAAAATAAAAACGTCTAAGCTCTCCAACTGACTGGCAGACACCCCCCCATTCCCTACCCCTGCCCCGCCCTCAGCCAAGGACATTCCAAAGTAAATCTGAAAATCTAGTTCAGGCCATGATGGGAAGAGGAGTCCACATGCCTCATGATACCCTTCTCCCTTTGGAATTCAGGTACAAGAGACCAACATTAATGTTAAAATAAAGATCTGGCCGGGCACAGTGGCTCACGCTTTAATCCCAGCACTTTGGGAGGCCAAGGCGGGTGGATCACCTGAGGTCAGGAGTTTGAAACCAGCCTGGCCAATGTGGTGAAACCCCGTCTCTACTAAAAACACAAAAATTAGCCAGGCATGGTGGCGGGCACCTGTATCCCAGCTACTAGGGAGGCTGAGGCAGAAGAGTTGCTTGAACCCAGGAGGTGGAGGTTGCAGTGAGCCAAGATCAGGCCACCGCACTCCAGCCTGGGCAACAAGAGCAAAACTCCATCTCAAAATAAATAAATAAATAAAAATAAACAATAATAAAATAAAGATCTTAAGACTGACAAAGCAATGTCTTTATAGGTACCAAATTCCAACCTGACTCTAGTATAGCATCACGTGACAGATAGCAGGCTCTGAAAGAAATCAATGTATTTTATTCCAGAATATATATATGTGTGTGTATATATATGTGTGTGTGTATATATATAGAGAGAGAGTTGTTGTTGTGTTTGAGATGGAGTTTCACTCTTGTCACCGAGGCTGGAGTGCAATGGCGCAATCTTGGCTCACTGCAACCTCTGCCTCCTGGGTTCAAGCAATTCTCCTGCCTCAGCCTCCCAAGTAGCTGGGATTACAGGCACGTGCCATCATGCCCAGCTAATTTTTTGTATTTTTAGTAGAGATGAGGTTTCACCGTATTGGCCAGGCTGGTCTTGAACTCCTGACTTCAAGTGATCCGATCCACCCTCCTCAGCCTCCCAAACTACTGGGATTACAGGCGTGAGGCACCACGCCCAGCCCCAGAATATATTTTTTTGGCATATTTTGAAATGGCCCTGCAAAGCTGTCTCTTGTAGAGGAAATTTACATTCTGTAGAGAATCCCCCTCCCTTTCCAGGTCTTTTTCCTGGTCCAGGAGATATTAACTAGGAGTCTGGTACGTTTTCAGGTCTGGTAAGAGCTCTAAAGCCCACCTCCTGGAGGCTTCCTCTGCATGAACAGAACCTCGGTCTCCACAACCCCCTATCCCCAGACACTCCTTTCTATTGATGCCGAGTATTTAGATCATAACTTAACTCTTTCAACCAATTGCCAATCAGAAAATCTTTGAATCCACCTATGACCTGGAAGCTCCAATCCACCCCCATCACTCCCACCTCTCACTCCCCTCTTTGAGTTATCCTACCTTTCCATACAGAACCAACGTACACCTTACATGTATTGATTGATATCTGCAAGTTCTGTCCCCCTAAAATGTATAAAATCACACTGTGACGCAACCACCTTGGGCATATATTCTCAGGACCTCCTGGGGCTGGGTCACAAGTTGTGGTCCTCACATTTGGCTCAGAATAAATCTCTTCCAATATTCTCCAGAGTATGGCTCTTTTTGACAGCAGCTCTTCTAGAATTCTTAATGTTTCCAAGGCTAAGAAACTCATCACTAGATTAGTCAGCAAAAGAAGACTGTGTAAGTTCAGAACTTAGACCAAGAGTGTGTTCCGCTGTCCCCCAACTCCAAGACAGGGACCCGGTGGTTCTGTGACCTGCGTGCTGTGATGGATCATTCAAATGCACGGCAGGCTCCTGAGGCCATCACAGGCCGCCTGGCTCTTCTCAGGCTCTCCTGGTGGGGGAATTTTGACCACAGTTAGCAAGGGATAGAGCCAAGGACAGTTTCGCTGTCTAAAAAGCAAAACATCTCAGCACACCGGCAGAGGGCGCAAATTGCAAGCCCAGGAATCACAGGGACGTCATCGGGAACATTTTTCCTCCAACATAGAACTAATGAACTGTGTGCTTGGGTATTCTCTAAAATAATTTCTGGAAAACCATGTAACCCTTGTACATGTTTCAAGTGGGCATAAAACATTTTCACCATAATTAAAAATAGTTGCAAGGGCTGGCATATTACAAATAGTAACATTTAAAAATAAAATGGTTACATCATTGTTTTAAATATATCCAATGACGTATACACACCACAATTTGATACTGTCACCCATTTTTGAAAAATACATGAACAAGCTCTTCCTTAAAGTCAGAAAGTTTCATCTTTCCTTTTTCTCTTCATATTTCCATTCCTTCCCTCCATCAATTTGTAATATACTTTTATGCTGAAAGTATTTTATTTACCACTCTGTCATGACTCTCGCCACAAAAATACAAACGTAAATTGAAAATTAAAATGTCTCATTTCCTGAGATCTTCAAAGGCTAAGTATTAACAATTTTTCTTCGGGATAGAATTATCACTATTTTTAAAAATCTTTTTTTGTCTCCCTCAAATCGTGGGAACTATAATTAATATCAACACAGTGTTGCTACAAACAACACAAATATATTACACATCTTGGTAATGTATTACAAGGTTTTGAAGTTGTCAGACTGCCTCTTTGTTTGGCTCCTGAGAAGTGTTTCCGCCTTGGGGCAATGTGAGGTACAATGTGGGTGAGAAGGTATCTTTCTTTAGTGACAAATACACTGCCAAGAGAAAGGAGAAGGCAGTTTTCTTTTTTTTTTTTTTTTTTTTTGAGACGGAGTCTGGCTCTGTCACCCAGGCTGGAGTGCACTGGCGCGATCTCGGCTCACTGCAAGCTCCGCCTCCCGGGTTTACGCCATTCTCCTGCCTCAGCCTCCCGAGTAGGTGGGACTACAGGCGCCCGCCACCTCGCCCGGCTAGTTTTTTGTATTTTTTAGTAGAGACGGGGTTTCACCGTGTTAGCCAGGATGGTCTCGATCTCCTGACCTCGTGATCCGCCCGTCTCGGCCTCCCAAAGTGCTGGGATTACAGGCTTGAGCCACCGCGCCCGGCCGAGAAGGCAGTTTTCATCAGAAACTTGGGAATCTGGAACAGTAGTTGCTTTTTTTTTTTTTTTTTTTTTTTGAGATGGAGTCTCACTCTGTCACCCAGGCTGGAGTGCAATGGCATGATGGCATGATCTCGGCTCACTGCAGCTTCTGCCTCCCGGGTTCAAGCGATTCTTCTGCCCCAGCCTCTTGAGTAGCTGGAATTACAGGCACCTGCCATCATGCCCAGATAATTTTTGTATTTTTGTAGAGACAGGGTTTCGCCATGTTGGCCAGGCTGGTCTTGAACTCCTGACCTCAGGTGATCCACCTGCCTCGGCCTGCCAAAGTGCTGGGATTACAGGTGTGAGCCTTAAAACTTTCCTTGTCACACACAGTATTCCCTTGTCACATACAGTTGACTGCTCCAGTTTGAAGATGCCATCAAAACCTGCTATGGAGAGACTGGGAAAGCTGACCGAGCCAGTGGCCCACTGGAGGGACCGCAGCAGAGCAGACGGAGCAACCACATCCCAGATGCTGGGGGAGGAGCACACCCCCAGGTCTTTGTATGGCCCCAGAGAGCTGGGCCAGATGTCACTGAGCCAAGTCAACCCAAAGGAAGCCTGGAGACCGAGTCACAGGTAGAATCTGTGCAAAGGGACGAGTAGACATTTTAAAAAATAAAAAGAAAAATGCAATTTTCCCAAATAACCTTATTACTTTATGATGAGGAATAACAGAACACCCATGAGTAGGTAGTTTTTCTGTTTTAAATTTTTTTTTTTTTTTTTTTTTTTGAGACATAGTCTCTCTCTTTCACCTAGGCTGGAATGCAGTGGCACCATCTTGGCTCACTGCAATCTCTGTCTCTCAGGTTCAAGCGACTCTCCTGCCTTAGCCTCCTGAGGCGCTAGGATGACAGGCGCCCACCACCACACTGATTTTTTGTATTTTTTTTTAGTAGAGACAGAGTTTTGCCCCGTTGCCCAGGCTAGCCTCAAACTCCTGACCTCAGGAGATCTGCATGGCTCAGCCTCTCAGAGTGCTGGGTTTGAGCCACCACTCCCGGCCTGTTTTACATGTTTTAACTTAGGTTAAAGAGTTGCTATTTTGGCTGGGCGCGGTGGCTCAAGCCAGTAATCCCAGCACTTTGGGAGGCCGAGACGGGCGGATCACGAGGTCAGGAGATCGAGACCATCCTGGCTAACCCAGTGAAACCCCGTCTCTACCAAAAAATACAAAAAACTAGCCGGGTGAGGTGTCGGGCACCTGTAGTCCCAGCTACTTGGGAGGCTGAGGCAGGAGAATAGCGTAAACCCGGGAGGCAGAGCTTGCAGTGAGCTGAGATCCGGCCACTGCACTCCAGGCTGGGCCACAGAGTGACTCCGTCTCAAAAAAGAAAAAAGAGTTGCTATTTTAAGTGTTACATATGTCTATAGTCTATTTAATTGCTTACTTTGCAATAAGACACTGAAATAATTTACAGCTCTTTAAACTCCACTTTTAGGGGCTGGACGCAGTGGCTCATGCCTATAATCCCAATGCCTTTGGAAGGCCAAGGCGGAGGGATCGCTCGCGGCCTGGAGTTCAAGACTAGCCTGGCCAACGTGGCAAGACTGCTACCCCCAACTGTTATTATTTTGAGATAGGATATCGCTCTGTCACCCAGGATGGAATGCAGTGGTGCCATCAGAGCTCACTGGGACCTTGAACTCCTGGGCTCAAGGAATCTTGATGCCTCAGCCTCCTGTCTATCTGGGACTACCAGCATGCAGCACCACACCGGACTAATTTTTTTATTTTTTGTAGCAATGGGGTCTCACTATGTTGGCCAGGCTGGTACGGACTGCTGGCTTCAAGTGATCATCCAGCCTCAGCCTCCCAAAGGGATGAGATTATGGGCATAAGCCACCCCAACTGGCCTGGTTATTTTTTAATTAAAATTATTAATTAAATAATATTTATTTTTATTAGTGGTTCATGGGTGTAATCCCAGAACCTCAGAAGGCTGAGGAGGGAGGATTGCTTGAACCCAGGAGTTCAAGACCAGTCTACCAACATAATAAGACCCAGTGGCTACCAAAAATAAGTAAATAAATAATTAGTCGGGAGTCTAAGTTCCAGCTACTTGGGAGACTGACACGGGAGGATCACTTGAGCCCAAGAGGTTGAGGCTACAGAGAGCGATGATCGCAGCACTGCACCCGAACCTGGGTGATAGAGTGAGACCCTGTACCCAAAAAAAAAAATAGAGGTAGTTTGCACTTGAATGCAACTTAAGTCCGCTACTTGTTGAAGACTGCCCATGATTGTCTGGTCTTAGACATTTTGAAATGGGATGAAATGTATGTACCTTAGCAGAAAGAACAGACTTTAAAGTTAGACATATCTACATTCAAATCCTGGTTTGACCAGTTGCTTTTACGTAAGCCTTAGTTTTCTCATCTATGAATAATAAGAATAAGAGATAATGGCTGGGCGCAGTGGCTCGCGCCTATAATCCCAGCACTTTGGGAGGCCGAGGCGGGCGGTTCACGAGGTCAGGAGATGGAGACCATCCTGGCTAACACGGTGAAACACCGTCTCTACTAAAAATACAAAAAATTAGCCGGGCGTGGTGGAGGGAGCCTGTATTCCCAGCTACTCAGGAGGCTGAGTCAGGAGAATGCCGTGAACCCAGTAGGCGGAGGTTGCAGTGAGCCGAGATCGCGCCACTGCACTCCAGCCTGGGCGACAGAGTGAGACTCTATCTCAAAAAAAAAAAAAAAAAAAAAAAAAAGAGATAATAATGCCCATTGTGATTTTTTTTTTTTTTTCTTTTTGGTAGGAATCAAATGAGAATGCGTTACAGGGCCTGGCAGTTAGGTGTTCAAAACTGGGGATTATTCTTGTGGTGATGCTGAACAAGGCGGTCTTTACGCTTCCACTGCTCTGAGGGCCAGGATTTCTGGGGCCAGCTCTTGCCCTAAATTCTTGTGTGACCTTGGGCAAATCCCATTTTCCTCTGAGGCCCAGTGACCCCATGTGTCCAATGCAAGCTGGGCGCCTGGAGAGGCCTCGAGCTTTGACACTCTCGTGCTAACTCTCTACAGCCTTGCTGCTCAGAAGGTGGGCCTCAGACCCGCAGCAGAGGAGGCCTGGGAGTAGCTGCGGATTCTCAGACCCCATCCCAGACCTACCCCAGACTCTGTGATTCTCATGCACGTTGCGACCGAAAAGGTTCTGCCCCACTGTTCTGGATTAAACTGATTTGAGGTACCTTCGTGAAAGAACCAAACCACCAGAATGATTGGGAATTTAGACATTTTGTTGACTCTAGGAATTAGGCATATCCTGACAGTTTAGAGACATTACTCTTCATTTCCGACTCCTCGCATCTGAAAATATGGAATTTATTCATTCTGAATGTTTTATTTCTGGGGACAGCAGGTACTCCCAGTGCATTTGCTGAATGAATGATGAGCTGTGTATGGAGTTGGATATTCCTGTTTTTTGATTATCTGATGTTAGATGATGACCTTTAGTTCCCACTCTGTTTCTGGAATCAGGCAGAGGTAATTTCCAGTCCCCTATCTGCCACTAATTAGCCATTTAGCTCCAGGCAAGTTACTTAAACCATTTGAACTGCAATTCACCCATCTGAAGAAAGCAAGTGATAACCCCCTCTAGGATCCTTGTCAGGATTATGAGGTAATGGCTGCAAACACTCAGCCCAACCCGGAATACGGCAGCTGTTAATGATATTACAAGAAGGAAATGTCATTACATCAAATAGTAGGTAATGGACAATGGTATTACATTATTATCGTTGTCGTTGTTAGTAATATCTTGGGGACAGATTCAAATGGAGCTATAGGACAAAAAGTGCTTCTGGGCATTCTCCCTCAGTGACCAGATGACACCCAGGTTCCTGGAAGATGGTCCCCTCCAAGGTCTTTGATATTACTTTTGGTCTGGTGTCACACTTGGTCCACAGTGGCCCCTCACAGGCATGGCCAAGCAAACACTCTTCTCCAAAGATGGCTTACAATCTGAGAGTCCTTGTACTTCTTACAAACACAGTCCCTCAGATGACTCCAAGTGGCCTTCGTAGTTGCACAGAGCTTTCTGGGCTGGAAAGATGGCGGACTGGATGTTCTCCTACTTTTTAATTTAATTTTTATTTTATTTTATTTTATTTTATTTTATTTATTGAGATGGAGTTTCACTCTTGTTGCCCAGGCTGGAGTGCAATGGTGATCTTGGCTCACTGCAACTTCCACCTCCTGGGTTCAAGTGATTCTCCTGCCTCAGCCTCCCGAGTAGCTGGGATTACAGGCATGCGCCACCACGCCCAGCTAATTTTGTATTTTTAGTAGTGACGGGGTTTCTTCATGTTGGTCAGACTGGTCTCGAACTCCCTACTGTCTTACGCATCCGTGTGAAGAGACCACCAAACAGGCTCTGTGTCAGCAACAAGGCTGTTTATTTCACCTGGGAGCAGGTGGGCTGAGTCCTAAAAGAGAGTCAGCAAAGGGTGGTGGGATTATCATTAGTTCTTATAGGTTTTGGGATAGGTGGTGGAGTTAGGAGCAATGTTTTTTTTTGTTTTTTGTTTTTTTTTGAGACAGAGTCTTGCTCTGTTGCCCAGGCTGGAGTGCAGCGGTGCGATCTCTGCTCACTGCAAGCTCCACCTCCCGGGTTCATGCCATTCTCCTGCCTCAGCCTCCCCAGTAGCTGGGACCACAGGCGCCCGCCACCATGCCCAGCTAATTTTTTGCGTTTTTAGTAGAGATGGGGTTTCACCGTGTTAGCCAGAATGGTCTTGATCTCCCGACCTCATGATCCACCTGCCTCAGCCTCCGAAAGTGCTGGGATTACAGACGTGAGCCACCATGCCCGCCCAGCTAGGAGCAATGTTTTACGGGCAGGGGATGGATCTCACAAAGTACATTCTGAAGGGTGGAGAGAATTATAAAGAACCTTCTTAAGGGTAGGGAAGATTAGAAAGTACATTGATCAGTTAGGGTGGGGCAGAAACAAATCACAATGGTGGAATGTCATCAGTTAAGTCTATTTTCACTTCTTCTTGTGGATCTTCAGTTGCTTCTGGCCATCTGGGTGCAGGTCACAGGGGATATGATGGTTTAGCTTGGGCTCAGAGGCCTGACACCTACCTCAGGTGACCCGCCACCTCAGCCTCCCAAAGCGCTGGGATTACAAGTGTGAGCCACCACGCCCAGCCCTTATTTATTTATTTATTGAGATAGGGTCTCACTCTGTTGCCCAGGCTGGAGTGCAGTGGCACAATCATGGCTTGCTGCTGCCTTGACCTCCCGAGCTCAAGCAATCCTCCTATCTCAGCCCCCTGAGTAGCTGGGACTAGAGGCTCATGACACCATGCCTGGCTAATTCTTAAATTTTTTGTAGAGATGAGGTCTTACTATGTCGCCCAGGCTGGTCTCCAACTCCAGGGCTCAATCTCCCATCCCATGATGCCGACTGTTTCTTGAGTCCAGGAGTCATGTTTGAAGGGAAACTGAATGACTTCAGCTAGGTCATCTCTGTCAAGACCTGAAGTATTTTATTGTAACCTCCAAAATCCAGCACTAGTCCCATTCTGTCCTGCACTCAACAGCAGTGCTGAGTCAACTGAGCTCCTGGCCAGTCTGGGGGCCTGAGCTCCTTCCTGGTTGAGCACGACCAAGCCCTCAGAGTTATCAGACATCCTTGACTATCTCTTGTCGGTCCGCACATCCTGAGTCCGGATTGCAGCAGCAATTGGCCTAGGCATTAACCTTGGGCACTGCCTGGAGATTGTTGCGCTGAGTCATAAAAGATGTTGCGGGGGAAATAAAGAGAAATCAGACTGTTACTGTGTCTATGTAGAAAAAGGAAGACACAAGAAACTCCATTTTGATCTGTACTAAGAAAAATACTTCTGCTTTGAGATGCCGTTCATCTGTAGCCCTAGCCCCAACCCTGTGCTCCTAGAAACATGTGCTGTATTGACTCAAGGTTTAAGGGATTTAGGGCTGTGCAGGATGGCTTTGGTAAAAATGTGTTTGCAGGCAGTATGCTTGGTAAAAGTCATCGCCGTTCTCCAGTCTCGAGTACCCAGGGACACAATGCACTACGGAAGGCCACAGGGACCCCTGCCCAAGAAAGCCTGGGTATTGTCCAGGTTTCCCCCCACTGAGACAATCTGAGATATGGCCTCATGGGAAGGGAAAGACCTGACTGTTCCCCAGCCCGACGCCCATAAAGGGTCTATGCTAAGGAGGATTAGTGAAAGAGGAAGGCCTCTATGGTTGAGATAAGAGGAAGGCATCTGTCTCCTGCTCATCCCTGGGAATGGAATGTCTCGGTGTAAAACTCGATCATACATTCTATTTACTGAGATGGGAGAAAACCGCCTTATGGCTGGAAGCGAGACATGCTGGCAGCAATACTGCTCCTTAATGCACCGAGATGTTTGTGTAAAGTCAAACATCAATCTGGCCTACGTGCACATCTAGGCACAGCACCTTTCCTTAAACTTCTTTAGGACACAGAGTCTTTTGTTCACATGTTTTCCTGCTGACCCTCTCCCCACCATCACCCTACAATCATACCGCATTCCCCTCGCCGAGATAGTAAAGATAGTGATCAATAAATACTGAGGTAACTCAGAGACCAGCGCCAGTGTAGGTCCTCACTTACTGAGCACCAGTCCCCTGGGCCCACTTTTCTTCCTCTATACTTTGTCTCTGTGTCTTATTTTTTTTCTCAGTCTCTCATTTCCACCTTGCGAGAAATACCCACAGGTGTGGAGGGGCAGGCCCCTTTCAAGATGTGGCCACATGTTTTGAACAAAAAGTCACAAAAGATGTGGCTGCATGTTTTGCCCATTTGGGCTTAAAATCTCAGGGTCTTACATCTGCATATGGCTAAGTGAGCTGGGTGGGGCAGACGGGCGTCCTCTGTCGGGGTGTATATGGGGGCACCTTGTAGGGCAGTGCTCCAAGTCCAGAGATGTATTAAGAGATTTCTTTGACATCTTGGACAAGGATATGGACTTCTGCTGAGCATACACGTCAGACGCTCTCTCGGTTGCCTGCTTTACACCCATTCTGCTCATATTCTGTTCTCACAGAACCATAATGATTTTTCTTTTCAAAGAACCAGCTTTCGGTTTTGTTGATTTTTCTCTATTGATTTCCTGTTTCCAATTCTATTGGCTTCTGCTCTAATTTCTTTTTTTCTTTTCTCTTGTTGGCTTTGGATTTAATTTGCTCTTCTTTTTCTTGTTTCCTACGGTAGAAGCTTAGATGATTGATTTTAGATCTTTTTCTTTTCTCATAGATGCAGTCAATGCTAGAAATTTCCCTCTAAGCACTGTTTTTTTTCTTCTGCATCCCGCAAACGCTGATAGTTTGTATTTTAATTTTCATAAGATTTAAATTCAATACCAACATATTTTAAAACTTTTCTTGAGATTTCTTCTTTGGCCCATGTGTTACTCAGAAGTGTGTTGTTGGCTGGGGCAGTGGCTCACGTCTGTAATCCCAGCACTTTGGGAGGCCGAGGCGGGTGGATTTCCTGAGGTCAGGAATTCAAGATCAGCCTGACTCAACACAGTGAAACGCTGTCTCTACTAAATACAAAAAATTAGCTGAGTATCGTGACCCATGCCTGTAATCCCACGTACTTGAGAGGCTGAGGCAGGAGAATCGCTTGAACTCGGAAGGCGAAGGTTGCAGTGAGCCAAGACCGTGCCACTGCACTCCAGCCTGGGCAGCAAGAGTGAAACTCTGTCTCAAAAGAGAAGTGTGCTATTTAATCTCCAGATATTTTGGGTTTTTTTCCAGCTAGCTTTCTATTAGTGATTTCTAGTTTAATTTTATTGTGTCCTGACAACATGCTTTGTGTGGTTTCTTTTTCTTTTTTTTCTTTTTTGAGACAGTTTCTCTTGTTGCCCGGGCTGGAGTGCAATGGCGCGATCTTGGCTCACCGCAACCTTTGCCTTCCGAGTTCAAGCGATTCTCCTGCCTCAGCCTCCCGAGTAGCTGGGATTACTGGCATGCATCACCACACCCGGCTAAATTTTGTATTTTTAGTAGAGACAGGGTTTCTCCCTGTTGGTCAGGCTAGTCTCGAACTCCCGACCTCAGGTGATCCGCCCACCTGGGCCTCCCAAAGTGCTGGGATTACAGGCATGAGTCACTGTGCCTGGCCCAAAATGTTCTTCTGAAGCCCTGTGCTTCTCTCGGCTTCCTTTAAATTGTGTGTGTGCGTGTGTGTGTGTGTGTGTGTGTGTGTGTGAGGCAGAGTTTTGCTCTTGTTGCCCAGGCTGCAGTGCAATGGCTGGATCTCAGCTCACCGCAATCTCTGCCTCCCGGGTTCAAGTGATTCTCCTGCCTCAGCCTCCTGAGTAACTGGGACTACAGATATGAGTCCTGGCTAATTTTGTAGTTTTAGTAGAGACGGGGTTTCTCCATGTTGGTCAGGCTGGTCTTGAACTCTCAACGTCAGGTGATATGCCCACCTGGGCCTCCCAAAGTGGTGGGATTACAGGCGTGAGCCACTGCACCTGGCCTGTGTGGTTTCTGTTCTTTTGAATTTGTTAAGGTGTGTTTTATGGCCCAGAAAATGGCCTATCTCATGAATGTTCCACGCTACCTTGAGAAGAATGTATATTCTGCTACTGCTGGATGAAGCAGCCTACAAATACTCATATATCCACTTGACTGGTGGTGCTATTGAGTTACTGAGCTTCTGCTCACTGGATCTGTTCATTTTTGATAGAGGGGTGTTGAAATCTTCAACTAATAATAGTGGATTCACGTATTTCTTCTTGTAGTTCTACCAGTTTTTGGCTTCACACATTAAGGATTGATATGGGGCTGGGTGAAGCACTTTGGGAGGCCGAGGTGGGCAGATTGCATGAGTCCAGGAGTTCAAGACCAGCCTTGGCAATTTGGCAAAATCCTGTCTTTACAAAAAGATACAAAAATTAGCCATAATGGTGGCATGTGCCTATAGTCCCAGCTACTCAGGAGGCTGAGGTGAGAGGATCGCTTGAGGTTGCAGTGAGCCGAGATCGTACCACTGCACTCAAGCCTGGGTGACACAGAGAGAGCAAGACCCTGTCTCAAAAAAAAAAAAAAAAAAAAAAAAAAAAAGACGGTTATGCATTCACCCCTTTACCATTGTGTAATACCCCTATAAAGATATCCCTTTATTTGCTCTGAAATCTGTCTGAAGTCAGTAGAGCTAACCCTTGCTTTCTGTTGATAAGTGTTAGTATAATATATCTTTCTCCATCCCTTTGCCTTTAACCTAGATGTGTCTTTATATTTAAAATAGCTTTATTTTATTATTATCATTATTATTATTATTTTAATAGAGATGAGATCTTGCTACGTTGCCCAGGCGGGTTTCGAACTCCTGGGTTTAAGCAGTCCTCCCACCTCAGCTCCCAAATTGCTGGGATTACAGGCATGAGCCACCTTGCCTAGCCTATGTTTCTTTTTCTTTTTTAAAGAACTTTATTCAGTGGTTCCCCAAAAGTTTGCAATATACATTTACAATTAATTCAAGTCCACTTTCAAATAACAACATGTCACTTCACAGGTAACACAAGTGCTTTATAATAACAAAATAATCCTAATTCCTCCTTCTCATTCCTTTCTATGGTTGCTGTCGTTCATTTCACTTAGGCATACGTAAGCATATCTAAGTTTCAAGGGGTTGATCCTGGTTTGCCTAAACCAATCACCAATGCCCCTTGTCTAACCCACCACCACAAGCCTGTTTTGGAGCTATCATGGGGAAGGGTGTTGGGTTTCCCACTATAGGTAAGCTTGGATTCAACCATTTTCATTTTGATTTTAGATGATAGGGTGACCTTAGCAGGTTGGGCAACTTGGGGACATCCAATCCGGGTTGTTAGAGTTTCTCATACATGTGGATTGGAATTATCTTGATTTTGCCACTTTTCATTGTTTATGTGTTCCTTGGGAGGCAACCACATGTTTAGGAATGTTTGCCACATGGTTATTAAGTTTCAAAGAGGAGGAATTATGTAAGATTTAAATTCATGACCAGGCTCAGTGGTTCACGCCTGTAATCCCAGCACTTTGGGAGGCCAAGGTGGGAGGATCACTTCAGTGCAGGAATTAGAGACCAGCCTGGGCAACATAACAAAACCCCATCTCTACCAACAACAACAACAACAACAACAAACATATTAGCTGGGCGTGGTGACATGAGCCTACTTGGGAGGCTAAAGCGGGAAGATCACTTGAGCTAGGGAGTTAAAGGTTGCGGTGAGCCATGATTGTACCACTGCACTCCAAAGTGGGTGACAGAGCAAGATGCTGTCTCGAGAAACAAAACAAAACAAAAAAACACCACCACCAACAAAAAACAGGCTGGCCACAGTGGCTCACACCTGTAATCCTAGCACTTTGGAAGGCAGAGGTGGGCAGGTCACTTGAGGTCATGAGTTTGAGAGCAGCCTGGCCAACATGGTGAAACCCTGTCTCTACTGAAAATACAAAAATTACCCAAGCATGGTGGCGTGTGCCTGTAGTCCCAGCTACTTGGGAGACTGAGGCATGAGGATCCCTTGAATCCAGGAGGCAGAGCTTGCAGCGAGCCGAGATCGTGCCACTGCACTCCAGCCTGGACAACAGAGTGAGACTGTGTTTCAGAACAAAAATAAACAAAAATAAATAAATAAAACCCCCAAACCTGACGCTTTGAACTGCTACGGTGGTGGCTAAGTGCATGCATCACACCTCACAGTTAGGAGAAAATCACAAAGCAAACACTGGGCTCTGAGATAAACCAGACCAAACCAAAAAAACCAGGGTCACTCTGTTAAGTCCTAGTATCCCAAATCAGTGAAACTTGAGCCGTTCCTGGAAGTTGTTGACTCCCTGACCTGAAATTCTTCTCTCTGATTTTTGTAATGCTAATATCTGAAGATGTGTTATGACCTTTATGGATACGATTTTCATGTGACGTTTTCGCTGTTTTTTTCTTTTTTTTTCGTATCATTAACGGACAGATAGTAACTTTAGTAATCTTGTCTTTCTTTCTTTCTTCAAAAACCTGTAGTGTTTTCTCATTTGGAAATCCATTCCCTGAAGTCTGACTGTGCAGTTGTTGTGCAGATAACATTCTTTCCTTGTCTAAAATGCATCTGCCTCTGGCTTTTTCTCGCACTAGGAAGGGTCTACCCAGAAAGCCTTGAGGCGCTGATCTATCTCCTGGAGCTGCAGGGGCGGTTTGTCCAAGTGCACAAATGAACCTAGATCATTTCTAAAGCTCCTATAACTTGGAGATGATGATGTTAATAGTGACGGCTTATATTTGCATTCCTCAATAGGGTTCACAGGCAGGCATGGCTGCTCATGTCGGTAATCCCAACACTCTGGCAAACGCAGGCTGGAGGATCACTTGAGCTCAGGAGTTTGAGGCTCGCCTGGGCAACATAGGTAGACCCCGTCTCTACAAAAACTAAAAAATTGGCCAGGCATGGTGGTGAGCGCCTGTAATCCCTACTAAGGAGGCCGAAGTGGGAGGATCACTTGAGCCTAGGAGGTTGAGGCTGCAGTGAGCTGAAATCATGCCACCACACTCCAGCCTGGGTGACAGAGTGAAACCCTGTCTCAAAAAAAAAAAAAAAAAAAAAAAAGGAGTCACAGTGCACTTTTACACTCATTTCATCCTTTGATCTTCCCAATAAGGATGAATTTCATGAGGCAATAAACCTTAACTCTCAAGAATCCTGTTTTTTTTTTTTTTTTTTTTTTTTTTTTTTTTTGAGACAGTTTCACTCTTGTTCCCCAGGCTGGAGTGCAGTGGCGTGATCTCGGTTCACTGCAACCTCCGCCTCCCAGGTTCAAGCCATTCTCCTGCCTCAGCCTCCTGAGTAGCTGGGATTACAGGCGCGTACCACCATGACCAGCTATTTTTTGTATTTTTAGTAAAGACGGGGTTTCACCAGACCTCAGATGATTCGCCCGCCTCGGCCTCCCAGAGTGCTGGGATTACAGGCGTGAGCCACCGCGCCGGGCCTCCTGTGTTTTTTTTGACTGTTTG
This sequence comes from Macaca thibetana thibetana, assembly GCF_024542745.1. Lineage (NCBI taxonomy): Eukaryota > Metazoa > Chordata > Mammalia > Primates > Cercopithecidae > Macaca > Macaca thibetana. The sequence goes on along the minus strand of NC_065593.1, from coordinate 2,197,511 downwards.
CTGGCTTTGTTTCTGTTTTACTTTCTAGATTCTGTCTGATTCTTGGCCAGGTCTGTTTCTGGCTTGGGTTCTGATTTGTATACAGCGACTTATGCCCCCTTCATTGAGGTTTTCACTATCTGACCATTAGCCGATCTCTGCCAGACAGCGGACTGAACAGGAATTCTGACTATTGGTGGTGGATTTTTGTTGTTCTTGTTTTGGTTTATGCGTTTATCTTGGAGATCCCAATGTCTCCTGGCTCCTCGGTTTTGTCTTTGTTGTTTATATACAGTGTGAGGACAAGTTACTCAATTAGAAAAGGGCCTTTTCTTTCCCTGGAATGGAGAGCAGCCTCTGATGCCTGTAGATCAACCAATTGGTCAGTTTTGAGTTCTATGTTTTCCTTGATGATTTGTGGGCAAAGTGAACAAAACTGAAAAAGCTGGCTCTCTTTCTGTGTGTCTAAGTGCATTTATTTATTTTTTGAGGCAGGGCCTCACTCTGTCACCTAGGCTGGAGTGCGGTGGCACAATCACAGCTCACTGCAGCCTCCACCCCACTCTGTGCTCAAGCGATCCTCCCACCTCAGCCTCCCAAGTAGCTGGGACTACAGGCGCATGCCACCACACCTGGCTAATTTTTGTATTTTTTTTTTTTGTAGAGATGGGGTTTCACCATGTTGCCCATGCTGGTGTTGAACTCCTGAGCTCAAACAATTCTTCTGCCTCAGCCTTTCAAAGTGCTGGGATTACAGACGTAAGCCACTGCACTAACCCATGTATCTAAATTTAAAAAGCCTTCCCCTTTCTTGCCAAAAATAGATATTTGTCTTTTACAATCACCTGTTTATACTCTCTGCCTCCCTTGCTCTCTCCTTCTCTGTCTTCATTTAATATCTGTGATTCTCTTGGCTTTGCCCTTTTCCAATATTGGCTTTATCCTAGGGCCAGCAGCTGCATTATGGCTGTAGCACTTCCAGACATAACATTTAGATACCGCTGGGTGTGGTGGCTCACGCCTGTAATTCCAGCACTTTGGGAGGCCAAGGCAGGTGGATTGCTTGAGCTCAGGAGTTCGAGACCAGCCTGGACAACATGGTGAAACCCTGTGTCTACAAGAATATACAAAAATTAGCCAGGCTTGGTGATGGGCTCCTGTGGTCCCAGCTATTTGGGAGACTGAGGTGGGAGGACCTCTTAAGCCCAGGAAGCAGAGGTTGCAGTGAGCCAAGATCACACACTGCACTCCAGCCTGGGCAAAAGAGTGAGACTCTGTCTCAAAAAAAAAAAAAAAAAAAAAAAAATTCGGATACCGCAATATCTGAAGGAGAAGATAGGGGCCTTTTTCTTGTCTGACTGTTAGAAATAGGAAACGTTTTCCAGAAACACCATTAGATTTTCACTCAGGATTCATGGCTAGAATTGGATCATGAGCTTGGGCAACATAGTGAGACTTTCTCTAATATACATATAAATACATTAAATAGAATTGGGTCATGCATGTCCATTCCTACATAGGGCCCTGAGAAGGCAAATGAGATTCTTGTGCCTGGCTAAAATGAGCCATTTGGGGTGAAAGGAATGTTGGGGAACTAGCCATAATGACCACCATCAATTCTACAATAAAAAGAGTATCGAGGGCCGGGTGCGGTAGCTCACGCCTGTAATCCCAGCACTTTGGGAGGCCGAGGCGGGCAGATCATGAGGTCAGGAGTTCGAGACTAGCCTGGCCAACATAGTGAAACCTCATCTCTACTAAAAATACAAAAATTAGCCAGGCATGGTGGCACATGCCTGTAGTCCCAGCTACTCAGGAGACTGAGGCAGGAGAATTGCTTGAACCCAGGAGGTGGAGGTTGGAATGAGCCAAGATCTAGCCACTCCAGCTTGGGCAAAAGAGTGAGAGTTCATCTCAAAAACAAAAAAGAGAATTGGGGCTGGGCACGGTGGCTCACGCCTGTAATCCCAGCACTTTGGGAGGCCGAGGTGGATGGATCACTTGAGGTCAGGAGTTCAACACCAGCCTGGCCAACATGGTGAAACCCCATATTCACTAAAAATACAAAAAAAATTAGCTAGGTATGGTGGCATATGTCTGTAATCCAAGCTACTCGGGATGCTGAAGCAGGAGAATCGCTTGAACCTGAGAGGTGGAGGTTGCAGTGAGCTGAGATCGTACCATTGCACTCTGTACTTCAGCCTGGGCGACAGAGTGAGACGCCATCTCAAAAAAAAAAAAAAAAAAAGAAAGAGAGAGAGAATCTTAGTGGATTGGAGTTTTCACCTGTAACATGTAACGCTAGAAGCATGGGAATGTGTAAAATATGATGGCTGCAAACATTCAGAAAGCACACGCCACAATATCCTGAGAAAGTACCCACTAGAAAATGAAAAGCTAATCAGAATTTTAAAATACAGGTAAGACGGAGACGTGGTCAGAACATGGTGAGTATGAGATGCTGAATAAGGCCCCCCAAAGATGTCCGCATCCTAACTCTTGAAACCTGTGAATACGTAACCTTGCGTGGCAAAGGGACTTGGAGATGTGATTACTGCAAGGATCGTAAGATGCAAAGGTTATTCTGGGTTATCGGGTAGGCCTAATGGAATCTCTTTTTCTGAGAGGAAGACAAGAGAGTAAAAGCTGGAAAAAGGAGACGTGATGAAAGAACAGAGGCTGCAATGATGCGCTTTGGAGATGGAGGAAGAGGGAGGTGGCATCTAGAAGCAGGAACAGGCAAGGGAATGGATTCTTCCTGAGCCCCAGCAAGAAAGCAGTTCTGCCAACACCTTGATTTCAGCCCCACGAAACCCATTTCAGGCTTCTGACCTCTGTTAACTAGTAACTTTGTGTTATTGTAACCCATTAAATTTGTGGTAATGTGTTACAGCAGCAATCAATAAACACTTATCACGAGTGACCAAAATTAATTCAAGAAGAGGTTAAAAAAAAACCCTGAATAGACCAGCAACTTCTAAGTAAATAGAAAACTTTTTACTTTTTTTCTTATTTTTAAATAAAATGCCCCTTCTATAAAGGCATCAGATGGTCCTCTAGGGGAGTGGCCTTCAAACCTTCAAGAAACAGATCATTCTTATGGTATTTGAAAAATTACGGAGCCTAAAGATAGACGGAAGCCGGGCGCAGCGGCTCACGCCTGTAATCCCAGCACTTTGGGAAGCCAAGGCAGGAGGACTGCTTGAGTTCAGGATTTCAAGACCAGCCTGGGCAGCATAGTGAGACCCCTGTCTCTATAAAAATAAATAAATATCAAAATCCTGAATATAATATTAGCAATAAATCTACCGCTATATACCTGTTATAGTATACTATTAGGAATAAGGGAAGTTTATTCCAGGAATCAGTGACAGCTACACATTAGGAAATCTACAATGAACTTATATTAACAAGCAAAAAGAGAAGAAAAATATGATTATTTCAATTAATACTAAAAAAAAAAAAAATCTGTGAGCACGGTGGCTCATGCCTGTAATCCCAGCACTCTGGGAGGCCAAGGTATGAGGATCGCTTAGAGCCCAGGAGTTTGAGACCAGTCTGGGCAATATAGTGAGACCTCTTTGTCTCTATAAAAAATATGAAAACAGGCCGGGCATGGTGGATCATGTCTGTAATCCCAGCACTTTGGGAGGCCTAGGCAGGTGGATCACCTGAGGTTGAGACCAGCCTGACCAACATGGAGAAACCCCATCTCTAAAAAAAAAAAAAAAAAATACAAAATTAGTCGGGCATGGTGGCACATGCCTGTAATCCCAGCTACTCGGGAGGCTGAGGTAGGGGAGTTGCTTGAACCCAGGAGGCGGAGGTTGTGGTGAGCCAAGATCGCACAATTGCACTCCAGCCTGGGCAACAAGAGTGAAACTCCGTCTCAAAAAAAAAAAAAAAGGAAAAAGAAAACAAAATTAGCCAGGTTTGGAGCCAGGTGGGAGGATTGCTTGAGTCAGGGTGGTTGAAGCTGCTTTGAGCCGAGATCAAACCATTGCACTCTAGCCTAGGTGACAGAGAGAGATCCTGTCCCAAAACAAAACAAAACAAACTGATAAAATTCAACTTTAATACATGCTTTTAATAATACATTTCAGAAAGTTAAGAACCATATATGAACATAATTATGACTATTTATCAAGCATCAATAACAAATTCATCATATCCCTAGTCCAGTGAGTGTCCCATTCCCTAGATAAGTACTGATTAGACTAGGGATATGATTTAACTAGAAGACAGTATTTTCATGAGGTGCATTCTTTCTGAATAAATCTGCAGATATAATGCAATGTCAAAATCCTAACAACAGGGTTCTTTGTTTTTTAAATTATTTTATTGTTTTGTCTTTTATTGAGATAGGGTCTCACTCTGCTGTCCAGGCTGGAGTGCAGTAGTGCAATCGTAGCTCACCGCAGCCTCAAACTGTTGGGCTCAGTCAATCCTGTCACCTCAGCCTCCCAAAGTGCTGGGGCTACAGGTGTGGGCTACCAAGCTCAGCCAACCACACATTGTTTTAAAAGCTATTTATCAGCCAACAGAGCTACTTCTTTCCTCCTTACTTTTCTTTTTCAGAGTTTTTGTTATATCTTCCTGTTTACACTATCAATTGCTTTTAGAGTCATTCTATTAAATTTTAAAATAATGGAATACACAGAAGTGGACTAAAACCTAATATGTTAATTGAAAATTAATTTTCCTGTTCTACTTTTTGGAAGGAAGTCACTATGTACAATCCATCTTTAAGGAGTGAGGAGTTATGCTCTGCATCACATGGACTTTTTACTTTTTGTTGCTATTGTGAAGGATTTCTTTTAGCATTTTCATATATGTTATTACCAATATAAAGGACTGATATGACTTGTTGAAGAACTTCTTTTTTTTTTTTTTTTTTTTTTGAGACAGAGTCTCGCTCTGTCGCCCAGGCTGGAGTGCAGTGGCCAGATCTCCGCTCACTGCAAGCTCCGCCTCCCGGGTTCGCGCAATTCTCCTGCCTCAGCCTCCCGAGCAGCTGGGACTACAGGCGCCCGCCACCTCGCCTGGCTAGTTTTTTTGTATTTTTAGTAGAGACGGGGTTTCACCGTGTTAGCCAGGATGGTCTCGATCTCCTGACCTCGTGATCCGCCCGTCTCGGCCTCCCAAAGTGCTGGGATTACAGGCTTGAGCCACCGCGCTCGGCGGAAGAACTTCTATGTAGCAACTTTATTAAACCCCTTTACCAATTCTATTAGTTTTTCTTCATATTTTATTTCTTTGGGTTGGGTTGTGTGGATTTTTTTTTTTTTTTTTTAGGAGATGGGGTCTCACTGTGTTGCCCAGGCTGGTCTCAAAACTCCTGGGTTCAAGTGATCCTCCCACCTCGGCCTTCCAAAGTGTTACGATTATAGGCATGAGTCACTGTGCCTGGTCCAGTCTGGCAATTTCTACTGTGAGTAATCCCTTTGCCTTTTCTTTCCTAATATTATACATTACATTTCCATTTCCTGTCTTATTACATCAGTCAGGACTTCCAGAAGATTATCAAAGAACAGCAGTGATCACAGATCTAGTGAACATCCTTGGATATTTGTCTGTTGAGACTCTCAGTTCTTTTGGAAAACTTCTCTACTCCATACGTGCAGTCCTCGTGGGACGAGACCAGTCACAGGGCACCTAATTCTACCCTGTAGGTACAAAGCTGGGTGCATGGTCCAGGGCAAGCCAAACATCAGACCCTATTTTCCCACCCAGGGCGATTGTTCCAGAGGTGGGCAAGAAACCTAAGCAGGGCCAACCAGATTTTCTCCCAGTTTTTTGTTTGTTAGTTTGGAGCCAGAAGAGAGGAGGGGAGGGCCTTACTTTCTGGTTTAACAGATGGGAAAGATAGAAACGAGGGCATCAGAGGCCACCCACCGCTGTAACCTGCACAGGAAGAGAAAGGTTGCTTGCAGAGGAGGAAGAGAAACCACGGAAAGAATCCCAACGGGCAAGGAGAAGGGAGGAGAGGGACCGAGATGGGGAGAGGGACGATCTTGTTTGTGTGTGTGTGTTTTTTTAAGATGAATTCTCCCTCTGCCACCAGGCTGGAGTGCAGTGGCGAGATCTCGGCTCACTGCAACCTCCGCCTCCCGGGTTCAAGCAGTTCTCCCGCCTCAGCCTCCCTAGTAGCTGGGATTATAGGCGCGCGCCAGGGCGCACAGCTAATTTTCGGTAGAGACGGTGTTTCACCATGTTGGCCTGGTGTTTCACCACGCCGAATGATCTTGTTTTTAAATCCCTGAATCCGGCCGGGCGCGGTGGTTCACGCCTGTAATCCCAGCACTTTGGGAGGCCGAGACGGGAAGATCACGAAGTCAGGAGATCGAGACCATCTTGGCCAACACGGTGAAACCCCTTCTCTACTAAAAATACAAAATAAAGTAGCCGGGCGTAGTGGTGGGCGCCTGTAGTCCCAGCTACTCGGGAGGCAGGAGAATGGCGTGAACCCGGGAGGCGGAGCTTGCAGTGAGCCGAGATGGTGCCACTGCACTCCAGCCTGGGGGACAGAGTGAGACTCTGTATCAAAAAAAAAAAAAAAAAAAAAAAAAAAAATTCCTGAATCCACACTTGCTGATTATGTGAGCCAAAAAATTTGTTTTCCGTTTTCTTTACTTACATTGGATCACTTACAATGGAAGGAATTTTGACTATTACAGAAATCATTCTTGTCCTGGTAACTGACACTTATTAGGTAATGGCTGGTGCCAGGCTGAGGGCAGGTGGCACTGGCTCAGGTCCTCCGCCCAGGCAACCCCAGTCTTCATAGCTGGCGACGAGATGTTCTTTCACGTTTGCAGATGAGGAAGCTGAGGCTCTGGGAGGAAAGCGCGCTGCCCACGCCCTTCTGGGCAACAGCCTCTTGTACTCCCACAGCAGGCTGACGGATAAACTTCCAACACGACCAGCGGGCACCAACTGTGCAACTTGGCAAATGGGAGCATGTTGCTCTATACTGGTAGATTCTAAGTTCTCTAATGGAACAACTGATGAAAGGAGAGGAGTATGCAACCAGCATCAAAACCAGCATCCAAACCAGCATCAAAGCGTGTACCCAACTCAATCTGTTCAATCTGCACAGTAAATGCGCCCCACCCATACACCCCGCGGGGTGCTAACCTAGTCACCGCTCGAGGCCTCTGAGTCCTTCCACGCCAGGTCATTCAGAACCTGAAACTCCCAGCGGAGGTGCAGAGGCGGGGTGAGTCCTGGCGTCCGCGAGACTTGGAGGACCCAGTCCCCGGAGCGCATTCCGTTAGTTTGCAGAGCTTTTTCAAACTTTGCCTTCCAAGTGCAGGAGTTCCTTGGTCTTTGCAAGACCCGCAGGCGTCCGCAGTGGTGCAGAAAAAGGTGCAAAGGGTGCGCCCAAGGTCGCAGGCTGCCTGGCTGCGAGCTCAGTCGGGTCCCCGGGCGCCAGGCGCGGGGCGGGCTCTGGGCGGGCAGCCGGGGCGGGGACTGCAGAGCCGGCTGCGTTGCGCGGTCCCCACTGCCTGCCTCTGCGCTACCCGGCCGCAGCGCGCCAGTCACATGGAGGATCCTGAGGAGCCCGCGCCTGTGCGCGGAGGCCCGGAGGCCACCCTTGAGCTCCGTGGGTCGCGCTGCCTGCGGCTGTCCGCCTTCCGAGAGGAGCTGCGGGCGCTCTTGGTCCTGGCGGGCCCGGCGGTGAGTAAGGTGGCCTCCGTGGGAGGCCGGTCCCGGCGAGCTGGGGGCCTGGTGAGTCCTGCCTCCGCGGGTGAGTTGGCGGAGTTTGGGGATACAGCAAGCTGGCCGCGGGCGGGCGCCGGGGAGCATAGTGCCAGGAGCCGGGCAGGCACCCCAGCTCCTCCGCCTGCGTCCCGGCCGCCCTCCGCTCCGCACCACCCGACTGGGAGCCCCGCGGGGCACTGCGGGCACGGCTGGCATGCGCCTAGGCGCACGTTGGCCCGGAGAGGCCGGCGGCTCCTGCCTCCTGCGCCAGGAGACACCGGGGAGCTGGGACCTTTGCGCCTAACGGGGCTCAAGCAGGTCCAGGCTGCATTTGCATCCGGGGCTGCCTTCTCTGGGAGCTGATTTCAACCAACAAAGCACAAGTTGCCTGAACTTCAAAACACGAGGGAACTTGTTTCTTTGAAAATTAGCTGTAAAAAGTTTGGAAGCTCAGCGATCTAAATAATCCCGAGGCATGGAGGAGGAGGTGCGTGGTCTGTCGTGGACTTAGAGCTGCGAAATGATTTCTTCAGAATTAAGTCAACCTCCACCGAGGAAACCAGAGGCATCCTGTACCACCCCCTCCCTGCCAGTAGTATGTATGTAACAGAAAAAAAGCGTTTTAATGTGGTTCTTTGTGGGATCGAGGTGTTCTTATCTGTGGGATTCTTTTCTTTTTAATCATTAGGTTAGGGCTGTTTCTGCCTTGTCTCCTAAAAGTAATGTGGTTTTTAAAACCACAAAAATATAATCCTATCCACGTTCTCCTGCCAGCTTGGGTGGTTTTCAAACCGAGAGGGTAGGACGCTGCACAAGAAGCGACTGGTATGCACTTAAGGCGTGAATAAGCTTTTGACTTTGAGGCCCACATTCTGCACCTGCGCGGGCTGAGGGGGGCCGCTGTGCCCCTGGAGTGGAGACTCGGTGGTTTGTGGGATATTGTGGCACACGCTGTGGTGTGCAGGACAGCAAGAGTAATGCCGAGGTCAAAGCCATGGAATGAAGATCCATCAGCGATGCTTTCTTACAGACCAGAAAGAACTCATGATTTGGGGCCGGGCACGGTGGCTCACGCCTGTAATCCCAGCACTTTGGGAGGCCGAGGCGGGTGGATCACTTGAGGTCAGGAGTTTGAGACCAGCCTGGGCAAAATGGTGAAACTCCGTCTCTACTAAAAATACAAAAATTAGCCAGACGTGGTGGCGGGCGCCTGTAGTTCCAGCTACTCCAGAGGCTGAGGCACAAGAATCGCTTGAACCTGGGAGGCGGAGGTTACAGTGAGCCAGATCGTGCCACTGCACTCCAGCCTGGACGACAGAGTGAGACTTGGTCTCAAAAAAAAAAAAAAACAACAAAACACCTCATGGCCGGGCCCAGTGTCTCACGCCTGTAATCCCAGCACTTTGGGAGGCAGATGCAGGTGGATCACGAGGTCAAGAGATCGAGACCATCCTGGCTAACCGGGTGAAACCCTGTCTCTACTAAAAATGCAAAAAAAAAAAAAAAAAAAAATTAGCCAGGCGTGGTGGCAGATGCCTGTAATCCCAGCTACTTGGGAGGCTGAGGCAGGAGAATCGCTTGAACCTGGGAGGTGGAGGTTGCAGTGAGCCGAGATAGAGCCATTACACTCCATCCAGCCTGGGCAAAAAGAGCAAAACTTTGTCTCAAAAAAATCAAAATAAAGAAACACCTCATGATTTGGAATCTCAAGACCTGGGGCTGCATGCCTTGCTTTGACCTCCGAAAGTAAGTCAGGAAGCAGCTGTGCGAATTGAAACAGCCTCTTAACCTCTTCTGGTCTCTGCGTATTTGTCTGTAAAATGGAGATAATAATCGTGTCTTGTCCTAACACTCCCTCACAGAGCTGCTGTAAGAAGGGGCTTTCTAAGGCTATTATTGTTTTATTAATTTTTTTTTTGAGACAGGGTCTTGATCTGTCGGCCAGGCTGGCGTGCAGTAGTGCGATCACAGCTCACTGCCGCCTCAACTTCCGAAGCAGTGGAGACTACAGGCACACACCACCATGCCTGGCTAATTTCTGTATTTGGGTTAGAGATAGGGTCTCCCTTTGTTGCCCATTGCTTGAATTCCTGGGCTCAAGCAATCCTCCTGCCTTCGGCCTCCCAAGAGCTGGGATTATAAGCATGAGCCACCTTGCCCAGCCTGTTATTGCTTTAATAGTATAGCAATAATAATAATAACAATAATAATAATAACAGGGCAGGTTTCTGAAATCCAGCCCTCCTAGTAGCCTGATCCCCTTGATGTGGGGTGCCTCTCCAGGTCTCCAGGGATGAGCGCTGGATTGACGCACCGGGGACCTCACCCTTCTCTTTGTATGTACATGCATGTATACCACTGTGTTTATTACAAATGTCATGCATATTTACTGTAGAAAAAATAGAAAACCAAGACCAACAGAAGGAAAAAACCCTCTGAAATCTCACCACTGAGAGGTAATTTGGGACTGGAATTTCCTTCCAGTCCTTTGTGCGTGTGTGTCTCTGCTTTGTGAAAATGTGATTGTAGAGTTTTGCTACCTGTTTTAGTCTTTCATGAAGTGTATGTGGACCCCCCTGGGTCTGTCTCCCATCTCTAATCCCATCTGCTGTAAAGTTTTCTGTTTGCTAAAGGGCATGGGATAAGGAAAGACCACTCCCTTCTTTTCCCATGCTCATTGTCCAATTCTACTCCAAGTGTCCAACATAACATGAGGAAGATGCCCTATCTGGCTCTCCTCTCTGTAATTTTCTCTCTTATTCGCCATCTCCCTTCCAGACCTCTCAAGTTAACCCTGACCCTTGAGGTCTCACTGGGCTTTAAATGAGGCCTTCGTAAAGAGAATAACCCATAACACAATGGAAAGTGTGAGCCGAATGGTGCTTACTTCTCAAAAAATGTGTCCATTTTATCTTGGAGAGAGCTTGAGGAAGACTGGATTTGCAAGGGAAGGAATGTACCTGGCCTCAGGTACTCCAGTTGTGCCTCCTCTTTGTCATCAGCCTCTCATCACCTGGCTGAATCGAGAAACTTCAAACAACAAAAGTTCTGAAAAGTAACACCAAAGGTGGACCCCCGGGCATTGCCCAGGATGTAACAGAGGTGGCATAGCCTAGGCCCCAACTCAAGGAATTGTTTCCACTTGTATGGGAAGGAGCTGGTGGACCTTCTAGGGCTGCAGGGCGGAAATATCAGATAAGACAGGCAGGTTGAGGGGAATGAGGTGGGGGATCTGGAGAGACCCACTTTACCCAGGACACACAAAGGAAAAAATGCAGGCTGACCTTTTGAATTGTATCCTGAAGGCAATGGAGAAGATATTGATCAGGAAGTGGTTACTGACACCAGATTCTACAGGAGAAGCCTGGTCAGAGACAGACTGGGCCTAGGCCGGAGGAAGAGAAGACCTACAGGGATGGCGGTTCCTCCCTTTCAAAGGGTGAGAGAAAGTAGTCAAAGATGGCAGGAGCTGGATAGAGGAAAGCCGGGTGAGGTCCGGCCCCCGCCGCCTCTACTCCCCGTTTCCTCCTCCAATCCGTCCTCACCAAGGCCTTTGGCTTTAACTCCTTAAATACCTCTCAGAGGGATCCACTTTTTAAATGCCCATCTGAGCTTATGCCTCCTGCTCAGAACCTTTTCCTTGGTCCTGCAAAGCCCTCTATGGCCAGGGCCTGGCCAGCCCTCCAGCCTCATCTCTCGTCCCTATCTCCTGGTTACACCCTCCACCCAGCCTCCTTTCAGTGCCTCAGCCTGGAAAGTCCTCCCCTACAGACAAGTCTCTGGTACCCAACTATATGACATTGACTTGTTCATCATGCAGGTTTCAGCTCCACTTCATTTCCCCCAGAAACCTCTGAATTCTCTGTTGCACCCCATAGCGCATCACACAAAAGTCTTGAGCTGTGTAATTTATTGCGTTTTGAACATCTTTCCCTACTCTACAGATGCTCCCTGGCTTACGATGGGGTTACGTGCACTGAAAGTATCATTAAGTCGAAATGCCTCTAAAGGATGAGATCATGGATTGCAAGAGTCCTGACTTGCGTGGGACGGCCGTGACTGGCTTGCCACCCCTATGCTGGCCAATTATCTTCAGTTCTTTTCCCCAGAAGCAGGAGACACATATGGCCGTTTTGTACTCATGATGGGATGCAAAAACACAAAATAATACCCAAAAAATGCTGGCAACACAGTCTACTGTAGAGTGTCAGTTGCCTACACTTGTGATGGCAGGGCTGATGGGCAGCTGTGGCCCACTGCCCTGACAGGCACTGCAAGTCTGAGATTACACATTACTAGCCCAGGAAAAGACCAATATCCCAAATTCCAAGTACAGTTTCTACTGAATGTCCATTGCTTTCGCACCACTGCAAAGTTGAAAAATTGTAAGTCAGAACCATCTGTACTGTGGGTCCCACGGGGCAGAAATGAAGTAATGGTGTCTAACTCACACCTGTTCCCCCAGTGCTTGGATGTACTTCGTGCTCCAAAGACAGTGGCTGTATGTAACCATCTGAGTTGAGAGTCAGGTGGCTGGGCTGATTGCGAAACCTCCTGGGCTGTGTTTCCTCGCATGTAAAGGAAGGGGGGCTGTCCCAGGTGACCTCTCAGCTTGTTTCCAGTGAGCGAACTTTCAGCAGTCATGGGAGCTGGTAGGAGAGGCTGTCTGGAGGTGCCTGACAGGTGCTGTCCCTGGAGAGCAACTTCTAAAGCCACCAGGCATTGAAAGTCTTTATCTGGCTGCCAAGTTTGCTTATTGTTGTCCAGCCAAAATCTGAGCAGGGTCGCTGTGACAAGAAGGGATGGAAGCACGGTCAGTCTGGAAGTTTCTTTGTTTGAGACAGGGTCTTGCTCTGTCACCCAGGCTGGAATGCAGTGGTGTGAGTGGCTCACTGCAGCCTCAAACTCCTGAGCTCCAGTGGTCCTTCATGCCTCAGGCTCCTGAGTGGCTGGGATCACAGGTGCGTGACACCATGCATGCTATTTTTGGTATTTTTTTGTAGAGATGTGGTCTCTACAAAATGTTGCCTGGGCTGGTCTTGAACTCCTGGGCTCAAGCAGTCCTCCCGCCTCAGCCTCCCCAAGTGCTGCGATTGCAAGCATGAGCCACCGTGCCCGGCCCAGTCTGGCAATTTCTGTCATCCATTCAGCTCTGTCCAAGCCACTGCCAGTTCAGGCTGTTCTTCAGACAGCAGCTGCTGAGACATCTAGCGGAACAGGCCTTTGTCCAGAATTGGTTCATTCCCTGGGCACAGAAATACGCTCTGTGATAGCACAGTCCCAGAGGGTCTGGAGCACTCAAAGTGTGACCCTGGACCACATGCATCTTGCCTGGGTGTGTATGAGGGAGCGTGGGGATATACTGAAATGAAGATTCCTCAGCCCCACGGACCTCCTGGGCCTTTTCTTTCTTTCTTTTTTTTTTTTTTTTTGAGATGGAGTGTCTGTCGCCCAGGCTGGAGTGTAGCGGTTCGATCTCCACTCACTGCAACCTCTGCCTCCTGGGTTCAAACAATTCTCCTGCCTCAGCCTCCCTAGTAGCTGGGATTACAGGTGTGCACCACTGCGCCCAGCTAATTTTTTATATTTTTAGTAGAGACGGGGCTTCACCATGTTGGTCTTGAACTTCTGACCTCAGGTGATCCACCCGCCTCGGCCTCCCAAAGTGTTGAGATTACAGGTGTGAGCCACTGAGCCCAGCCTAACCTCCTGGGGCTTGCGATGGGCCAGGGCAAAGCCTCCCAGGTGACCCTTATGTACATGATCCACAGCCTGTGGCCAAGTGTTCACCCAAAGGGCTTGAAACCAAGATCTGAGAAGAGGTTAGTAAATCTGGACTGAAGCCAAGATCCCTGGCACGGACTTTCAGGATGGGCCGGCTGCATGAGGCTGCCCGACTCAGGGTTGTTGCTGTAACCCCAGCAGAGCCGCAGCGGCTCTCAGAAAACTATTTTTGCTGGCATTGACATTGAAGGTGCATCTCACATGGATTAGTCTAACTCAGCTCAACTTCCTGGACTTTTGTATCCAAGACATCTAATGATTCCCACCCTTGGACGGGGCTCCACCCAAGTGAGAAAGATGTTCAGGGCAGTGCAATTTGTGATGGTAAAATCTGGGTGGCACTCCAAAGATCGGGTAGTAGGGGAGACCGAGCACGTTTCCACGCGAAGCCATGGAAATCAGCTCACAGGTGGCCCGCAGGGAGGCAGGGAACCGTGGAGTGGAAACGCGATGTTCCGTGGGAAAGGAGAAGACAGATTCTGTGAACACAACCGCTTGTGACAGATGATATGCAAAAGCTTAAAGCACAGTGAGCTGAAAAGATTTGGAAGTGATGCTGAGTTTACAAACAAAAAGAACCCTGTGGCCTTTAAAAGTACATGAATTCACAATTTAAAGAGAGACCAAGCTCCACCTAATGGGGACATCTGTAAGGGTGGTGACAATGCCTAAATCATGTGGCACCGTTCCCAGTACAGGCCTACGGGGCGTCCATTGGCTCTAGGTTTAGATTCTACAGCATCTGGTTCTTCATCCCAGCCTTTTTTATTGACACCTCCACGCCGCCCCCTTTTTATTCCCATCTTCTGTCTCATTTTGGCTTACTCACGCAGAACATTGCAAAAGTGCCCCTCACATTCAGTAGTGGGGGACTGTTGGCGATTAAATTCACATTAGGCTTCTGTGGTAGTGAGAGAGGTGCCTGGATCATGTAGGAGTTGATACAAGAAAGATAATTCTCCTACAACCACACACACACACACACACACACACATACACACACACCCCTAGGATTAGGAACAGGCTTTGCATGCTCTGAAGTTCTGGGCCCATCACAGGAGTTGAAAATGGTCTCTCCCCAGATGTGGATTCTAGGGAAGAAAAGAGGGAGATCATCGGAACCATCATGGCTCGGGGGCCTGATGAGGTCCCGATGTAGCCTTTTTGGGTTGGCTGCAGAGCTGGCAGATGGGCTGTGTGTGAGCCTGGTGGAGGTCCAATGAAGCTAAGTCATTGAAGCCCTAAAAGAGGGGCCTTTCTGTGGGCTCAGCACAGAGGATTCTGTTCTCCTTGAGGGAGGTGAGAGGTGGCCTTGTGGCTGGACCAGCAGCAGCATCACCAACTCTGGGGTACCAGCTTCAGTGAGGGCCCCATGGGGCAGATGCAGGCAGCGGCGGCAGCAGCAAATCCTTAGGCACCCATTCTCTCCTAGGGAACAGGGATCAGGTGAACCCCCCATTTTGGGCCATGTAACCTGCCAGGGGAGAGAGGATTCCTCAAGAAAGATACTGGACGGCCTGGGTCTAGTGGGTGGGGGGCAGGAGGTGATTTTAAGTTAACCTCCAGAAATAAGCGCATTATCCATTCCTGTAGTGAAAGCACTGTGGAGCAATTCATAGAATTGCCGCCTGGAATTTCGAGGAAGAAAGGTTCAATAATCCAGAATTTGCCCTCACATCTGAGGCTTCCTAGATTGCAAGGTGTTCAGCAGGCCTGTAATGTTTCACCCTGAGAGTCCGGATCCCACTGGGACTCCAAATGGACGATCTCATCGCTACCTCCGGCTCCTCCGGTCTACAGACTTCCTTGCTGGAATGAGTTCTTGTTGTTGAAGGCCGCATTCCCTCCAGTCTGCACTAGGAATCTTGGATAACAAGGGGGTTATCCCAGAAGGCCGCCTCTGCAGATTTCAGAGGAAATTTAATGTGATCTATGGCTGGGAAACTGAAGCGAAAAACCAAAAAGGCAGGTTGGGCGTGGTGGCTCATGCCTGTAATCCCAGCACTTTGGGAGGCCAAGGCAGGCGGATCATGAGGTCAGTGGTTCGAGACCAGCCTGACTAACATGGTGAAACCCCGTCTCTACTAGAAATCCAAAAATTAGGTGGGCGTGGTGGCGCCCACCTATAATCCCAGCTGCTCAGGGGGCTGAGGCAGGAGAATCACTTGAACCCGGGAGGTGGAGGTTGCAGTGAGCCGAGATCGCACCACTGCACTCCAGTTCAGGTGACAGTGTGAGACTCTGTCTCAAAAAAAAAAAAAAAAAAGAGGCTGGGCGCGGTGGCTCTAGCCTGTAATCCCAGCACTTTGGGAGGCCGAGATGGGTGGATCACGAGGTCAGGAGATCGAGACCATCCTGGCTAACATGGTGAAACCCCGTCTCTACTAAAAAATACAAAAAAACTAGCCGGGCGAGGTGGCGGGCGCCCGTAGTCCCAGCTACTTGGGAGGCTGAGGCAGGAGAATGGCGTAAACCCGGGAGGCGGAGCTTGCAGTGAGCTGAGATCCCGCCACTGCACTCCAGCCTGGGCGACAGAGCGAGACTCTGTCTCAAAAAAAAAAAAAAAAAAAAAAAACTGAAAAGGCTGGGAAGTTCTCAGAAAAAGTGATTCTGACCCAGTGGTTGCAAATAAATGTTTTAATATTTCAAAAAGCCTCCCATCCCCAGCCCCAGAAATTGTACATTTTCCTGTGAAAGGTGGCAGAGGCTCACTGAAGTCGGATTTCTTTATTTCTGACTGGACTTGTTGGGTCGGGGTCATCCTTGGGGCCCCAGGCTTCCCTGCGATGGTGGGCACTCACCTCCCTTCCCGTTCCCCTCTCTTCCCAGTTCTTGGTTCAGCTGATGGTGTTCCTGATCAGCTTCATAAGCTCCGTGTTCTGTGGCCACCTGGGCAAGCTGGAGCTGGACGCAGTCACGCTGGCGATCGCGGTACGTATGGGCTTTCCGGCAGGTCTACCAACACTGTCTGTGTTTGTCTCCTGCTGCTACTATAACAAATCACTAAAATGTAGTGGTCGAAACCTACACAGACTTATTCTCTTACAGTGCTGGAGTGCAGAAGTCTGAAGTGGGTTTCATGGCCTAAAATCAAGGTGCTGCAACTTTAATTCCCCTATGCCATGTAACCTTGCAGATTCCTAGGTTCTGGGGATTGGGATGGGGACATCTTGGGGGGCATTATCCTGTCTACCACATCTTCTCATTTCTATTTATTTTATTTTATTTTGTTTTTTTGTTTTGAGACGAAGTCTTACTCTGTCATCCAGGCTGGAGTGCAATGGTGCCATCTCGGCTCACTGCAACCTCCGCCTCCCGGGTTCAAGCGATTCTCCTGTCTCAGCCTCCTGAGTAGCTGGGGTTACAGGCAGGTGCCACCACACTTGGTTAATTTTTGTATTTTTAGTAGTGATGGGGTTTCCCATGTTGCCCAGGCTGGTCTTAAACTCTTGAGTTCAAGCAATCCACCTGCCTTGGCCTCCGAAAGTACTGAGATTACAGGCGTGAGCCACTGCGCCCAGCCTCACATCATCTTATTTCTTTTTTTTTTTTTTTTTCGGACGGAGTCTCCCTCCAACCCAGGCTGGAGTGCAGTGGTGTAGTCTCGGCTCACTGCAACCTCTGCCTCCTGGGTTCAAGCAATTCTCCCGTCTCAGCCTCCTGAGTAGCTGGTACTACAGGTGCCTGCCACCAAGTCTGGCTAATTTTTGTATTTTTAGTAGAGACGGGGTTTCACCTTGTTGCTCAGGCTGGTCTTGGACTCCTGACCTCAGGTGATCCACCCGCCTTGGCCTCCCAAAGTGCTGGGATTACAGGCATGAGCCACAGCACCCGGCCTACATCATCTTATTTCTAATCCATGGAACTCGTTCCCACTCTTGGTCCCACAGCCTGGGGAGGGGAACAGTAAAAGGGGCGTTCAAGTCTGACTTCCTCAGAGGAACTGACTCCCCCCATGCCCACCCCTCAGTTGTCTGTCTTACTGAGAGTCCTAATCTAGAAAGGAGTCTGGAAGGTGAAAGTCTAGATCTTTGTGTCCAAATTTAAAATTGGAAAGATCTGCAAATCCTCTCCGTATAGTAGATGTGAACTCCCCCAAACCAGAGACATGTCATCAGTCTCAGCCAGGAATTGTCACCTGGCCACGCAAGACCAAAAGGTTTGGTTTGTCTAGTTAGGGTATTTCTAGAAAAGTGGATTCAGTGGCTCTGGGGCAAGTGTATGTTCCCCTTTCCTTTCCTCCTGCCCTGATGGAGACACAGTTTCACTTGATCTGCCTGGTCTGACCAGGCATTTGAGTTTGCTACCCATGAACTATGCAAGATGCCTGGGAACTAGTCACCAAGTATATGTGGAACTAGCTATGAGTACATATGGCTTATTTATTTATTTATTTTGAAATGGAGTCTCGCTTTGTTGCCCAATCTGGAGTGCAGTGGTGCGATCTTGGCTCACTGCAGCTGCCACCTCCGGGGTTCAAACGATTCTCCTGCCTCAGCCTGGGATTACAGGCATGCGCCACCATACCCAGCTAATTTTTTGTATTTTTAGTAGAGATGGGGTTTCACCATGTTGGCCAGGTGGGTCTTGAACTCCTGATTTTGTGATCCGCCCTCCTCGACCTCCCAAAGTGCTGGGATTACAGGCGTGAGCCACTGCCCCAGCATGACTTATTTTATTTTGGCTATAGTGGGCAACATGGACAAATCCCAGGCTTAATTATCCATTTTGTTTTTAAGTATTGTATATTTGCAATAGAGGAGAAGACGGAAATGCACTTAGCAAGACTCAGCAGATTCTCTTTGGCCAAGGAATTGCAGGATGTGGCCAAGGACTTATCAAAGTCAGTGCTTCCAGGCCAGGTGCAGTTTGGGCTGTTGTCCACAGGTTCCCTGCTGTAGAATCAAGTGGAGGTACCAGATTCCAGATAGGGAGTGCATCAGACATCCTGTGATACCACTCCCTGGTTTGGGGGGCACTGCCCTGGGTTCCCCAAAGCTTCAGGGTTTGCTGCTAACCCTGGTGAAGGTGAGCATACCTGGAAAGCCTCTGGCACTAGCCTGGACTTCAGACTGCCTCTGCACTCCCAGTGTCCCCCAGGGCACGGATGCAGGCCATGCTAGGTCTCCAGCAGGTGGGCTTTTCTGTGCTACTGTGCCATTGCATTCCCAGAAGAAGTGTCCCTGATTGCTGAAATTGGAGAGCAAAGTGACTTTTTTTTTTTTTTTTGAGACGGAGTCTTGCTCTGTCACCCAGGCTGGAGTGCAGTGGCACGATCTTGGCTGACTGCAAGCTCCGCCTCCCGGGTTCACGCCATTCTCGTGCCTCAGCCTCCCGAGTAGCTGGGAATACAGGCGCCCGCCACCATGCCAGGCTAATTTTTTTGTATTTTTTAGTAGAGATGGGGTTTCACCGTGTTAGCCAGGATGGTCTCCATCTCCTGACCTCGTGATCCGCCCGCCTCGGCCTCCCAAAGTGCTGGGATTACAGGCGTGAGCCACCGCGCCCGGTGTAAAGTGACTTTTTAAAAGAGAAAGGCTGGGTAATCGCCTCTAGCCTAGACTTTTCCGCTTCTAAACTTGTACGTGTCCTTAACCCAGCCAAGATCTTGTAACCATAATAGGTTCGTCGACTTGCTCATGGCAAGTCAATAATCCAAGTCGCCAGGTTGCAACAGTGAAAGAGGTTTAATTGTAAGGCCACTGAATGAGGAAACCTCAAATCAGTCTCTCCAAGGAGTTTGGGGCTAGAGTTTTTAAGGGTTTTCGAATGGGCTGAAGTGTGATTGTTGTTTGGTTGAAGAGTGCAGCGTGAAGTCATGGGATAGGGTGATGAAGAAACTGTGTTCTCGTGCTGATTCAGTTCCTCTATGTGGGTCTTCAAACTGGTTGGTGTCAGATGTTTCACTGGAATTTAGGCTCTGCTTAATAATTTTTTTTTTTTTTTTTTTTTTTTTTGAGACAGAGTCTCGCTCTGTCGCCCAGGCTGGAGAGCAGTGGCACGATCTCAGCTCACTGCCACTTCTGCCTCCCGGGTTCAAGTGATTCTCTTGGCTCAGCCTCCTGAGTAGCTGGGAATACAGGCGCCCGCCACCATGCCCGGCTAATTTTTGTATTTTTAGTAGAGATGGGGTTTCACTGTATTGGTCAGGCTGGTCCCAAACTCCTGACCTCATGATCTGCCCACCTAGGCCTCCCAAAGTGCTGGGATTACAGGCATGAGCCACCACACCCGGCCAGATTTTTTTTTTCTTTTTTGAGTCAGGGTCTCCATTACCCAGGCTAGAGTGCAGTGGTGCTCTCTACTGCACTCTAGAAGCTCACTGTAATCTCTGCTTCTTGGGCTCAAGTGATCCTTTCACCTCAGCCTCCAGAAATAGCTGGGACTGCAGGAGCATGCCACCATGCCTGCTAGTTTTTGTACTTTTGTAGAGATGACGTTTCATCATGCTGCCTCGGCTGGTCTCAAACTCCTGGGCTCAAGCAATCCTCCCACCTTGGCCTCCCAAAGTGCTGGGATTACAGGCATAAACCACCACACCTGGCCAACAATTCTTAAACAATAGCCTTATGATTGTAACACCAGAAATCCCATCTGTAGGAACAGTGGGGATGCACATGGCCAGTGTCTGGTAGGAACTGGGGATGCACGTGGCCAGTGTCTGGTAGGAACAGTGGGGATGCACGTGGCCAGTGTCTGGTAGGAACAGTGGGGATGCACGTGGCCAGTGTCTGGTAGGAACTGGGGATGCACGTGGCCAGTGTCTGGTAGGAACAGTGGGGATGCACGTGGCCAGTGTCTGGTAGGAACAGTGGGGATGCACGTGGCCAGGAACAGAGGGGATGCATGTGGCCAGTGTCTGGTTGGAACAGTGGGGATGTACATGGTCAGTGTCTGGTAGGAACAGAGGGGATGCATGTGGCCAGTGTCTGGTAGGAACTGGGGATGCACGTGGCCAGTGTCTGGTAGGAACAGTGGGGATGCACGTGGCCAGTGTCTGGTAGGAACAGTGGGGATGCACGTGGCCAGTGTCTGGTAGGAACAGTGGGGATGCACGTGGCCAGTGTCTGGTAGGAACAGTGGGGATGCACGTGGCCAGTGTCTGGTAGGAACAGTGGGGATACACGTGGCCAGTGTCTGGTAGGAACTGGGGATGCACGTGGCCAGTGTCTGGTAGGAACAGTGGGGATGCACGTGGCCAGTGTCTGGTAGGAACAGTGGGGATGCACGTGGCCAGTGTCTGGTAGGAACAGTGGGGATGCACGTGGCCAGTGTCTGGTAGGAACAGTGGGGATGCACGTGGCCAGTGTCTGGTAGGAACTGGGGATGCACGTGGCCAGTGTCTGGTAGGAACAGTGGGGATGCACGTGGCCAGTGTCTGGTAGGAACAGTGGGGATGCACGTGGCCAGTGTCTGGTAGGAACAGTGGGGATGCACGTGGCCAGTGTCTGGTAGGAACAGTGGGGATGCACGTGGCCAGTGTCTGGTAGGAACAGTGGGGATGCACGTGGCCAGTGTCTGGTAGGAACAGTGGGGATGCACGTGGCCTGTGTCTGGTAGGAACAGTGGGGATGCACGTGGCCAGTGTGTCTGGTAGGAACAGTGGGGATGCACGTGGCCAGGAACAGAGGGGATGCATGTGGCCAGTGTCTGGTTGGAACAGTGGGGATGTACATGGTCAGTGTCTGGTAGGAACAGAGGGGATGCATGTGGCCAGTGTCTGGTAGGAACAGTGGGGATGTACATGGTCAGTGTCTGGTGCCACATGACTTTCAGTTATAAGGAAGTGGGTCAAAGTGCAGCCTGATTAATACTGTAGTTCTGGGCCGGGCGGGGTGGCTCACGCCTGTCATCCCAGCACTTTGGGAGGCCAAGGTGGGCAGATCATGAGGTGAAGAGATTGAGACCATTCTGGCTAACATGGTGAAACCCCGTCACTACTAAAAATACAAAAATTAGCTGGTTGTGGTAGCATGCACCTGTAGTGCCAGCTACTCGGGAGGCTGAGGCAGGAGAATCCCTTGAACCTGGGAGGTGGAGGTTGCAGTGAGCCGAGATTGCGTCACTGCGCTCCAGCCTGGGCGACAGAGTGAGACTCTGTCTCAAAAAAAAAAAAAAGTATATGTATATACACACACACACACACACATACACACACACACACACACACACACATACATATATATATCTCTATATAATAGTTCTGTCCAGAATTCTTGATAAACCTGTGAGAATGGCTTCGGTCTGAGCGGGGTCCAGGCAGCTAACAAAGTTGGTAAAATTGACTTGTGAATGCTGAAGGAGGAGCTTTGCAGGTTCTCATCAACAGACACAGGGATTTTGTCTTCCTTTCCTCCTTTCACTCTACAGGGCCTTATCTTTGGGTTTATTCACAGGTTATCAATGTCACTGGTGTCTCAGTGGGATTCGGCTTATCTTCTGCTTGTGACACCCTCATCTCCCAGGTAAATGGCAGTGGTCACACGCTCACAGGGACCTCAGACATCTTTTCTCAAGTGTGGATGGAAGAGCCTCACTGGCAGGAAGAGCCCAGCAGCCAGCACCTGCAGCGCCTATCGGCCGGCAGCTCCTCTTCTCCTGGCCTGCTTTCTTTGAAATGTCACTGGGTTTCTTTCAGCTGTGTCAACTACTTTTTGTCTGCACAACTGCCTTACACTATATTTTGAACACATAGGGGACATGTTGTAAAAGTCCCTTCTATTGCTCCCTACGTTTGAATTTGCTATAGTTCTGTGGCTCTCAAAATTGAGCATGCATTGAACTTGGAGGGCTTGTTAAAACCCAGCTTGCCTGGCCCCACCCAGTGGCAGGCTGGTAAATGTTCAGCAACCAGGTCTTGGGTGAAAGGGGAAGGAGGGTGAAAGCGGAAGGAGGGAAACACGTGACTGGCGGTGTTTGCCAATTCCAGGGGTGTAAGTAGTTCCTCTGGTTAATTTCAGACTACCAGAGATGTCACTGAACCTGGAGCTGGAGGAGACGCGCACAACTTGAAAAGATGTGCAAAATTTGGCTTGTTTTGTTTTGAGACGGGGCTTGCTCTGTCGCTCAGGCTAGGCTGCAGTGGCACACCCATTGCTCACTGCAGCCTCGAACTCCTGAGCTCCAGCGATCCTCTTGCCTCAGCCTCTCAAGTACCTGGTATTACAGGCATGCACCACTACACACAGCTAATTTTTTGTATTTTTTGTAGAGATGGGGTTTCTGATCTCAAACTCCTGGGCTCAAGCAATCCTCCTACCTCAGCCTCCCAACATGTTGGGATTATAGGCATGAGCCACAATGCCCAGCCTGGCTTTTTTTTTTTTTTTTTTTTTGAGACGGACTCTGGCTCTGTTGCCCAGCTTGGAGTGCAGTGACGGGATCTCGGCTCCCTAACCTTTGCCTCCCTAAAAAAAATTTTTTTCCAGTCTCTAAAAATAAATGAAGTATGAATTTCAGATTGTTTACTTCTGTAAAAAGAAAAATTGTTTTAAATAGAATTTTTTTAAAAAAAGGTATGGATCTCTGAATCCTGCCCTGGGTGAATTAAGTCCAGAATGTCATTAGTGAGACTGTTTTGAAAATGATCCCCCGGTGATGCTAATGGAAGCTGAGTTTGAGAAGCATCCTTCACACCATCCTCATCCTACCTAAACAGTGGGGCAAAGTCTCGAGGGCCATGGACTTCTTTTTTTTTTTTTTTTTTTTTTTTTTTTTGAGACGGAGTCTTGCTCTGCCCGCCAGGCTGGAGTGCGGTGGTGTGATCTCAGCTCACTGCAACCTCTGCCTCCTGGGTTCAAGCGATTCTCCTGCCTCAGCCTCCTGAGTAGCTGGGATTACAAGTGTGAGCCACCTCACCCAGCCAACCTGCTTCTTTATGAGGCACAATTGAAGGCTTTTAGGGGACAGCTGGGGTGCTGGGTCTGTGCTAATGGGTTCATTTTGGCTGTGTGCACCCCAGACATACGGGAGCCAGAACCTGAGGCACGTGGGCGTGATCCTACAGCGGAGTATGCTCATTCTGCTCCTCTGCTGCTTCCCCTGCTGGGCGCTGTTTCTCAACACCCAGCACATCCTGCTGCTCTTCAGGCAGGACCCGGTTGTGTCCAGGTAAGATGGAACCTATCACGGCGGGACTGTGTGTCCGTCCCACAGAAAGATTATCCCCTCTGGGTGCAGCCAAGGCCAGGGACAAGGCCGCACACCAAGGTGGTGCTAATCTCTCCTTGGCTGACTTCTCCTAGGTCTTAATACTTTCCTCACCTGGCACCTAAGATGTACTCCCCCTCCCCTCCTGGGTGACTTGCATGGTTAAGAGTTTTCAATGAAAACAGATTTGCAAGCACTCTGCATGTGGGATGGTAGTTTCTGACGTTTGCTCAAAGCTTAGTTATTCTTGACCTTGGTTGATATTAAAATCACCTGGGTGCTTTCAAATCCACCTGTGCCCCTGCTCCCTACCACTCAATATTCTGTTTTGTTTTTCTTTTTTTGAGACCAAGTCTCGCTCTGTCCCCCAGGCTGGAGTGCAGTGGTGCGATCTTGGCTCGCTGCAACCTCTGCCTCCCGGGTTCAAGCAATTCTCCTGCCTCAGGCTCCCGAGTAGCTGGGATTACAGGCGCCCGCCACCACGCCTGGCTAAGTTTTGAACTTTTAGTAGAGACGGGGTTTCATCATGTTGGCGAGGCTGGCCTCAAACTCCTGACCTCATGGGATCTGTCACCTCGGCCTCTCAAAGTGCATGAGCCACCATGCCCGGCCAGGATTCTGTTTTAATTGGTCTGGGCTGAGGCCTGGGTATTAGTATCTTTCAAAGCACCCTAGGTAATTCTAATATGCTGCCAAGTTTGAGAACCAGTGATTTAATTGGGTAAGAGCTTTTAAAACTCTAATCTAGACCAGCGGCTCTGAACTAGGAGACATTTGGCAACATCTGAAGACATTTCCGGTTATCACAGCTGGCCGTAGGCGGGTGCTCCTGGTAGAAGCCAAGGAGGCTGTGAAAGATCCTGCAGTGCTCGGGACAGCACCCCACAACAGGCGGAGAATTACCTGGCCATAGTGCTGAGGTTGAAAAACCCTGTCCTAGACATAAAGACATCAAATAACCAAGAAAGGTTATCTGGGTTATAAGATGACAAGCTCTATATGTAAATTTTCACATTTGCTCTAGCAATTTTTTCTTTCTTTCTTTTGTTTTTTTTGAGATGGAGTCTCGCCCTGTCGTCCAGGCTGGAGTGCAATGGCGTGATCTCAGCTCACTGCAACCTCCTCCTCCCGGGTTCAAACGATTCTCCTGCCTCAGCCTCCCAAGTAGCTGGGATTACAGACAGCCGCCACCATGCTCGGCTGTTTTTTGTATTTTCAGTAGAGACGGGGTTTTACTGTGTTAGCCAGGTGGTCTCGAACTCCTGACCTCATGATCTGCCTACCTCGGCCTCCCAAAGTGCTGGGATTACAGGCGTGAGCCACCACGCCCGGCCTGCTCCAGCAACTTAAGCCTATTAATTTCGAAAGAGCCAAGGATGCAAAAGGCAGTTTTAGTTATTTTCTTCTGCCCACCTTTCCCTGGAAACAGAGGCCTCCATCACAGTTTTTGTTGTTGTTTTTCTTTTCGTTATTTAGGCTTACCCAGACCTATGTCACGATCTTCATTCCAGCTCTTCCTGTAAGTGCTTAAGGGCTAAGAGGTTCCCTTCTTGGGGTCCGTGGGTGAAAGGTAGCCGCCATATCTGTGAGCTCAGTGCATTGGCTCAGTCTTAGATGATTCTTATCTGTGCTGTTGGTGCCCATCAAGGAAGCCTGTTTTTATTTATGCCTGTTAAGGACACAACAGATGCTTGTCTCAAGGAACACCAAGATTGAGGCTACTCCAGGAGGTCCGGAGTAGCGCTGGAAAGACCTCCAGAATCATCCATAGAGAAGAGTGCAAACTTTTATTGTAAACAAGGGCAAAGTCTCACCCATCTGAGAACCCCTGAGGGTGTCACTTAGAACCTTTAGACTTTTTTTGGTCTGCTGAGTTTGACCACACAGAACCGGTAAGCATGGGTTAATGTTTGACACAGTAGTGTGTGGTCAATGAACAATGAGAGCTAAGTGGTTTTTTTGTTTGTTTGTTTGGTGTTTTGGAGACAGGGTCTCATTGCTGTCACCCAGGCTGAAGTGCAGGGACATTGTGACATTGTCATAGCTCACTGCACCCTTGACCTCCTGGGCTCAAGCCATCATCCTGTCTCAGCCTCCTAAGTAGCTGGAACTACAAGCACAAGTCACCACACTTGGCTAATTTTTTAGTTTTTGTAGAGACAAGGTCTTGCTTTTTTTTCTTTTTTTTAAGCTAGGGTGTCACTCTGTTGCCCAGACCGAAGTGCAGTGGCACAATCTTCACTCATTGCAACCTCTGCCTCCCGGGCTCAAGTGATCCTCCCACCTCAGCCTCCCGATTAGCTGGTACTGCAGGTGCACACCACCATACCCAGCTAATTTTTGTATTTTTTGTAGAGACAGCATTTTACCATGTTTCCCAGGCTGGTCTCGAACTCCTGGATTCAAGCGATCCGTCTGCCTTGGCCTCCCACAGTGTTGGGTTGCATGTGTGAGCCACCACGCCTGGCCTGAGAGCTAAGTGTTTGTTATTCAGCTGGAGACTGTAGCTGAATTAGTCTGCGGGGGCTTCCATAATATAATACCACACACTAGGGGGCCTAAACAACAGAATTTTATTTTCTTACAGTTCAGGAAGCTGGAAGTCCAAGGTCAAGGCGTAGCAGGCTTGGTGCCCTCTGCGGCCTCTCTCCTTGGCCTGCAGACGGCCACCCTCTGCAGGTTGTCCCCTATGCATTCATACCCTGGTGTCTCCTGTCTTCTTATGAGGACACCAGTCCTATTGGATTAGGGCCCCACCCTAATGACCTCATTTTAATTTTATCTCCCTTTGAGGACCTCCAGTTAGTCACACTGGGGACTAGGGCTTCAATATACGGATCTAGGGACACCATTTGCCCTCAGAATTGACAGTGTGCTCACTTATTTATCCTGAAACCTTGTAAATGTGACAGTCTTTCGTGATGCCACCACATAGGACCAGTCTATATGGAGGTGCCCATCTGGAGTGTGCCCAGGGCCTCCTCTCCATGCCAGTGTCCCCAGAAGAGTCCTGGCCATTCACCCAGGGAAACTGCACCTCCTTTTGCCAGACAGAGGGAATATGCTTGGGGCATATTCACCCACAAAGGAGATGTGGGAAGTCCCCGGGCCATAACCCCTGGCCCCAGCCCTGTCCTGAGACGGCAGCCTCTGTGGCTCCGTGCGGGAGCAGAGGGCAGCCGAGCCTTGGCTGTGGCTCCCAGCTCCCTGCCGTGTGACCCTCACTGCTGTGTGGCAAGGCTGAAACATTAACATTCATCTCTCTTGTTCTCTTGTAGGCAACCTTTCTTTATACGCTACAAGTTAAATATTTGCTCAACCAGGTAATACTGACTGTTCTCTTCCTTTGGGAGGCTAATGGGAGTTTGTACCTTTCTGGGAGTGGGGGTCCTGAAGATACTCCAGGACCAGGGACACCAGGGTGGAGGGAGCTCACCGCTGGGAGCCACTGAAAGGTATTTTTTCATTGTTGTGCACACACGACTCGGATGTCAGAGGTTTGTTAAGTGATATCCAGGAAAGAACATATTATATTTGGCTCTGGAAAACGTATCCAATTTCCACTTGGAAATATTGTCATTGGCAGGGTGGGCTCAGAGCCGCAGTGTTCCTTGGCTCTGCATTTTAACCAGTGTCCTGGAAAGAAGGGTGCATGCCTGTTTGCTCCCGAGACAGAGCACAGGCTGGGGGCGGCTCGTCTGGCAGAGAGGGAACCCGCCTGTCTGCTCTGTGCTGTCTGAATGTCCCCACTTTTCTCAGCGAGGATATAAGAGCTCAAACTCTCATGACATCTAACGTCAGCCAGAACTCCTCCTATGTGATTAAACAGTCACAGCCAAAGGCCCTGGCTTGGAAGGGGTAGATTTATGAAATCAGCATATGTGGGACTCGCCACATTCTTCCAGACAAGTCCAGGTAAACGGGTACCCGGCAATGGATCCCGGCCGCACTGGTGGGCTCTCCAGGGATGTGCAACAGGGGGGGCCAGGACGGGAGGAGGAAGAAAGGAAGTTTCCCACCTATCTTGAAGTTAAGATATTACCCTATTTAAAAAATATATATATATATATATTTTTTTTTGAGAGGGAGTCTTGCTCTGTTGCCCAGGCTGGAGTGCAGTGGCCGGATCTCAGCTCACTGCAAGCTCCGCCTCCCGGGTTTTACGCCATTCTCCTGCCTCAGCCTCCCGAGTAGCTGGGACTACAGGCGCCCGCCACCTCGCCTGGCTAGTTTTTTGTATTTTTTTGGTAGAGACGGGGTTTCACCATGTTCGCCAGGCTGGTCTCGATCTCCTGACCTCGTGATCCACCCGTCTCGGCCTCCCAAAGTGCTGGGATTACAGGCTTGAGCCACTGCGCCTGGACAAAAAAAATATTTTTAAAGTAGATATGGGGTCTTGCTATGTTGCCCAGGCTGGTTTCAAATTCCTGGCCTCAAGAAATCCTCCTGCCTCAGTCTCCCAAAGTGCTGGGATTACAGGTGTGAGCCACTGCCTCCGGCCAGGATATTACTCTATCAACAAAACAAGAATATTTAGAATCCCTATTAGTATTTAGAATGACATCTCCGAAATAGGCGTAGACTAGAGAGAAGGAAACCCACACATCTCATCCGGCTCCGGGCTGTCTCCTTTTGATCTAGACCCTTGCTAAGGCAGCACGGATACCTTAGCATGCTGCAAGGCCTTCTCCTGGACTCAGTCCCCCAACAACTGCGGTGGCCCTAACCTCAGGGTCTGATGTGACCTACTGAGGACAGTGAGTGTGAAAGTCTTCTCTCCTGTTCTCTGGGGCACAGGGAAAGGCCTGGAAGTAGGAGCCACGAGCTGAGAGGGGTTGGGAGCTTTGAATTTGGTGACAGAGGACACGTGGGGTTTCCAAGGTCAGGAAGGAAGGCAGGGCATCCCAGACAGAGGGGATACCTGTTTCTAGGGGCTGGGGCCCGCCAGGTCTCGTTAGGCCACTGCGGTGGGAGGGGACGCAGTGAGATGATGGCATCGAGAGGCGGGCTGGCCCAAGGTCAGGCTTTGTGTTTTCTGCTGGGGCATTTCGTTTTGGGAAATTAACTAATTGGGAGAGGAAGAGGTGAGAGTTACGGACATGGTCCAAACAAATGATGGTGAAGGTCTGTGATGAAGAGTTTGCGTTGTGGGAGCAGTGGGAGATAGGATGATGGGTGGGTTCTATAAAAATGGCAGGGGCTGTCGGGCCCCCAGGGTGGAAGGAGTTTCTGCCCTGGGCCCTTCCCTAGGAAGACAGGGTGACCATTCGCTGAGCGTAGCACCGAAGAGAAGCAGCTGGGAGTTTGGAGAAAGTGAATGCTCTCGGAGAGGGCGGAGGGTGGGAAGAGAGCCAGATGGTACTAGGGGGAAGACAGACTTTGAAGTAGGAGAGTCAAGAGGGCCTTGGAGGAGAAGGTCACTCCACTGGGCGTGGAGACGCATGCGTATTGCAGGCTTGGCCGCCTCCTCTCGTCCTCCCACGAGCCTGCTCCTCTGCCTTCTTCCGTTCCATTGCAATGGGTGGAATTGCGTGGCCTCCCCATTTTCACTCCCAGTAACCTGTCCTTTTGGTCCCTGTCACATCCTCGACTCCATCTTTCCTTCCCTCCCACATCTGGTCAGTCACCTGGTCCTTTAGCTTCTGCCTGCTCCTCCCAATTCTCAATGCCACCACCTGAATTCATTTCTTTCTTTTTCTTTTCTTTTCTTTTTTTTGAGACAGAGTCTCACTCTGTTGCCCAGGCTGGAGTGCAGTGACGTGATCTCGGCTTACTGCAACCTCCACCTTCCAGGTTCAAGTGATTCTCCTGCCTCAGCCTCCCAAGTAGCTGGGACTACAGGCGTGTGCCACCGTGCCCAACTAGTTTTTGTATTTTTAGTAGAGACAGGGTTTCACCATGTTGGCCAGGCTGGTCTCAAACTCCTGACTTCAGGTGATCCACCCACCTTGGCCTCCCAAAGTGCTGGGATTACAGGCGTGACCCACCGCACCCAGCCCTGAATTCATTTCTTGTCATTTGTCCTCTGTGTCATTTCAGAGGACCTTAACCTGTCTCCATCCACTGCCGTCTGCCTGAAAAGTAAATCTGATCACTAATTCCCTTGCTAAAAACTAACCAGGGCCTCCCCATAAATCTGTGGGCTACACAAGTCATCGGCCAAGACCATTGTCTTGGCCCCACCAGCCTGAGACCACCAGAGACAGGCCTGCAGGCCAGTGGGTTTGCAGTTGGATTTATCAACCTGTGGCAATGAGAGAGACTAGAGGGGCCGGGGGATGCCTCACTAAAGGAAGAAAAGTTATTATAAAGGTTTGAAGAAGGATGGGGCTCAGGTGACATTATTAAACATATCGAAACCACGGTTTGATAGGCACCGAGCAGATCTGTGAGTGAGGGGCCCAACACCAGGTCTGGGCTGTGATGTGGACCCGGTGCTCCTCCTTTGGAAACTCAAGGCTAAGCAGGATGTTGAGGGTGGACAGATGTAGAATGCCACATCCAGGAGCTCCCACGAAGCTCTGTGCCTGGGTTCAAATTGAGACTACTTTTTTGTGTTAAAGTGATTTTGAGCCTGCAGGCAAGAGTGGGGTGTTCTCTTTTTACTGATACAATTTCTTTTTTTTTTTTTTTTTTTGAGACGGAGTCTCGCGCTGTGTCACCCAGGCTGGAGTGCAGTGGCGCGATCTCGGCTCACTGCAAGCTCCGCCTCCCGGGTTCACGCCATTCTCCTGCCTCAGCCTCCGAGTAGCTGGGACTACAGGCGCCTGCCACCACGCCCGGCTAGTTTTTTGTATTTTTAGTAGAGACGGGGTTTCACCATGTTAGCCAGGATGGTCTCGATCTCCTGACCTCGTGATCCACCCGCCTCGGCCTCCCAAAGTGCTGGGATTACAGGCTTGAGCCACCGCGCCCGGCCTACTGATATAATTTCAAATAGCAGTGTTTCCGAACAGTGTGATTTTAGAGAACAAAGTTTCTCAATGAATCGGAAAGCACTCGTCATTCTACTAGGGGAGGAATGACACTTTATGGGGACAGCGTGACCTTGGGAGAAAGGTTTCCTCTTACGTTTGCACTGACTTTATTTGCGTCTGCTATTCTAGCCGGATGCGGAGCAGAACAGAGTTTTACTTCCTCGGTCTGATGTAATTTTACTTTCACGCCCTGTCTTACTTTGACACACCAAATAGTCTGGATGTTTCTCCGGTCCTGTACTTTTGAGAGTTAGATATGTTGCAATCCCTTCCATATTCTAGAAAGGAACTCTAGTTTCTTCAAGACCTTAGGTCAATTTTTTTGAATTTCTATGTTGGTCAAGAAAGTATTCTCATTTTCTCCTATCGTCCGGTGTCAAAGATGGCTTGTTGACCCATTTAGCCCCTGCCAGTCCTTGCCATGTTGGAAATAAGCCATTTATCTTCTTCCTTCTGTGCTGTTGAACGTATCTTGTCTGTGTCTCTCTGTGGCCAGAACGCTGCACTTCATACCTCAAAGAGAGAAGGAAGAGAAAGGGATGGGAGAGTGGAAAGGCAGGAGCAACCAGGACGTGGCCTCCCCAGTTAAGCCCCCCCTGCTCTGCCCGTGACACCCACTGAGCAGGCCAGCTGGAGCCTGTGTGCTTGGGGAGCAGAAAGGCAGTCCTATTCTGTGGATCTCAAGGATGGCATATGCGGTGTCCTTGTTCCAGGGAATCCTCCTGCCCCAGATCGTAACTGGAGTTGCAGCCAACCTTGTCAATGCCCTCGCCAACTATCTGTTTCTCCATCAGCTGCATCTTGGGGTGATGTGAGTCCAATGTACTCTTGGGACAGGGACAAGGGATGACTTGCATGCGGCTTTTCCAGGAGGGAGAAGAGTGGGCTCTTCAGCTGGTTCTCGTGTTCACACGTGGTGTCTTTCTTGCACACCGTGGAAAGCACTGTCAGGGATGGAGGGTGAGGCTGCTCTGGGAAGAAGACCTTGGTCTGCTGAGGACGGCACGGGAAGGGATGAGTCTCCCCTCCTCACCCAGTGGGGCAGGGAGAGGTGCAGGAAGGCACCTCCCTCTCACTGGGACTGTTCTTTCCAGAGGCTCTGCAGTGGCAAATTTGATTTCCCAGTACACCCTGGCTCTACTCCTCTTTGTCTACATCCTTGGGAAAAAACTGCATCAAGCTACATGGGGAGGTAACGACTGCCCTTTTGTCTTCCAACTGGGACGTGGGTTTTGTCTCGGGTTGAATTCCAGCCCGATGGCCAGATCTCCTGGAAATGTGTGTGTCCCCACCACAGGTTGGTCCCTCGAGTGCCTGCAGGACTGGGCCTCCTTCCTCCGCCTGGCCATCCCCAGCATGCTCATGCTATGCATGGAGTGGTGGGCCTATGAGGTCGGGAGCTTCCTCAGCGGTCTGTATGAGGACGGATGACGGGGACTGGTGGGAACCCGGGGGCCCTGTCTGGGTGCAAGGCGACAGCTGTCTCTTTTCACCAGGCATCCTCGGCATGGTGGAGCTGGGCGCTCAGTCCATCGTGTATGAACTGGCCATCGTTGTGTACATGGTAAGCAGGGGAGCCGGTCGTGGGGAGGTGCCAGGCGTTTTCCTCGCTGGGTATCTGAAAGAGTCCATGGATGAGCATAGGCATTCGTACATGAATCATTTGTGAAATGCTGGACAAAAGTCAAATCCCATCCTTGAGCCTGGGAGGGTACCTCTGCTACAGCTGGATCTTCCCTGGGAACTGAAGTGGGGCTGGAGAGAAACTGCACGTGATCTGCTGGTTCTCCATCCCCTAACGCAGCTCCCAGCTGCATCTTCCCTTGAAAGATTTGATTTTGTTTCCATACTTTTAGAATCTTTTTCAGTTGTCACAGCACAAATACCTTGAGGGACCAGGTGGGTGGCATAGCAGAGAGATGAGGCTGGGTGTATGGCCATAAACATCAAGCTGCCTATGTCACTATTCCCGCTCCTGCCTGGTTCCGAAGCCTCTGAAAACACAATGTGGCTACTCCTAGGTAGATCCCCAAAACAACTGAAAGCAGGGTCTTAAAGAGATTTTTTTTTTTTTTTTTTTTTTTTTTGAGACGGAGTCCCACTCTTGTTGCCCTGGCTGGAGTGCAATGGCGTGATTTCGGCTCACTGCAACCTCCACCTCCTGGGTTCAAGCATTTCTTCTGCCTCAGCCTCTCAAGTAGCTGAGATTACAGGTGCCTGCCACCACGCCCAGCTACTTTTGTATTTTTAGTACAGACAGGGTTTCACCGTGTTGGTCATGCTGGTCTTGAACTTGTGACCTCAGGCCATCCACCTGCCTCGGCCTCCCAAAGTGTTGGGATTACAGGCGTGAGCCACCGCACCCGACTTAAAGGGGTGTTTGTTAACTGTGTTCACAGGAGCATTATTGACAGTAGACAAAAGGTGGAAGCAACCTGTGCGTCTGCGGGTAAACAAAATGGGTTCTTCGCATACTGTGGAGTATTATTCAGCCTTAAAGGGAGGAAATTTTGATCATAGAGAACACGAGTCGTTAGGAGGCTTTTCTTTGACTTTATTTTCCTGAAAACATCAGCTGGAGATTCTGAAGGAAGCAAGTACCGTTTTAGAAATGTAAAATTAAAAAACAGAAAGGGAGTTTGTAATGTGGGGAGAAACTCAAGCCAGCAGATGTGCTTGGCATTTTTTGCAGTATTAACACTTAGATTTTTTTCCCTCTGATATTGGTTATGTTTTAAAAGTACATAGAGTACACATTTCCCGTTTTCTTTAAGAATTATTCTCTTGCAGACCTGTTTTTTGTTTTTGTTCTTCTATCCTTGGCAGTTTTTTAACACAGATTTTTTACTTCACTTTTAGTATTTTATTTACATTTTATGTTTGAGTAAATTCATTAACTAATTCTAAGTCAAAATGCTTAATGGTACATAGGATTCCACTATATGTGATATACTTTTAAAATCAATTTCCTATGGTTGAACAGTTTATTTCCAATGTTTCAATATTAACAACTCTTCAAGGAACATCCTAGGACAAATATCTTCATACACTTGTCTGATTATTTCTTTAAGATTTGTAAAAGAGAAACAAAGGCACGATTTTATGTCTTTTGAATATGTTTTCATATGCTTTCCAATAGGCTTGTAAGAATTTACACTTACATTTCTTCTCAATCAAAAGAAAGGTGTATGCCCTTTCCTCAGGTTCACCAGTTTTGCCACATTTATTCTGTCTGGTCTATCTACATAGTCCATGTTCAAATAAAAGATCAATACAGTCAATTCAAAACAATACCAGTTGTTCTGGTAATGTCCCTTATCACTAATTTTTCCCTAGCATCTTTAGTGTCCTTTAATCTGGAACAGATCTTCATTGTTCCATTGTCTTTCTTGACCTTGGCATTTTTGAAGAACATAGGCCATTATCTGTAGAAGTTCACTCAGTGTGGTGCAGCTGATGTTTCCTTATAAATAAATTTAGATTGTCCGTTTTGGGCAGGAAAGCTAGAGAAGTGATGCTGTGTCCTCCTTAGTGCACCGTATCAGGAGACACATAATGTTGATCTGTCTCAGTGTTGGTGATACTACCTTTTTACTTGGTGGCAGTGGTTTTTTTTTTTTTTTTTTTTTTTTTTTTTTGAGACAGCATCTTGCTCTGTCACCCAGGCTGGTGACAGTGGCCTGATCTTGGCTTGTTACAGTCCGACCTCCTGGGCTCAAGCAATCCTCCCACTTCAGCCTCCTGAGTAGCTGGGACTACAGGCATGCACCACCACTCCCAGCTAATTTTTTAAAACAATTTGGTCTTGTTATGTTGCATAGGCTGGTCTCAAACTCCTGGGCTCAAGCAATCCTTCCACCTTGGCCTTCCAAAGTGCTGAGATTACAGGCACAGCCATTGCACCCTGCCAGTATTAACTTTGATTGCTTGGTTAAGGTGGTGCCTGCCAGGTTTCTCCTGTCAAGTTCCTGCCTTTCCCTTTGTAATGAATAAATAATTTGTCAGGTGATCTCTATGTTTGTCCCTGCTTATGAATTTATAGGCAGAGACTCAGTCTTCTATTACTTTTTTATTCCTCAATCTGTGTATCAGATTTTCTTTAAGCTGGTCCTTAGTCATCCTGATCCTAAGGCAATGTTCATGTTTCAACAAGTGATGACTCCTTTTTCCTTATTAATATTAATTTTTCAAGCGGTAACTTTATATAATAATAGTAATGGTAAATCTTTATTGAGCAATTCCTACATGCTTCTTCTAAGCAGTTAGGCATGTATGGACTCATTAAGTTCCCACAATAGCCCAATGAGATAGGTTCTATGATTAAACTCCTTATTCATTTATTTATTTATTTATTTTTTTGAGACGGAGTCTCGCTCTGTCACCCAGGCTGGAGTGCAGTGGCGCGATCTCGGCTCACTGAAAGCTCCACCTCCTGGGTTCATGCCATTCTCCTGCCTCAGCCTCCCGAGTAGCTGGGACTACAGGCGCCCGCCACCACGCCCGGCTACTTTTTTTGTATTTTTTAGTAGAGATGGGGTTTCACCGTGTTAGCCAGGATGGTCTCAATCTCCTGATCTCGTGATCCACCCACCTCGGCCTCCCAAAGTACTGGGATTACAGGCTTGAGCCACCGCGCCAGGCTGATTCAACTCCTTTTACAGATAAAACAAAACTCTGGAGGTTTAGAGAGGGTAAGTAACTTGCTCAGGGTGATGCAGCTGATAAAAGTGGTTACGCTGGGATTTGAACCCAAGCCATAGCCATCTGGCTTCAGAATTGTGATCCCTAACCACAATGCACGGTTTCTTCCCTGCAGTTCCTTTAGTGCCACTCCTGTCTTGTAAACTGGATCCCTTGATAGTCTTTCAGAATAAACACTGTGCCTTTTGTGGTGGTGCATGCCTGTCATCCCAGCTAGTTGAGAGGTTGAGGTTGCAGGATCATTGGAGCCCAGTAGGTCGAGGCTATAGTGAGCTATGACTGTGCCGCTGCACTCCAGCCTGAGGGACACAATGAGACCCTGTCCCTATTTGATTTTATTTATTTAGAGATGGAGTTTCACTCTGTCACCCAGGCTGGAGTGTAGTGGCACTATCGCGGCTCACTGCAACCTCTGCCTCCCGGGTTCAAGCGATTCTCCTGCCTCAGCCTGCTGAGTAGCTGGGATTACAGGCATGCGCCACCATGCCCAGCTAAGTTTTGTATTTTTTAGTAGAGACAGGGTTTCACCATGTTGGCCAGGCTGGTCTCAAACTCCTGACCACAAGTGATCCGTCCGCCTCGGCCACCCAAAATGCTGGGATTACAGGCCTGAGCCACCGTGCCTGGCCTCTGTCCTATTAAAAAACAAACAAACAACAACAACAACAACAACAAAATACAAACCTGGGCTCCCGGTGAGTCAGTCCATCTCCCACACCCAGAGGAGGAACGTGGTTGTGCAGCACCCTCGTGTTGTAGAGGTTGGAAGCTCTGCAGCAAAGCCCAGTTTGTGCTAAGCATCCTAACCTGGGGTTCGGTTTCCACAGTAGCGTGGGAGCTCCCAGCTAGGCAAAGGGGATGTTGCAAATCAGTCTTTTCAAAACTTTTAGGACCAAGTTTTCCCACCAGGTGTGAGACTTGAGGCTGCTTCTGTGCACGTGTTCTCACTCTGCAGATTCGTTGTTGCAGGTTTCCTTTTCATTTTAGGTCCCTGCAGGCTTCAGCGTGGCTGCCAGTGTCCGAGTAGGAAACGCTCTGGGTGCTGGAGACATGGAGCAGGCACGGAAGTCCTCCACCGTTTCCCTACTAATCACAGGTGCTGAGACCCTTTTACCCGAGGCTCTTGGTGCAGTCTCTCCATGCAAAGCCCAGGCTCCCCCATTTCCTGTGGATCTTCTTGCTCACCATGTTGTTTCTTCTGCCGTTTTTACCTTCAGTGCTCTTTGCTGTAGCCTTCAGTGTCCTGCTGTTAAGCTGTAAGGATCTTGTGGGGTACATTTTCACTACCGACCGGTGAGTGCTAGGATTTTCTTGAAATGTGAAATCTGTGATAAAGAAATGGTTCATTGAGAAATTTTGTTATCTAAAATCAGGCTGTTCAGAAACATTGCTGTTTGAAATCATTATCAGTAAAAAGAAAACATCCCACTCACGCCTGTAATCCCAGCACTTTGGGATCACCTGAGGTCAGGAGTTCGAGGCCAGCCTGGCCAACATGGCGAAACCCCATCTCTACTAAAAATACAAAAATTAGCCGGGTGTGGTGGCAGACATCTGTAATCCCAGCTACTTGGGAGGCTGAGGCTGGAGAATCGCTTAAGCCCACCAGGAGGCAGAGGTTCCAGTGAGCCGAGATTGTGCCACTGCACTCCAGCCTGGGCAACAGAGCAAGACTCTGCCTCAAAAAAAAAAAAAAAAAAAAAGAAAAAAGAAATGTTTCCTCCAAGAGCAAGGTGCCAGCAGAAAAAGTTTTTTAAAACTGGGAATGTTTTTTAAAAAGAGGCCAGGCACAGTGGTTCACGCCTGTAATCCTTGCACTTTGGAAGGTCAAGGTGGTCAGATCACCTGAGGTCAGGAGTTCGAGACTAGCCCGGGCAACACGGTGAAACCCCCATCTCCACTAAAAATACAAAAATTAGCTGTGCATGGTGGCACACGCCTGTAATCCCAGCTACTTGGGAGGCTGAGGCAGGAAAGTCACTGGAACCTGGGAGGCGGAGGTTGCAGTGAGCTGAGATCCCGCCATTGTACTCCAGCCTAGGTGACAAGAGTGAGACTCCATCTCAAAAATTTAAAAAAGAAATGGTTAACTTGGATAGATGCTATCACAGAGGGGCTGCCTGTGGTTGTTGCAGCAGGGATGTCTGAATCATTTGCAAGATCAGAGGCTCCACTGATGTTACTTGGGAAGAACATATTAGATGTAGGAACTGATTTATAATCTCCAATGCCAACTTAATGGGCATTGGTGATGATTTTATGCTTCTGCTGGTCATGTATTTTAAAAGTGGAAAGCCCTTTTTAGTATGATGAATTACATTTTCAGTTAATTATTTTGTTTCCAATGATAAGAATCCTCTTGGTTTCTTAGTATCAGCCAAATTGCCCGGTTTGTAGTAGTTGCATAATATGTTTGTCAAACTGAATTGAAGTTAAAATCTCACCAGTGAGCTGTCTCAAAAGTCACATAGTCAGATTGATTACTGAAGAATTCTTGGATAAGTCCCTTCTGCTCTGCAGAATTTGTTTCCTTCATCAGTGATGCTGGTGTGTACATTCGGATTATGTAGAAACTTTATGGGGATGCTTCTTATTTGGGACACCTTTGTCAGCAGTTACAAGATGCAAATGGACTTTGCCTTCCTGGATTCAGAAAGCTGGTGGAGTGGACAGAACTAATTTCATGGTTTATTCTTCACACATTTGACTTTTGACTTCAGATCGTTGGTTTTCATTTTTCAGCTTCAGCTATTTTGTTACTGGGAAATAAGATGTTTAGGCCAGGCACGGTGGTTCACTCCTGTAATCCCAACACTTTAGGAGGCAGAGGTGGATGGATTGCCTGAGTTCAGGAGTTCAAGACCAGCTGGTCAACATGGGGAGACCCTGTCTCTACTAAAAATACAAAAAAAAAAGAAAAAAAATTAGCCAGGTGTGGTGAGGCACACCTGCAATCCCAGCTACTCAGGAGGCGGAGGCAGGAGAATCGCTTGAACCTGGGAGACGGAGGGTGCAGTGAGCTGAGATCCGGCCACTGCACTCCAGCCTGGGCAACAGAGTGAGACTCTGTCTCAAACAAACAAACAAATAAAAAGATGTTTATAGCTCCCTCACTCAGAATGAATGGGGAAGGTGATGGTAAGTAGTTGGCTTTTTTCACAAAGGGAATCAGGATGACCTTTATGAGGACCAGGATAGACGGATGGTTTCAGAAGGAATATGGTAGACACTGGACTCTGAATCTGTCCACTTGGGAAACCATAGAGCGCAGGAAAAGAATGAAAAACAAGAGGCCCACAAACTATAGAACTGATGAGATAAGGAAACATCAGAAGCTCAACAATCAAATTACTTGGAAGGTGACCAGGATCCGACCCAATCTGGTACAATCGGTGAAAGAGCTCAACCTCTACCTAACTTAATCACAGGGGACGGGTACAATCGGTGAAAGAGCTCAACCTCTACCTAACTTAATCACCTCTAGCAAAGAAAGGAGGACGTTACTACTGACCACAATCGTTTTTTAAAATCCTAAGAGACTACTTTGCACGACTTTTTCCAAGGGAATCTAAAAACCTGGAATAAACAGATAAGTTTCTGGGGAAATAATTGATCAGGATATACCCTAGAAAAGATAGAAGGTCTAAATAAACTGATTTCCTGGTAAGAAATAAGAGAAAGCTATTTTAAAATGTCAAAAAGCACAATGCCAGAAGGTTCCAAAGGATGATTTTATCAAATCTTCAAAACATAGGGAATTGCAAACACAGATCAAACAAAATTTCCCAGAGCACAGGAAAAGGAAAACTTCGCATTCTGTTTATGAAGCAAATATAACATTGGTGCCAAAATCTGCCAAAGTTTGTACATGAAAAAGAAAATCACAGATCATTCTTTTTTTTTTTTTTGAGACGGAGTCTCGCTCTGTCGCCCAGGCTGGAGTGTAGTGGCCGGATCTCAGCTCACTGCAAGCTCCGCCTCCCGGGTTTACGCCATTCTCCTGCCTCAGCCTCCCGAGTAGCTGGGACTACAGGCGCCCGCCACCTCGTCCGGCTAGTTTTTTGTCTTTTTAGTAGAGATGGGGTTTCACCGGGTTAGCCAGGATGGTCTCGATCTCCTGACCTCGTGATCCACCCGTCTCGGCCTCCCAAAGTGCTGGGATTATAGGCTTGAGCCACCGCGCCTGGCCACAGATCATTCTTATGTATTAATACCAATCTAAAAATCCAAAATAAAAATATTATTAGACAGAATTTAGCAGCACATTGAAAAGAATATATTTTGGTGAAATATAAAAGTGAATATAGGCCAGGCGCAGTGGCTCATGCCTGTAATCCCAACACTTTGGGAGACTGAGGCAAAAGGATCACTTGAGCCCAGGAGTTCGAGACCAGCCTGGACAACATGGTGAAACCCCATCTCTACAAAAAATAAAATTTAGCTGGGCATGGTGGTGTGTACCTGTAGTCCTAGCTACTCAAGAGGCTGAGGTGGGAGGATCACTTGAGCCTGAGAAGTTGAGGCTGCAGTGAGCCATGATTGTACTACTCCACTCCAGCCTGGGTGACAGTGTCTCAAAAAAAAAAGTGAATATAATATCTCAGGTGGAAAAAGCAAGGTGCAGAACATCATATAGAGAATGCTGCATGTGAAATGATAGAATATAGAAAGGAAAATTAAGAATATACATTTGTATTTGCTTATATTTTCATAGACACTACACAAACATGGAACGTGCTAAGCATTGTTACCTGGAGGAGGCAGGGCTGGTACTGGGGCAAACTGGAAGGGCATTGCAGTCGTAAGACTTTGCTTACTATCTTGTTCATATTGTACCATTTTTTGACCATGTGCATGTTACCTATTCCGAAAATAAAATTTGAATAAAATAATTATATTTCTGTCCTTTCTGGTGAGGAAGAAGTGATCATCTTGTTCAGTGCTGGATTTCTTTTTTTATTTTTGAGACGGAGTTTCGCTCTTGTTGCCCAGGCTGGAGTGCAATGGCACGATCTCGGCTCACCGCAGTCTCTGCCTCCTGGTTTCAAGCGATTCTCCTGCCTCAGCCCCCCGAGTACCTGGGATTACAGGCGTGCACCACCACACCTGCTAATTTTGTATTTTTAGTAGAGACGGGATTTCTCCATGTTGGTTAGGCTGGTCTCGCACTCCTGACCTCAGGTGATCCACCCGCCTTGACCTCCTGAAGTGCTGGGATTACAGGCGTGAGCCACCGTGCCC
This sequence comes from Macaca thibetana thibetana, assembly GCF_024542745.1. NCBI lineage: Eukaryota > Metazoa > Chordata > Mammalia > Primates > Cercopithecidae > Macaca > Macaca thibetana. Next base: position 2,156,976 of record NC_065593.1, on the reverse strand, counting down.
AGCCCAGTGCTGGATTTCTTATTTAGTAATTAAACAAGTATTTATTGGCAGATAATCTTCCAGGTTCTAGATTGGAGTGACCAAACTCACTCCAAGGGTGTTGTGGATTTCTTGCTTCCACAGGTCAGGGCAGCATTTTTTCATCTCCCTTCATGTGTAGGGCTTAGAATCCAAGTCTCTAGCTTTAGGGGTGCCATTTCTAGGAACCAAGGATAATTCTACAGAATATATCTATGGCCTTTTACCAACCTTCATTCCATAGAGGAAACTTAATCTTTACTCTGTAGCGCTTCACTCAGTTTACTAAGAGACACAGTCAGACTCGGCCTGTGGCATCGTCTTAAAAGAGGGATGATCATAGCATCCAAACTTGCTGGGATGATAGATGTGTGCTACTGTCCCCAGCCAAATTTTTTTTCAGCTGGTGGGGAATGGGGAAGGGGTGTCGTCAAATCACTTGATTTGTCTATACTGACCACATGGACTTTGCAGTAGCCCCTCTATCCTCGGTTTTGCTTTCCAAGGTTTAGTCACCTGCAGTCAATTTTGGTCTGAAAATCTTTTTTTTTTTTTTTTGAGACGGAGTCTCGCTCTGTCGCCCAGGCTGGAGTGCAGTGGCGTGATCTCGGCTCACTGCAAGCTCCGCCTCCCAGGTTTATGCCATTCTCCTGCCTCAGCCTCCTGAGTAGCTGGGACTACAGGCGCCCGCCACCACAGCCGGCTAATTTTTATATTTTTCGTAGAGATGGGGTTTCACTGTGTTAGTCAGGGTGGTCTCGATCTCCTGACCTTGTGATCCACCCGCCTCGGCCTCCCAAAGTGCTGGGATTACAGGCGTGAGCCACCATGACCGGTCCCTGAAAATCTTAAGTGGAAAATTCCAGAAATAAACAATTCATAAGTTTTCAATTGCATGCTGTTATGAGTATTAGGAGGAAATCTCACATCCCCCCTGGGACGTGAAATCATCCCTTTGTCCAACGTCTCCACGCTGTGCGTGCTTTCCACCTGCTAGTTATTTCAGATGGACTGTTTTGGTATCACAGTGCTAGTAACAGCCCCAAAGCACAAAAGTAGTGATGCCGGCATGTGGTTGTGGCCTACTTTATTACTACTGTTGTTACTCTCTTACTGTGCCCAATTTATAAATTAACATTCTCATAGGTGTGTATGTGTATAAGGAAAACAATGTATTTAGGGTTCAGTCCTCTCTGCGATTTCAGGCATCCACTGGGGGTCTTGGAACATATCTCCTGAAGACAAGGATGTGGTGCTGCATATTTTTTTCTAAAAGTCGTGAGATAAAACATGCAGTTAGTTTCCTCCATGGGCCCAGCAACAGGAGAACTGTCCCTGACTAGGCTGCTGGCCTCAGTGCATGTGCATGTTTGTAATATGCAGAAAGCTATATCCTTTTTTTTTTTTTTTTTTTTTTTTTGAGACAGTCTCGCTCTGTCATCCAGGCTGAAGTGCAGTGGTGCGATCTCAGCTCACTGCAACCTCCGCCTCCTGGGTTCAAGTGATTCTCCTGCCTCAGCCTCTTGAGTAGCTGGGATTACAGGTACCTGCCACCAGGCCTGGCTAATTTTATATTTTTAGTAGATACGGGGTTTCGCCATGTTGGCCAGGCTGGTCTCAAACTCCTGACCTCAGGTGATCCTCCCGCCTCAGTCTCCCAAAGTGCTGAGATTACAGGCATGAGCCACTGCGCCCAGCTAGAAAGCTATATACTTCTTTCTCCACTTTGTCTCCTAATCACCATGTGCTTTCTTTTTCCTAACAGAGACATTATTAATCTGGTGGCTCAGGTGGTTCCAATTTATGCTGTTTCCCACCTCTTCGAAGCTCTTGCTGTAAGTATTATGTAGTAGTTCCCTAAGCCCTGTTGTGATCTATGGATTTCTTCTGATGGTGGTAAATTTCAGCTGAGAGGACAGGTCAGGGTAGGTAGGAAGATTGAATATTGTTATCATGTTTTGTTTAGAAGGATACTGTCACCTTATGGGTTTTAGCGTCCGAGTCCCACAGAAATGAAGTGCTCACGAGATGGGAGTGTTTCAGGAGCGCCGACTGATGGAATGCTCTCTGCCTGCAGTGCACGAGCGGTGGCGTTCTGAGGGGGAGTGGAAATCAGAAGGTTGGAGCCATTGTGAATACCGTTGGGTACTACGTGGTTGGCCTCCCCATCGGGATCACGCTGATGTTTGCAACCAAACTTGGAGTGATGGGTAAGCTCTAACCTGTGCAGGCAGGGCTTAGCTGCTCACCAGTCCAGGAAATGACTGTCGGAGCACACAGGCCTTTGACTGAGGCTCACCTCTGAAACTTGGCAACTCACCGACGTCCATTCTGTGTCTTGTTAGAGAGCGCAGACAGCGTTCAGGAGGTGGCCTCCAGCTCTAGCCAGGGCCCCAAGGGTGCATTGTCCTGCCCCTCGCACCCCTGCGGGCGATCTTCCATGCTGACACACTTGAGCACGGATGCCCTTTCTACTCACCTCCTATCCTGAATCATCCAGCCCTCACTTCTCTAAAGGAGGCGTCAGTAGGAAACGCTGAAGAAGCATTCGGAAGCTTCCCTTTTGCATGTTCCATGCTGTTCTTTGGAGACAGCGTGTGATCCCCTGTGGGTGGCTGTGCAGGGCTGAGGCCATCGTAGGCGGTCTGTCCTGCGTGCGTGGGGTGCCGCAGGGTCAGCACTCACGGTGGCCCTGTGCACCCTAGAGCAGCGCCCCGTGTGTTCACCAAGCAGCGTGGCTGGATCCTTGGAGGGCAACGGGTGGCCAGTGCCCTTCTCATCACCCTCATTACACTCCGCAGCCTCCACCTCCCTCCTTGCACAGCCTCAGCTCTGTGCCTGTGGGTCTCCTCACAAGGCCATGCACGTGGTCGGTGTGAACAGCACAGAAGGAAGAGGGTGGACTTAAGCACTTTCCCACATTTGGAAGAAAAAACGTAATGAACAGCATCTGAAATTACCAGCTAATCGTTTTAAAAAGTATAGAAATAAATGACTGCCCAGCTTTGATTTCTAAAATAATAATTTGGAATACATTGGCAGTTAATAAATGATGATATGAAAACCTGGACATTTATCTTTGGGGTGAGTAGTGACCGACTTAAAGCGAGGCTTGTTTTGATCCATTTGTACTTGGCAGGCTCAGAGGTGGAGAGAAGTCAACTGATAGCTACAGGGAACTTCCAGTTCAGTATGTTCCTTTATGTGGCACATTTTTCTCAAGTTCAATAATATTTTAATTAAAAATACAGGAGTTGTTCAAAGAATAGAATTGCCAATGCAAAGTTCATTGGGCTTGCATGATAGTGCAGAAAATTATTTAGCTGAGTTTCTGGTATGATTCATGTTTTGGGTTTGCCATTGCCTAGCTAATACAAATATTATAGGAATCTTAATTTATTTTTATTTTTAAAGTAATGTATTTTATGTAACACAATATATCTAAAATATTATTGCAACAGGCAATCAGTATAAAATATTAAGGAAATACTTTAAATTCTCTTTTTTATGTTATATCTTTTAAGTTTTAAATTGACAAATTATAATTGTTTGCATTTATGGGGTACAGAGTGGTATTTTGATATATGTATAGAATGTGGAACAATTAGATCAAGCTAATTAACATACTTATCACCACTTTTTTTAATGGTGAGACATTTGAAATTTACCTAGTTAATTTGAAATGTACAGTACCTTGACTAATCACCTTGGTGTGCAATTGATCTCAAAACTTATTCTTCCTGTCTATCAGAAACTTTGTACCTTAACAAGTCCCTGTTCCCACACCCTCCCCTCCTTGCCACCAGTCCCTGGTAACCATCATTCTACTCTACAGAGTTCAACTTTTTCAGAAGAGGAATCTACTTTATTCCCTTGTTTCATTTTTTACAGATGGGGTCTTGCTATGTTGCCCAGGCTGGTCTCAAACTCCTTGACTCAAGTGATCCTCCCACTTTTGCCTCCCAAGTATCTGGGATTACAGGCATGAGGAACCTGCTTTGAAATATAAATCCATCTATATCCCAGGTGCTGTCCTTGGCTCACCTATTCATTTAACAAAATATATCTAGGCCAGGCACAGTGGCTCATGCCTGTAATTCCAGCACTTTGGGAGGCTGGGGTGGGCGGTTCACTTGAGGTTAGGAGTTCGAGACCAACCTGGGCAACATGGCGAAACCCCGTCTCTACTAAAAGTACAAAAATTAGCCAGGTGTGGTGGTGCGCGCCTGTAGTCCCAGCTACTTGGGAGGCTGAGGCACAAGAATTGCTTGAACTTGGGAAGCGGAGGCTGCAGTGAGCCAAGATGGCACCACTGTACTCCAGCCTGGGCAACAGAGTGAGACTTTATCTTAAAAAAAAAAACAAAAACAACTAATTGTGCAAAGTAGAAGAGGAAGTTGAGAATCACTGAAAAGAAATGGTAGGGGCCCTGGGGATATGAGGGCTCTATGAGAAGACTGTAGTCAATCCCTCCACCCACCTATTAGAAGAAAGTGTGGTATGAATTGGTTTTGAGTATTGTATCTCCTATGGTATGGTATGCAGTATACCTACACAAGGTGTCTAGGAGAGCATCAGAATTCTGCAGGTTCTCAGAAGCAACCCCAGGAAATCATAATGACCCTCAGAATCCCTGGGAGACTTTGTAAATATGTAAATTCCTGGACCTTGCCCATGAGATTCTAATAACCATCCTACTTTGGGCTCCTAGGTCGGGTCAAATAGAAATCTTTTAAATGATGTGTGCTAAAATTATTGGAAATCTAATTCATAACTTTCAGATTATAGCTGGAGGTAGCTGGTTATTTCCTGTTTAAGATGGTTTGGGTGAGCTTGTAGTTTCTATGTACTGAGAACACTGGATTTGTAAGTGGAAGCCAGTAGCTTGCTTTTACTAATTTTTTATAGGACTAGCAGGTGGCACAAACTATACTATTCTAAGAGCAGGCTAGGCTGGGCGCAGTGACTCATACCTATAATCCTAGCGCTTTGGGAGGCCAAGGCGGAGGATCACTTGATTCCAGGAGTTGGAGGCTGCATTGAGCTGTGGTCATGCCACTGCTCTCCAGCCTGGGCAGCAGAGCAAGACCCTGCCTCTAAAAAGCAAACAAACAAACAAACAAAAGGGCAGGTTGGTCATACCTGAAAATGTGATTGGTACTAAGAAAACAGAGCTATAAACCCTGTACCAAATCCATAAACCAGGAACCCAGACTAGGCACCTTAACCCTTACATAGATCTGGACAGCTGTGGAAATCAACCAGGACCAACCAAGCAAGACCAGCAAAGGCTGTGTATTCTCAGCAAGGGTGTTGGCCGCCACCACTTGCATTTGGGCAGAGACTCAAAGGCAGGCAAAGGAGTGGGAAAGCGTCACCGTGGATAAAAGGGGAGGCTGCAGGTGTGCCCTGAGTGGAGGTTGTTGATCTGAGGGATGCTGGAGGTAGCTGACTAGAAATGGGCCTCATGTGATTGGTTAGGGGGGGATGTATTTTACTTTCTCTGGTTGGTTCTAAGTTGGAAGTGCAGACCAAAATTAGGGAAGCTGTCAGTTGCTAATCAAGTCCTGGCCATCTGGGGCCAATCGTTACAGTAAGTTACTGGTTAGCTTCCTGGATTTTCACCAGAGGCAATCTTGCTTCCTGCGAGCCTGATTTAGGGAAGGCTGGCTTCCTGGGTTTATTGTAGATAGGGGGTGGGTTCTTGGGCAGGATACTGCACGTTGTGAGGCATAGGTCTGTTTTTATTACGGTCAGGCCCTTGTCTTTTGGTTATTGTTGAAGCTTTTTGTTCTTCCGTTAGTTTACTATTGACCAAAAAACGTTCCTCACCTGGGGTCTCCCTCTGTGCCCTGTGTGGTGCCTTGAGATCCACAGGGCTTTTCCCGCCATCCGTTCCCACCTGGCCTGCCTTTGGTGTTCTCCAGTCATCTCTGGGTGCCCAGCCCTGCTCTGGAAGCTTCCAGCAAAGTCTGTGTCAGAAGCAAGTTAAGGTCCAAGGTCTGGCAGGAACTCTGAGGGAGAGAACATTAGTAATTTATATGGCTAGTGATTTCTGCTTTTTTTTTTATATGTTAGTCCCCTTTTTTGAGGAAACTAGGGCAGAAGTAGTTGGTCCTGGGAAATTTTAATTTCCTTGTAACTGGCATTTTTCTTAATATTCAAGCATCATAATCAGTAAGGCTAAAAATATCCTCTGAATATTTGTTCCGAAATCCTGAACCAAAAGAGATGGCCCTTTTGGGGGTGGCCTCAGGGAGTACTGGGCTTTCCAGCACCTTCTGGAACCTTCTGGAAGCCCGAGGAGGAGCAGGGTAGAGGTCTGTGGCCCACTGTGGGCTCCACCTCAGCCATGAAAGCAGATATTAAGTATGGCTGATAGAAGTGAGATAGACAAAACATACTCCCCAGGGGCAGCCGGTTTTCTATGGAATTAACTTCTATTAAATATTTCTATTTCTAGGTCTGTGGTCAGGGATCATCATCTGTACAGTCTTTCAAGCTGTGTGTTTTCTAGGCTTTATTATTCAGCTAAATTGGAAAAAAGCGTGTCAGCAGGTAACTATGTTCATTCTGTCCCGGTAAAGGTTCCTCTCCTAGAAAAACGGGATCTGATCTGGCTCTCCCTTTTTTCTTTCGGAAAGTTCTTTTCTCATTTTCTTTATTCTTATCTCACAAATACTATTTTTCTTGTTGTTTTAACTAGACAGTTCAGATGTGAAGGGCCAGATGACCCCGGCTTTATCCATTCCCAGAAAAACAGGGGGCTCCTTTCTTCCTTGTCTCCCATGCCAGGCTGCCACCCTTGTGCAGGAAAATCCAATTTCAGGACAAGAATTATAACTGGAGAGAAAGGCGCGATGCATCAAAGTCATCCTGATGTCGTTTTTATGATTACCAAATGTTTTGTTAAGGTGCTTGTGTGCATCCTTCCCTTCAACTTTCTAGGGTCAGTGTGAGGTCTAGAAATAGGTGGTAGAAAAATGAAATGAGTCGAGGTACGGTGGCTTATGCCTGTAGTCCCAGCTATTCAGGAGGCTGAGGCAGGAGGATCGCTTGAGCCCAAGAGTTCGAGGCTGCGGTGAGCTGTGATTGCACCACTGCACCCCAGCCTGGGTGATGGAGCGAGACCCTGTCTCTACAAATAAAAATTAAAAAAAAAAAAAAAAGAGATAAAGTAAAAAGAAGGGAGAGTTCCAAATGATCTTGGTCCCTCTCTTGTCCCTGTCTCCCTCACCCTGTACTGTTCCCATGCCACCTTCCCTCTCATGGACCCCATTTCAACCTTTTCTGTTTCCTTTTTCTTAAGAGACAGGCTCTCACTCTGTCACCCAGGCTGGACTGTAGTGGCAGGATCACAGCTTGCTGGAGTCTTAACCTCCTGGGCTCAAGTGATCCTCCTGTCTCAGCCTCCCGAGTAGTTGGGAATACAGACATATGCCACCATGCCTGGCTGGGTTTTTTTTTGTTTTTTGTTTTTAATTTTTTAGTTGCGATGGGGTCTTGCTGTGTTGCGCAGGCTGGCCTTGAATTCCTGGGCTCAAGCAATCCTCCCTCCTCAGCCCCCCAAAGTGCTGGGATAACTGGTGTGAGCACTGAGCCTGGTCCCATTTCAATCTGTATGAAAGATGACCTGTGAATAAGAGGAGCTTCAGCTGTACATGCCAATTAAGGAAAATGGCTTGGCTTTTCCTAAACTAGACAGTCAAGTAAAATACCTTATTAACACCATCGTGAAGCCTGAAGGACTGACTGAGTTTCATTTTCCAGGCTCAGGTACACGCCAATTTGAAAGCAGACGTGGCTCGGAGTGGGAATTCCGCTCTCCCTCAGGACCCGTTTCACCCAGGTATGATATGACTCCCTCAGCCCTTGGATAGGGCTGTCTAGGTGGGACTGGAGGGGCTGTTCGTGAGACACAGCTAGATTTGCTGCTATGAGCTCTTACTTAAATAGGCCAATAGTGTTTCAGAAACACATGATAAAGTCAAGTAACAACCAATTCAAGGTAAACTGACTTCAAGTTTATTTACTTTAATTCCACACATTAGTAGACTGCTATAGATGACTGAAAGCTCCCCAGTGCCTCCCCTAATTTCTGCAAGCACTTTCCAGGCATTTCCAACACTTGGAGATACTGTGCTTCTACCATAGCTTGGAAACTGACATTTGTTTGTTTTAATGGGGTCCCTGCTGTTCATCGGGCAGACACTTGTGGACTTTAAACAGGTTATTTGCTTGGACCTTTGCTTGTGATGCACATCATGCAAATGTGGTTATGGTTTTCTTCAGTCAGTTAAGTAATCCCCGTCCCCCGATTCCTGGCCCGTTAGGCAGTTAGCCACCCACTCCCAGTAATCCTTGCTCCTTTATCATTTAAACCCTTTGATTTCATAGACTGTCTGATATGCTGTCAATGGTCAATTGTGTTGTTTCTGCCAGTTTTCATTCATGTTGTCTAGGCTCCTGTGCTGTGTGTCTGGTTATCTTTGATTTTAATTTAAATTAATTTTTTAAAATAAAAAAAAATTAGGCCGGGCACAGTGGCTCACGCCTGTAATCCCAGCACTTTGGGAGGCCGAGGTGGGCGGATCACAAGGTCAGGAGATCGAGACCATCCTGGCTAACACGGTGAAACCCTGTCTCTACTAAAAATACAAAAAATTAGCCGGGCGAGGTGGCGGGCGCCTGTAGTCCCAGCTACTCGGGAGGCTGATGCAGGAGAATGGCGTGAACCCGGGAGGCAGAGCTTGCAGTGAGCGGAGACTGTGCCACTGTACTCCAGCCTGGGCGACAGAGCGAGACCCATCTCAAAAAAATAAATAAATAAAATAAAAAAAATTTAAAAAGTTTTTTTTAAATAGAGACAGGGTCTCACTCTGTTGCCCAGGCTGGTGTGCAGTAGTACGATGGTAGCTCACTGCAGCCTCTACATCTTGGGCTCAAGCGATCCTCCTGCCTTGGCCTCCCAAAGCAGTGGGATTACAGGCATGAGCCACCACACCTGACCTGGTTATCTTTGATTATATTCCAGACTTTATATTTGAAAATTGTTCACAGAAGTAACTTCAGCCTGAAAGGATGTTGTCTATTTGTCTTCAGAGAGGATTTTCTTTTGCTTCTTTTGGACACTGAGGGTGACCAGCAGTCTAGGGCAATCTTGGAAATGGAGCTTTCTGCAGCATCCAGCCGACCTGAAGGTGTTCAAGGCTTGGTTTACTTCTTCTGGTTCATGCTTTTTTTTTTTTTTTGAGATGGAGTCTTGCTCTGTCGCCCAGGCTGGAGTGCGGTGGCGTGATCTCTGCTCACTGCAAGCTCCGTCTCTCGGGTTCAAGCAATTCTCCTGCCTCAGCTTCCTGAGTAGCTGCGATTATAGGCACGTACCACCACACCTGGCTAACTTTTGTATTTTTAGTGGATGTGGGGTGTCACCATGTTGGTCAGGCTGGTCTCGAACTCCTGACCACAAGTGATCTGCCCTCCTCGGCCCCCCAAAGTGCTAGGATTACAGGTGTGAGCCACCGCACCCAGAGTGGTTCATCCTTAAGTCTTGGATGCAGCCCTTTGGGGTTCTAACCTCAAATACAGAAGGCTTGCCAGAGCCTGATTCTTGGTAGGTACCCAAGTCCTCAAAGCCCTGATCAGCGTCTCCGTCACGTGATCTGGATGTAGCTGTCCCTGACCTGCATCCTCTGATCTCTCTGATCTGAATGAACTCTGATCCGAGGCAGCCCTAGAGGCTGGGCGGCCCCTCTGGGTTTCCTTTATCCCCTGGACCTTGCCCTGGTGACTCTTCATTACATCGTTTGCATTCTGATGCCTTCAAGATGATATTTAATTTGTTTTATTCAGATTCTACAATGATCTTCAGGGAAGGGTTGGTCGATGTTTTCCACCATCTTACCAGTTTCCCTGATTTGTGAAACCTGCCTGACAATAGCACTTATCTCTGTTGCCAGGCTGGAGTTCAGTGGCTTCTCACTGCAACCTCTACCTCCCAGGTTTAAGTGATTCTCCTGCCTCAGCCTCCCGAGTAGCTGGGATTACAAGTGTGTGCCACCACGCCCGGCTAATGTTTGTATTTTTAGCAGAAACCAGGTTTCACCATGTTGGCCAGACTTTTCTTGAACAACTCAAGTGATCCACCTGGCTCAGCCTCCCAAAGTGCTGGGATTAGAGGTATGAGTGCTGGGATTACAGGGATTACAGGCATGAGGCATGAGTGCTGGGATTCCAGGGATTCCAGGCGTGAGCCACTGCACCCGGCCTAACAATGGCACTTACTTCATACTACCCCTACTGGGGTTGAGAAGCACCTAGGACTGCCTGACCAGGGAAAGCATTTTGTTAAGAGTGAGCTGATATGACTCTGTTCAAAATGATTTTCTTTCAGAACTCTGAGGATATTGCTACATTCCTAACATTCATCCACTTATGCTCATTAGGAAGTGGGATGGCCAAGCTTATTCTTGTGCCATTATGTAATCTGCCTTCATTTTAGGATATTTTCTTATTATTATTCCTTTTTTTTTTTTTTTTTTTTTGAGATAGGGTCTTGTTCTGTCACGTAGGCTGGAGTGCAGTGGTGCAATTATAGCTCACTGCAGTCTCAAAACTCCTGGGCTCAAGCAATCCTCCCATTTTAGCCTCCCGAGTAGCTGGGTTTACAGGTGCGTGCCACTATGCTCAGCTAACCCTTTAATATTTTTGTAGAGACCAGGTCTTGCTTTGCAGCCCAGGTTGGTCTTGAACTTCTGGATTCGAGCAATCCTCCTGCTTTAGACTCTCAAAGTGTTGGGATTACAGGTGTGAACCACCATGCCTGGCCTATTACTCTGACTGTTCTGAAGTGTCATGACACTAAGTCTAGATGTGAGTCATTATCTGCTTGAAACTGTGAAGGAGAAGCTTTCCCCTTGCCCTCCGATGGTTCACTGAAAAATCAACTTATAATAAGGCTGATCAATAAAAGACATACAAATGTATTCAACCATGCACAAGGGAAGAATCACAGTGATTACCCAACCTCGTAGTGAGGCCCAACACGCATATAACCAACTTTCAGAGGGGAGAGAGGAGATGGGGCATTTGGTGCTTCTGTTGAGGGATAGTAAATGATTACCAGGGAAAATGAATGGACATTTGGCAGAATGAATCAGTTGGGGGCAGGGTGGAGGGACTGGTTCTCTTTGGAAGTCGAATGAACCTGAGAGACTGGCATTATTTTGTGAAAGGTTTGGCAATCATTCTTCTTGGTGGGTTTGTCTGGCTTTTATGTAGGACGGGGAAATGTCTCTTTCAAGGCCTGTTGATCTCTAAAGAGTTTTTAATTTAAAATACTCATTATAGGAGGGAGCCATATCTTGGGGTTGAAATTCCCTGCACTCCTTCAATACTTAGTAGGCCCTTTGATGTGAACAGTCACATCTTTCTCCCATTCTGTGAATAGCCTTGTATTCTTTCTTCCTTTCTTTTTTTTTGGACACTAGGTCTCTCTTGGTCACTCAGGCTGGACTGCAGTATTACAATCATAGCTCACTGCAGCCTCGAACTCCTGGGCTCAAGTGATTCTCCCACCTCTGCCTCCCAAGTAGTCGGGACTATAGGCATGCGCCATCATGCCCAGTGAAGTTTTTGTTTGTAGAGATGAGGTATCACTATGTTGCCCAGGCTGGTCTTGAGCTTCTGGGCTCAAGGGATCCTCCCACCTCAGCCTCCCAAAGTGTTGGAATTACAGGCGTGAGCCATCACACCCAGCCTTGAATTATTTCTTAGGTTGTTTCTCCTTTGTGTTTTGTCTGAAATGCTTATTAAATTGGTGTTGGCTCCTTGAAAATTTCCCCTGTGAATCTTCTTTTTTTTTTTTTTTTGGAGACAGAGTTTTGCTCTCGTTGCCCAGGCTAGAGTGCAATGGCACCATCTTGGCTCACTGCAACCTCCGCCTCCTGGGTTCAAGCGATTCTCCTGCCTCACTGCCTCAGCCTCCCGAGTAGCTGGGATTACAGGCATGCGCCACCATGCCCGGCTAATTTTCTATTTTTAGTAGAGAGACGGGGTTTCTCCATATTGGTCAGGCTGGTCTCTAACTCCCGACCTCAGGTGATCTGCCTGCCTCAGCCTCCCAAACTGCTGGGATTACAGGCATGATGGCTCTTGCCTGTAATCCCTGTGAATTTTAATGGAGAGGGCTTCCCTGTGAAGTTTAATGGAGAGGGCTACCTTATTTCTCTAGCTCCTGGGAGAGCGCTCCCTGGAGCAGCCAAGCCAGCCCCGGTAGGATCATCGGTGTTTGTGAAAGAGTGAGTGGAGAGGCACTCTGGGATAGGATTTCTTTTATTTATTCACTGTAGCAATAGCGTCCTGAATTAACTTTCTCTCAGCTACTAGCACATATTCCTTTTATACATAGCCCTTTATACAAATGAAAAAAAAAAAATCCCTTTTAAGCTGCTAAGGTCCTTTTTCCTCCCAGGGTGCCCTGAAAACCATGAAGGAATTTTAATGAATGATGTTGGAAAGACGGGCGAGGCTCAGTTGGATCAGCAGATGTGCCAAGAAGAACCTTTGCCGGAACATCCACAGGACAGTGCTAAGTTGTCCAGGACACAGCTGGTGCTGCGGCGAGGGCTTTTGCTCCTGGGGGCCTTCTTAATCTTGCTGGTGGGGATTTTAGTGAGATTCTATGTCAGAATTCAGTGACGTGGCAGGAAAGAAACTCAGGTCAAGTGATGCTTTTGAGCTTACACACAATTCACAGGCCCACCAGTGACAATTTACCTTGAGTTAATGTCATTCAAGTGTGCCCATGGATTCTGAGGGTTGGGAATGCAAAGATACATTTCTCTAAAAAACGAAAAAGCAACTAAGGTTAAAAGCTATATTGTGGCCCAAGACACTGTCTGAAAGATGACATGAGTAATATAATTCACCACTATCTGAACCAAGGACCAATGTGCTGACTGCATTGGCCAATGGCTTTGCTATTTTTTTAGACACAAACCCAGAAACTCAGTGCTTAAGAATTCATACTGCCTGAATTATGTAAAATATATTTTACAATATATCTTTCCTTGGGCCTTAGATTACTATTCACTGGGCAAATGGTATTTGTTTTTGTTTTAATTTTTTTTTTGATAGACGGAAGTCTTGCTCTGTCACGCAGGGTGGAGTACAGTGGTGCGATCATAGCTCACTGCAGCCTCAAACTCCTGGGCTTCAAGCAATCCTCCTGTGTCAACCACCAGAGTAGCTGAGACTTCAGGGGTGTGCCACCATGCCCAGCTGGCATTTGTTAATCTTCATTTGAGGTCTAGATCTAGGCACTGTGGGCACTGAAAAACAGTCGGGAAATCTTTGGAGCTGTGGAAATCCAGACAAGGACTGATAATTCCTGGCAGGGGTGTGTGCGTGACCTACTGCAGCCTCAACCTCCTGGGCTCAAGTGATCCTCGCATCTCAGCCTCCTGAGTAGCTGAGACCACAGGCGTGTGCCACCATGCCTAGCTAATTTTTTATTTTTTGTAGAGACGGGGTCTACCTGTTTTTTCCCAGGCTGGTCTTGAATTCCTGGGATCAAGCGATCCTTCCACCTTGCCCTCCCAAAGTGTTGGGATTATAGGCGTGAGCCACCACGCCTGGCCAGAGGACAAAATTTTAATAAAGGTCTTAGCTTAAGTAGTAATCCTACTTCATTAACCTTCCTGGGGCGGGGTACACACCGATAATTCAGCAAGCCCCAGTACATACTAAGTATGCTCAGTGCTGTGAAAGTGGATTACACCAAATTAAGTCATTCTTATCACACCCAATTAAAAGTCAAGAAGCCAGGGATAAAAGCACCCCAGGCACATAACTTTAATCTAGTAATGTAATTCTCTGCACATCCAGCTGGTGAAACTGCCTGCTGTAAGCTGAGACCAGCTTTATCCATAACTGCTGAGATAACTTGCTGAAGCTCTAGGAATAATTTCGCCTGCCCGGTTGCTCACCAGTTGTAGCTTGCCAGCTCCCAGGACCCTTCCCGGTGCCAATAAACTTTCTCAAAGAGCTATACTGACATTTCTTTTGATAAAACCTCCAGCCTTCTGTGTTGTTCCGACATACCGAGGACCACCTGGTCTACATGGATGCCCTGAACTGCAATTCTTTCTTCCCAAATAAAGCATTAAATGGAGATTTGCCTGTACACGTTTGACTTAGTGCTAGGATGGATATAATGCTCTAGGCATGGCCTTTTCCTGAAATAACAAAATCAGAAAAGTTACCCGCTTTGAGTAAAAAACACCCACGTGCTGATTTTGGTTGGGGCCACCTTAAGGTATCTCTACCCTTAGTGCCTTCTTCTTGGGCCAGGAGGCCCAGTCTCCAGGAAGGCAGATAAAGGCTTGCACTGTAGCCCTCGGGGTTGGGCCTGGGGGCAGGGGGCAGACACTGCAGAGGCCCCTCCCCAGCTCCTCGTCAGGAACTCTCGAACCCTGTCACCATTCCCCTGGCACAGGACTCCCTGTCCTTCCCCTTGCCAGGTAGGGCAGGGACCCCCCGGGGATGAGAGGAGTTTCCTTCAATCAACAGCCACAGATAGCGGCTGGTCCCACCCCAGGCCGTCAGGAGCAGGGAGGCTGGGGTGTCTGGGTGTCTGGCCGCCAGGAGCAGGGAGGCTGGGGTGTCTGCGAGACCGGACCCCTCCTCTCCCGGAAACACCTGAACCCGCAGCAAGCCCAGGCCAGGAGAAGCATGAAAAGCGCTAGACCCGTACTCCGCGGGGGAGGATGGAATCACCAGCTCCGTCCTGTCTGCCCACCCTCTAGGCATTTTGCTCTTCCAACGTGACCCACAAACTCTCCGGATAAAAACCCGTGTCATCCAAAAGCACATGAGGGTCCTCCCCCGCAGGGACCCCTTCCCCGAGCCCCCTTCATCAGCCCCCAAGGGCCCTCCCGGTCCCCTCCCGCAGGGTTCTGCGGGCGGCATCATTGCACTGGGCGTCTGGAGAGGGTCCGGGTCCGGGCTGGGTGGGGCCGAGCTGTCCTCCGCCCTTCTTCCCCGCGCTGCGGTCCCGCGCCCGCGCCGCCGCCAGCCGCTCCCCGCCTCCGCACGGAGGCCCCCGCGGCCGCCGAGCTCCCAGCCGCCGCCAAGGGCCGGCCCCCACAGCGGCCCGGGCCCTCGGATGGCGCGACCGCCTGCGGGGCCTGCGGGGCGCTCTGCCCCCGAACCTGCAGCAGGCGGCAGCCGAGCTGGCGGCGCTGGCGGGTCCCGTGGTGAGTGCGGCTGCCCCGCGCCCAGCCCGACGCCTCCTGAGCAGCTGCCGCGCGGGGGTGGGCGCGGGCTTCCAGGAGGGAGGGCGGCTGTGAACGCGCCTTGCTTTCTGCGCCTCCGCAGTTTCTTGCTCAGTTGATCATCTTGCTCATCAGCCTCGTCAGCTCCATCTTCTGTGGACATCTGGGCAAGGTCGAGCTGGACGCTGTCACGCTCGCCGTCACGGTGGGTGCCTGATTTCGCCCCTGTAGCAGCTAACGGGCGGCCAAGGTTTAGGATTTGAGCGGTGTCCCCGGGCGCTGTGGCTCACGACGGTAATCCCGGTCCTTTGGGAGGCCCAGGTGGGAGGATCGCTTGAGCTCAGGAGTTCGAGACCAGCCTGGGCAGCATAGCAAGACCCCCGTCTCTACTAAAAATACAAAAATCTACTAAAAATACAACAATTATCCCGGCGTAGTGGCACCGCCTGTGGTCTTAGCTACTCGGGAGACTGAGAGAGGAGGATCGCTTGTGCCCAGGAGATGGAGGCTGCAGTGGGCTGAGATCGCACCACTGCACTCCAGCCTTGGCAAGAGAGCAAGACCCTGTTTCAAAATCGAACACACAAGGCCGGGCGCGGTGGCTAACTCCTGTAATCCCAGCCAGCACTTTGGGAGGCCGAAGTGGGCGGATCACCTGAGGTCAGGAGTTCGAGACCAGCCTGGCCAATATGGCAAAACCCCCCTCTACTAAAAATACAAAAATTAGCCGGGTGTGGTGGCAGGCACCTGTAATCCCAGTTATTCGGGAGGCTGAGGCACGAAAACCGCTTGAACCCAGGGGCCTGAGGTTGCAGTGAGGCGGAATTTTGCCACTGCACTCCAGCCTGGGTAACAGAAGGAGACTCCGTCTCAAAAAAAAAAAAAAAAAAAAAAAAAGGAAAGAAAAAAAATCAATTTGAGTTGTATCATGTCTTATGCATCTTCGTTTACAGGTCTGGCACTGACCTGTGGCTTACCATTACCTGATTAGATTTGGAAGGAGCTTGTGTCAATACTTAGAAAAGGGTAAAACTGAAAAAACTGCACTTTTTTCTATTATGAAATTCAATCAGCAGACTTTTAGGTAATTTAGGTTGTTTGCCATTAATTGGATTACACAGTGCATTCAGCTCCTACCCTTTTACCCTTGTGGAAAAGCCTCTCCCTCGGGTTGAAATCATGCTTCCTGGGACGTCTCTTCCCTGGCTTTTGTTAGTGATGTGGAAAGTTGCTTCTTCCTGCGCGTTTCATCCAGGATTTCAGAGAACGTGGGAAACACTTCTGCTGGTGATGGTAGGTGGCTTTCCCCAGTCTCGGAAAATGTCCCCTGTGTCCCCGTGAGGTGGGAACACACCCTAAGAACACGGAGGGCCACCGGAGCTTCTCATTTGGCTTCATGGGAGAGAAGACCTTGCCAGGTAGAATCAGTCACATTTTATTTACAGGTCTGTTATTTGGTGAGCTAATTGGGTTAAGGGACATTTTTGCTTCCTTTGAAACTTTAGACTGGGGCTCTAGGAAGAGGCACAAAGGCAGAAGAGATTCGTATACATGGCTGGTGGGGACATTTCCTGCTGTGTCCCTGCAGGGCCCAGGATTGGGGTCCAACTTTTCTGATCACTGCTTGCCAACCATCACTGCGCCCAGGGCGCTCCCTCGGTTCACTTCTGAGCCGTCTGTCACTCCTCCCTGTGGATGACGTCTAATGGCCAGTCAGCTGCCTCGTTCAAGAGGACTCAGCACCTGGGTGTCCATTCTTCTCCTCTCCCCGCTTCTGCTGTCATCCCTGGGGCGTGGGCCCGACCCTGTGGCCCACAGTTACAGCTTTCGTTTTTGAAAGGGTTCAAGACCATGTAATTGGCTGAAAATGTCCACATAGGTACAATGACCAGATAGCCACCTACTCTTAACCTAGGATTGAGAAACTGGGGACTTCACCTGGAGACTTCGGGGTCTTGTTTTAAGAGCAGGAGGATGCACTCGGTGTTAACGAAGTCGGCCCAGCAGGGAAAGCAGCACAGCATGAGGATGAGGACTCCTCTCTGCATATGATCCCCACGCGCTTGAGGTTCTTGCCTCCAAAGGACTTGAGGAAACAAATGCGCTGCTAACAGCATATGCCGGGCAGGCCGAGGCTGGAGGCCCGCACCACAAGCAGCCCCTCCCAGGGGTGCCCGCCCGCCGCCCAGGCAGCCCTGTTTCCCATCATCTGCTCCCGCCCTCCCCACCAACAGCTGACAGCATTGGGGGAGCTTCTGAGCCAGGGACAACCAGTGAGCCAGCTGGCCCCTGTGGCATTTGACACGTGTCCTGGGACAATGTGTCCCTGCTCCCAGAAGCTGGGACTGTTAGCATGGAGGGTATAGGCAGCAGAAACTGAAGCTTAGAAGAGAGTTTTCAACATTGGGGGAGACAGATGCTGCAGGAGAGCGTGTGCTGTGGTAGAAGGTGAAGTTGTGGGGGACTCTGAGGGCCAGGGATACTGGGGGAGGGTGCAGAGGAAGAAAAGCACACACTGTAGGCTGAGAAGGGCGGCTAGGGAGGCGGCAAGAATTTTGGGGGGTGGTAGGTCATGGAGGCCAAGGCAGTGCTCTAGAAAGCAGGGATGGCTAAGTGGATTAAGGACGGCCAAGGGCTTACCTGAGGATTTTGTCACAGGAGGCTGGGAAGAGGCCAGGCCCAGTAGGCTGGGCAGGAACGAACAAGGCATCAATGGGAGCTGAGTCAGGAGTACAGGCCAGGCCTGAGTGCAAAGAACACCTTCAAGAAGCTTGGCTTGAAGGAGGCCAAGAGGGAAGGAGGGGTGGTGGTGAGGGAGGGCGATTTTAGGGTATGGGAGACCAGACTGGGAGAAACAAAGGACAAAATGCCCTTGAGCAGGTGGCCCCAGAGGACAGCACTAGTCAAGCTGACTCTGCTGTTTTTTTGTTTTTGTTTTCGTTTTTTTGTTTTTTTTGAGATGAAATCTCGCTCTGTCGCCCAGGCTGCAGTGGTGAGATCTTGGCTCACTGCAACCTCTGCCTCCCAGATTCAAGCGATTCTCCCAATGCAGCCTCCTGAGGAGCTGGGATTACAGGCGTCCACCACCATGCCTGGCTAATTTTTGTATTTTTAGTAGAGACAGGGTTTCACCATGTTGGTCAAAATTGTCTCGACAACTTAGTTGAAATACCACTGCCCTTGGTCAAAGGCGGAGGAGTGCAGAGCCCCTTATACGGAACGGGCTACAGAAATTCCTGTGGTTAGGCTGGGCACAGTGGCTCACGCTTGTAATCCCAGCACTTTGGGAGGTTGAGGCGGGCAGATCACCTGAAGTCAGGAGGTCGAGACCAGCCTGACCAACATGGCGAAACCCCGTCTCTACTAAAAATACAAAAATTAGCCAGGCGTGGTGGTGGGTGCCTGTAGTCCCAGCTACTTGTGAGGCTGAGGCAGGAGAATCTCTTGAACCCGGTAGGCAGAGGTTGCAGTGAGATATTCTAGGAAGAGAACAGACTAATTTTTAAGATAACTGTGAAAACAAAATTTTTTACCTTTAGACAAATGTTCATAATATAAAAGGATTAACAAAAGTGTTTTTTTAAATAAAAGAACATTTATTTATATTCCACCTTGTTCCACAAATAATTTGAACTAGTTTACACAAACACTTCCCTAAAAGAAGGATAAATAAATAGCTGTTAGAATTGGGTCAAAGAAACATGGATGGAAAAGCCTGGAGCCGGGGGTGAGTTGGCATGGGATAGCCTGGAAATCGTGCTGAGGTTTTTTTTTTTTTTTTTTTTTTTTTGAGACAGAGTCTTGCTATGTCACCCAGGTTGGAGTGCAGTGGCCGGATCTCAGCTCACTGCAAGCTCCGCCTCCCAGGTTTACACCATTCTCCTGCCTCAGCCTCCCGAGTAGCTGGGACTACAGGCGCCCGCCACCTCGCCCGACTAGTTTTTTGTATTTTTTTTTTTAGTAGAGACGGGGTTTCACCGTGTTAGCCAGGATGGTCTCGATCTCCTGACCTCGTGATCCGCCCGTCTCGGCCTCCCAAAGTGCTTCGATTACAGGCTTGAGCCACCATGCCTGGCCCGTGCTGAGGTTTTATGGAAGCCTTGATTTGCGGGAAGGGCAGGCCTGGGTACTGAGCCTCAGCCACATTCCCCTTGACCCTCAGAAGGCAGACACCACGACATGGAGCGTGGTAATCTGGGCAGCTTGCCGCCAGAGACAGAGTAGCAATTTTTGTTCCATCTTTTATAAAGTTATGTGTTGTAAGCAAGAGGTCTAACGTCAGAGCTGAGTTTGATAAAAGCTTGTGACAGCGGAAGCCGCAGGGCCCAAGGCCGTGGTCCTGCTTACATGGTTAGACTGAGTCCTGGGGGAGAGTAACACATTTCTCATTTCTTTGTGCTGGGAGTATTCAATATCTTCTTTTCTTTTATTTCTTTCTCCTTTTTTTTTTGAGACAGGATCTTGCTCTGTCACCCAGACTGGAGTGCAGTGGCACAATCACAGCTCACTGCAGCCTCAAACTCCTGGGCTCAAGTGATTGTCCCACCTCAGCCTTCTAAGTAGCTAGAACCACAGTTGTGTGCTACCATGTCCAGCTAATTTTTTTTTTTTTTTTTTTTTTTTTTTTTTAAGACAGAGTCTTGCTCTGTTATCGAGGCTGGAGTGCAGTGACTCACTGCAACCTCCATCTCCCAGATTCAAACGATTCTCCTGCCTCAGCCTCCCGAGTAGCTGGGACTACAGGCATGTGCCAACACACCCGGCTAATTTTTGTATTTTTAGTAGAGACAGGGTTTCACTGTATTGGCCAGGCTGGTCTCGAACTCCTGACCTCAGATGATCCACCTGCCTCGGCCTCCCGGAGTGCTGGGATTACAGGTGTGAGCCACAACACCCGGCCAATGTCCAGCTAATTTTTAAAAGTTTTGTAGAGATGGGGTCTGGTCATGTTGCCCAGGCTTCAGTATCCTTCCAGCTATTTGAAGCTATCTGTGATTGTTTACTGCAGTCATCCTGCAGTGTGGTGAACACAGGCCTATTCCTTCTGTTTAACTGTAACTTTGTATCCTTTAACACATCTCTTCCTATCCCCTCCATCCCCCTTACCCTCCTATGTGACTTTTTTTTTTTTTTTTTTTTGAGACAGAGTCTTGCTCTGTTGCCCAGGCTGGAGTGCAGGGGCACTGTCTCGGCTCACTGCAACCTCTGCCTCCCAGGTTCAAACAATTCTTGTGCCTCAGCTTCCTGAGTAGCTGGGACTACAGGTACGTACCACCACTCCCAGCTAATTTTTGCAGTTTTAGTAGAGATGGGTTTTGCCATGTTGACTGGGCTGCTCTTGAATGCCTGGCCTCAAGTGATCTGCCCACCTCGGCTTCCCAAAGTGCTAGGATTACAGATGTGAGCCACCGTGCCCAGCTCTGTGTGACTTTTTAAAACACAAAACTTTTCATAAATTGGCATGCTTTACCTTTCTGTTTTCCTGGCAGTCTAAGGGGTTTGGGAGCTTTAGTCATGCCCCTCTCCCCTGGCTGGAATTCAGTGTTGCAGTGTGAGTGTATCCTCATTGTGCCACAGCCCTCCTGGGGCACGGTTAGATGGAGACCCCGGTCTCGTGGGGTCCCACTGGGCAGTGTGTGTGTGGCCTGTCAGTTACATGGTGGGGGCTGGAGTTTGTGTTTACCAGGCCAGAGTCGTGGTCAGTGAAGAAGCTAACTCACATCACCACTAACTGTGAGACCCAGGACGCAAGCGAGGGTCTTTCAGCCCCTCACCCTGCGAGCCTCTTGCGCCCTACTTGCAGGCTACACTATGTGGCCTTGATTGTCAGGGACTGGGTGAAGTCTGGTCAAGAGGGTGACACAACTAGTCCTGTTCCTCACTGGAGGACGAAAGCTTGGGATCTGGGAATCAACCCAAATGTCCATCAGTGACAGACTGGATTAAGAAAATGTGGCACACTGGCCGAGCGCGGTGGCTCACGCCTGTAATCCCAGCACTTTGGGAGGCCGAGGCAGGCGGATCACAAGGTCAGGAGATCGAGACCACGGTGAAACCCTGTCTCTACTAAAAATACAAAAAATTAGCCGGGTGCGGTGGTGGGCGCCTGTAGTCCCAGCTACTCAGGAGGCTGAGGCAGGAGAATGTTGTGAACCCGGGAGGCGGAGCTTGCAGTGAGCCAAGATTGCGCCACTGCACTCCAGCCTGGGCGACAGAGCAAGACTCTGTCTCAAAAAAAAAAAAAAGAAAAAAGAAAATGTGGCACATATACACCATGGAATACTATGCAGCCATAAAAAAGGATGAGTTTGTATCCTTTGTAGGGACATGGATGCAGCTGGAAACCATCATTCTCAGCAAACTATCGCAAGAACAGAAAACCAAACACCGCATGTTCTCACTCATAGGTGGGAACTGAACAATGAGATCACTTGGACTCGGGAAGGGGAACATCACACACCAGGGCCTATCACGGGGAGGGGGGAGGGGGGAAGGATTGCATTGGGAGTTATACCTGATGTAAATGACGAGTTAATGGGTGCTGACAAGTTGATGGGTGCAGCACACCAACATGGCACAAGTATACATATGTAACAAACCTGCACGTTATGCACATGTACCCTAGAACTTAAAGTATAATTAAAAAAAAAAAAACCTTGGGATCTGAAACCAGACGTCCCAGACTCAGGTCACCATCTGAGTAACTTGGGCAAGGGACATACACTTTGATACACTTTGTGTAACTCATGCTACCCAATACAAAAAATGAGATGAGTGGTCCTAGCACCATGTGCATGAGGGGCTTAGGGCAGTGCCTGGCACATAGTATGTGCTCAATAGAAGTTTGCTGTTATTATTACTAACTGCACATCCTACTGGCAGATCGGGGCATCACCTTTAGATGTTAACCACAACCTAACTTTATTTATTTTTTATGTTTTTGAGACAGGGTCTCACTCTGTCACCCAGGTTAGAGTGCAATGGCATGATCTTGGCTCACTGCAGCCTTCACCTCCTGGGTTCAAGCGATTCTCCTGCCGCAGCTTCCCAAGTAACTGGGATTACAGGTGCCTGCCATCATGCCCGGCCAATTTTGTATTTTTAGTAGAGATGGGGTTTCACCATGTTGGTCAGGCTGGTCTCAAACTCCTGACCACAAGTGATCTACCCGCCTTGGCCTCCCAAAGTGCTGGGATTACAGGCGTGAGCCACCGCACCCGGCCCACAACTTAACTGTAAATATAGAAATTATAATGTGCTATACTGTTTAAGAAAAACTAGGTTTCATATTTCCCCAGTTGACACAAGGTGGTTATCGTCCTTTAGTCAGAAGGTACATTTTTGTTCAATAATCAATAAGGATAGATGTAGACACCCATTTGATCTAAAATACAGCATACATTTAAAATACAGCCTTGGCCTCCATGACCTCCCGCCCCCCGAAGTTCTTTAGAGACAAGCTTGTTGAGGTTCCTCCATGAAGAGGGAGCTGTCTGATGTGACCCTGAACTGGCGTCGCCTCCAGAACATCTGCCACACCGGCTCTGTTGTTGCAGGTGGCGAAGGTTACTGGGATTGCAGTTGGCATCGGCCTAGCCTCAGCTCGTGACACCTTCATGTCTCAGGTGAGGACCACCCTCCCCCACATACCGTTTTTTGGCAGTTACCTTTCATAATAGAGACTTTCTAGGACCATCCACCCTATGGGTTTTGTTGCGTTTTATTTGTCAAATACAGATGGTCCCCGACTTCGATTTTTCAGCTTCGCGATGGTACAACAGCGACACGTGTTCAGTAGCTGCACTTCAAGCCCCATACAACCATTCTGCTTTCCACTTTCGGTACCCTCCAGTAGATTCCATGAGAGAGTCAACACTGTATCACAAATAGGCTTTATCTAAGATGATTTTACTCAGCTGTGGGCTAATGTAAGCGTTCTGAGCACGTTTAAAGTGGGCCAGGCTACACTGTAATGTTTGGTAGGTTAGATGCATTCAATGCATTTTCAACTCATGATATTTCTAATTTACAGTTGTGAGGTAGCTAGGTAGCCCGTTGTAAATCATGGAGAATCTTTTTAAAACATTTTATTTTATTTTATTTTATTTTATTTTGAGATGGAGTCTCGCTCTGTTGCCCAGGCTGGAGTGCAGTGGCCGGATCTCAGCTCACTGCAAGCTCTGCCTCCCGGGTTTATGCCATTCTCCTGCCTCAGCCTCCCGAGTAGCTGGGACTACAGGCGCCCGCCACCTCACCCGGCTAGATTTTTGTATTTTTTAGTAGAGACGGGGTTTCACCGTGTTAGCCAGGATGGTCTCGATCTCCTGACCTCGTGATCTGCCCGCCTCGGCCTCCCAAAGTGCTGAGATTACAGGCTTGAGCCACCGCGCCTGGCCTAAAACATTTTATTTCTATTTTTGGAGGCAAGGTCTCCCTATGTTGCCCAGGCAGGTTGGACTTGAACTCCTGGGCTCAAGAGATCCTCCTGCCTCAGCCTCCCATGTAGCTGGGACTACTGGAGCAAACATCTGTTCCTGGCTGCAAATGACTGGAAATACAACCAGGGTCGGCTGGGTGCAGTGGCTCACGCCTGTAACCCCAGCCCTTTGGGATGCCAAGGTAGCAGATCTGACCTGAGGTCAGAAGTTCGAGATCAGCCTGGCCAACATGATGAAACCCCATCTCTACTAAAAATACAATGGTGGTGGGCGCCTGTAATCCCAGCTACTCAGGAGGCTGAGGTTGGAGAATCACTTGAATCTGGGAGGTGGAGGTTGCAGTGAGCCGAGATCCCGCCACTGCACTCCAGCCTGGGCAACAGAGCGAGACTCCATCTCAAAAAACAAAAACAAAAAACAGCAGTCAGCTTGACTAGTGCTGTCCTCTGGGGCCACCTGCTCAAGGGCATTTTGTCCTTTGTTCCTCCCACTCTGGTCTCCCATACCCTAAAATCGCCCTCCCTCACCACCATCCCTCCTTCCCTGCTGGCCTCCTTCAGGCCAAGCTTCTTGAAGGTGTTCTTTGCACTCAGGCCTGGCCTGCACTCCTGACTAAGCCCCCATTGATGCCTTGTTCGTTCCTGCCCAGCTCACTGGGCCTGGCTTCTTCCCGGCCTCCTGTGACAAAATCCTCAGGTGACCGCTTGGCCGTCCTTATTCCATTTGGACATTCCTGCTTTCTAGAGCACTGCCTTGGCCTCCATGACCTCCCACCCCCCGAAGTTCTTGCCGCCTCCCTAACTGCCCTTCTCAGCCTACAGTGTGTGCTTTTCTTCCTCTGCACCCTACCCCAGTATCCCTGGCCCTCAGAGTCCCCCACAACTTCACCTTCTACCATGGCACACGCTCTCCTGCAGCATCTGTCTCCCCCAATGTTGAAAACTCTCTTCTAAGCTTCAGTTTCTGCTGCCTATACCCTCCATGTTAACAGTCCCAGCTCCTGGGAGCAGGGACACATTGTCCCAGGACACGTGTCAAATGCCACAGGGGCCAGCTGGCTCACTGGTTGTCCCTGGCTCAGAAGCTCCCCCAATGCTGTCAGCTGTTGGTGGGGAGGGCGGGAGCAGATGGTGGGAAACGGGGCTGCCTGGGCGGCGGGCGGGCACCCCTGGGAGGGGCTGCTTGTGGTGCGGGCCCCCAGCCTCGGCCTGCCCCAACATATGCTGTTAGCAGCGTTTGTTTCCTCAAGTCCTTTGGAGGCAGAAACCTCAAGTGCATGGGGATCATATGCAGATAGGAATCCTCATCCTCATGCTGTGCTGCTTTCCCTGCTGGGCCGACTTCATCAATACCGAGCGCATCCTCCTGCTCTTAAAACAAGACCCCGAAGTCTCCAGGTGAGGTCCCCTGTTTCTCAGTCCTAGGTTAAAAGTAAGTGGCTATCTGGTCATTGTACCTATGTGGACATTTTCGGCCAATTACATGGTCTTGAACCCTTTAAAAATTGAAAGCTAGCCAGGCGCGGTGGCTCACGCCTGTAATCCCAGCACTTTGGGAGGCTGAGGCGGGTGGATCATCTGAGGTCAGGAGTTCAAGACCAGCCTGGCTGACATGGTGAAACCCCGTCTCTACTAAAAATACAAAAAAATTAGCTGGGCGTGGTGGTAGGCGCCTGTAATCCCAGCTACTCGGGAGGCTGAGGTAGGAGAATTGCTTGAACCCGGGAGGCGGAGGTTGCAGTGAGCCAAGATCGCACCATTGCATTCCAGCCTGGGCGACAAGAGCAAAACTCCATCTCAAAAAAAAAAAGGAAGCTGTGACTGTGGACCATAGGGTCTTGGGGCTGCAGGGACCACCTGACCCTGGGTGACAAGATACTGGACCAGGGTGTTATGTGCCTGGCCTGTCTCCCGTTCACCAAGTCCCTCCATTTTGCTGTGTGGCAAATGCATAGAATACTTTTCCCCTGAAGTAGAATAGCAGTGTAATCGCCTTCATGTATGACTTTAGAGTTGGGTTTTTTCTTTAACCTGTCATTCCAGCGTATTCTCTGGTATTGTCCTTGGGGCACGTGGTCCTTTCTAGAAGACTGTCTCGCTCAGTGTTAGGTGGCCCTGACACTTTCAAATGGTTTCTGAATTTTGCCCAAGTTTTAGTTCCTTTTGCTGTGTTCACTCCACCTTTTATGCTAAGAATGAGCTGAAAAATGGAAAGTGGTCAGGCTTCCCCTTAGATAGCAGACGTTTAGTAGACTTAGTGTCATGTTGGTGTAGGTTGAAGAAAAACACTTAAAGTTATTAAGTTTCTCCCATTTTTAAGCTGGGTCCGGTGGCTCACATCTGTAATCCCAGCACTTTGGGAGGCCAAGGCAGGAGGATCGCTTGAGCCCAGAAGTTTGAGGTTACAGCGAGCTATGATGGCACCATTGTACTCCAGTCTGGGCATGAGAGTGAGACCTTGTCTCTAAAAAATAATTTTTAATTTTAATTTTTAGAAAATACTCTTGCGGGTTCAGTTTGAAGACAGTATGACCAGCAACTGTTTTAATATTAACTGAAGACGATTTTGTTTGTTTCAGGATAGCCCAAATTTATGTGCTGATTTTCATTCCTGCCCTTCTTGTAAGTTTCAAGGCTGCTGTGTCTCATGACATGAAGCAGGTCACAGGTGTCGCCCTGCACATGCCCCTTCCCCCCACCCTCGTTTGTTTCTCCATCTTGGTGCAGTTCATGCCAAAAGCCCAACATGTATTTCTTGGCCCTATTCTCCCTCCCTTGCTGACTCTCAGGACATGTCCCACTCTGATGTCCAGTAGCTTAAATTAAAGTCAAAGATTGGGCCGGGTGCGGGGGCTCACGCCTGTAATCCCAGCACTTTGGGAGGCCGGGGCAGGTGGATCACGAGGTCAGGAGATGGAGACCATCCTGGCTAACATGGTGAAACCCTGTCTGTACTAAAAATACAAAAAAATTAGCCGGGTGGTGGCAGGTGCCTGTAGTCCCAGCTACTCGGGAGGCTGAGGCAGGAGAATGGCGTGAACCCAGGAGGCAGGGCTTGCAGTGAGCCGGGATTGCGCCACTGCACTCCAGCCTGGGTGACTGAGCAAGACTCCGTCTCAAAAAAAAAAAAAAAAAAAAAAAAACAAAGACAAAGATTGATGAGGGGAAGACATTTCCTTCCTGATTCCTTGTTCTACGGTTACTTCTGATTGCAAATCAACCAGAATGTTTCTGGGATCATCTAGGATTTGGGGGGTGCTGCATTCGAGCACCCTCGGAGCCCTTCAAAATGTCAAGACAGTGGCGTCTGCTTCAGCTAGTTAGAATTTGCCTGTGTCAGTTCTTCAGGGAGTACATCTTTTATCCACTCTGGAAAATTCCAAATAGTTAGTGCCCTAGCATTGTCTCATGTGAGTGAGGTTCTCTGAGATCACACATCAAGGGGAAGTGTCTTATTTAAGATTAAAAACCGGAACTAAACTAAACCATTGGAATTTATATTAATGAGAAGTGTATGTTGTTCTGTTTAAACTTACAGGCAGCATTCTTGTTCCAGCTGCAGACAAGATATTTACAAAGTCAGGTATAGATTCTTTTTATAATTTTTACTCCGTAATCCTGGAAATGTCTAGTGAATATTCGTAGGGAATGTTCTATAAAAGTAATTCACATTTTTCCCCCTTTAATTCTACCCTAGAGTTCTTTGCCTGAGAGATTGAGGCCTTGTAGGTGAATATTGTCTAGCCTGAGAGAGACGGCTGTATCAATACGTCCCATTCCCCTTTAAATCACCACCACCCCCTTCTCTCTGCAGCCTCTGCCCGACCCCTCCCCTCTCTTGGGGCTGGTGCCAACTTTGCATCTGGCCTGGGGCCTGGCTCTTGTGCTTCTGCTTTAGAGAGGAGGGCCCGGGGTTCCTACAGCCACGAGGGAGCAGCGAAGGAGGAGTCTGCGGGCAAGGTTTGGGTGGACGGTGGAGAGAAGCAGGGCTCTGCCTCCCTGGGTCCCTTCTTGTCCATCTGAGGCCGCAGCCCTCTTGCCTTGCCCAGCTTGGGTAACAGTCTGCTCTCTGTTTCAATGCAGGTACGAAAAGAGGTTTTACTGAAAGAAAATGTTTGAATAGACAGCATAAACAAAACAAATGAGTGACTGGCACCTGCAACAACAGGGTAAGCCTGTTCCGCACACCTGCTATGAAGCAGGCTGCTGGGTGTCCTGTACGCAAGAACTTAAGCAACTTGGCCCAGATAATCTTCCAAGCTGCCTCTCCTCCACTTCACACCAGGGCCCATTTGCCCTTCAGGAGCTTTTCTCTCTCTGCTGCTGTTCCGGAAACTATGACCTACCAGGTCATTCAGAAGCATCTTCAAGCTTCTGGTTGGGATGGCTAGACGCTGCACCAACGGAGGAGACTAATCTGGTCATCTCAGTTCCTGACCATTCCAGTCCTGCGTAACTTTGCCATCATTTAAATTGTTCCCTGTTTAACTGTGAGTGTTCACTTGACAGGCTAGCTAATTAGCTTTCGAAAATGTGAATGTTTTCCTATTTGTTTTGGGGTTTTAGGGCATCATCATGCCTCAAGTTATTACCGGGATTGCAGCGAATGTCATCAACGTGGGCATGAATGCCCTCTTGCTGTATGCCCTGGACCCCAGAGTGGTGTAAGTCATGACCCCTTCATTCAACAGATACTGAGTGTCTGCTGTGTGCTGTCTCCTGGCCCTGGAGCTGGGGACAGCGAGAGTGAAATCATCTGGTAGAGGGAATATGGACAGGTGGACAGGCAATAGAGTTGGGTGTTCAGGTGGTCTGTGTGCCAGGTGAGAACTGGGTGCCACAGGACCCCACAGGAGGAGCAGCCGGCTCAGGCTGTTGGAAGGAAGGTCAGTGGGTTAGTGGGTGGAGAGATAGGGATGGTGCCTGGGAAGAAGCAATGTGTAAGCTGATTGTGTGTCGAGGTGGAGTTCACCTAGAGAGGGGAGTTGCTGTGGTCTGTGAAGGCTGAAAGGGGCCACCCTAGCAAAGACAGAGTGGGGCAGACACCTTAGGGATTCTCTCAGCATCTTGGAATTGTAAGAAACTGAGCCCAATTGCATCCTTATGAAGCTTGAGGAGATGAGGGTCCCAGAAAGAAAGCACTATCGATTCGCCTGTCCCTCACTGGGGGACACTTCTGTGCATGGAGCCAGAGCGAGGCTCCTCAGTGTGGCTAGAAAGTCTTTAAAGGCTGGCTGAGGACGGAACGTAAGAACACATCAGTGAAACACACCTTCTGCTAGAAAGCTGGATGAGGCGCTGGCCCGGGAAGCTGGAGTCCCACAGGTGTGAGCACCAGTTGGATGACTCATGTCCGGAAACAGGAGGTCTGGGCCGCCCAGGTTCTCCTGGGGGGTGGGCCTCAGAAACTGTCTTAGAGGTTTCCCCAACAGATGTACACAGGGAAGCTTGGGGATATAGGAGAAAAGGAGAAGAAAATTTAGGAATAGATTAACAAAGGATAAAATGGAGGATTGTGTAGGGGAGTGGAATGGAAAAATAGACAGGAGGACAGAGTACCTGGCTCTCTATGCCAGAGTGGGGCATGGTTCTATTTGTTGTGATAAAATGTGACCTATGGAAGACGCTCCAAAGGTTATTTTCCAATACAAAGCAAATGTATTATAATCCCAGGAAACAAAACTGCTATGTCCTAGACCAGTGTTTTGAACACAGTAATGTTTGATGTATCCCTTTTAACTAATTATGTTCAGGGACTTATCTGATGGGTTAAGACTCTCACAACATGGAATGGTGATACATCTTTATGTCCTTTTGTTTTTCCATCGAGGAACAACATTTGGTTCTTCCACAAAATTTAATCTTGGTGAAAAGAAAAAAGTCTATTATACGTGGATTTGGGAAAATATTAAAAGTCCAGGAGTTCCAGCCTCATCTAATAACTGTGATTCTTACCTCAGAGCAAAAGCTTGTGGAAGGTGGCCTGTTTATTTTCATCTGGAAGGAATATACGTGCGGATAATGATGACTTTTCTTCGCAGAGGATCTGCCTGGGCCAACACCACTTCCAGTTCTCCCTGTCTGCTCTGCTTTTCCTGTATATGTGGTGGAAAAAAGTCTATGTCGACACCTGGGGAGGTAAGGGTGTGTCCGGAATTTATTCCTTCCGGTGGGTTCTCCGTCTCCCTGACTTCAAGAATGAAGCCACGGACCTTCGCGGTGAGTGTTACAGTTCTTAAAGATGGTGTGTCCAGAGTTTGTTCCTTCAGATGTTCAGATGTGTCCGGAGTTTCTTCCTTCTGATGGGTTCGTGGTCTCGCTGACTTCAAGAAAGAAGCCTGTGGCGAGTGTTACAGCTCTTAAAGGTGGCGTGGACCCAAAGAGTGAGCAACGGCAAGATTTATTGTGAAGAGCGAAAGAAGGAACCTTCCACACCATGGAAGGGGACCTGAGAGGGTTGCCCCTGCCGGCTGGGGTGGCCAGCTTTTATTCCCTTATTTGGCCCCGCCCACATCCTGCTGCTTTGTCCATTTTACAGAGTGCTGATTGGTCCATTTTACAGAGTGCTGATTGGTACATTTACATACTTTAAGCTAGACACAGAGTGCTGATTGGTGCATTTACAATCCTTTAGCTAGACACAGAGCACTGATTGGTACGTTTTTATAGAGTGCTGATTGGTGTGTTTATGATCCTTTAGCTAGACAGAAAAGTTCTCAAAGTTCCCACTTGACCCAGGAAGTCCAGCGGGCTTTACCTCTCAAGGGGACATGGATTTTTTACATTATGTGATTTGTTATTCAGAAGGATGTAATTCTGGTTTTTGGATGTTTTTCTCCCAGATTATTATTATTATCTTTTGGGAAATCTAAAAATTATAGAACAAGTTTAAGTTACTGAAAACATAAAAATTACAGGGTCAATGTGAGATTTTTAAAAACGTCCATGAAAGCAGTTTTTGTTCATAGAAGACTATTTGTAGGTACTGGGTGTTAGGAATTAATGTTTAATGAATTAAAATGACAAATACAAAATCCAGGCGGGGCGCAGTAGCTCATGTCTGTAAAACCAGCACTTTGGGAGGCCGAGGTGGGCAGATCACCTGAGGTCAGTAGTTCGAGACCAGCCTGGCCAACATGGAGAAACCCCATCTCTACTAAAAATACAAAAATTAGCCTGTAATTCCAGCACTTTGGGAGGCCAAGATGGGTGGATCACGAGATCAGGAGATTGAGACCATCTTGGCTAATGTGGTGAAACCCCGTCTCTACTAAAAATACAAAAAATTAGCCAGTCATGGTGGCGGGTGCCTACTTGGGAGGCTGAGGCAGGTGAATGGCGTGAACTGGGAGGCAGAGCCTGCAGTGAGCCGAGATTGCGCCACTGCACTCCAGCCTGGGTGACAGAGCAAGACTCTGTCTCAACAAAAAAATAATAAAATAAAATACAAAAATTAGCTGGACATGGTGGTACATGCCTGTAGTCCCAGCTACTCGGGAGGCTGAGGCAGGAGAATCGCTTGAACCTGGGAGGTGGAGACTGAGCTGAGATCACACCATCACACTCCAGCCTGGGCAACAGAGTGAGACTCCGTCTCAGAAAAAAGAAAAAAAAAGATAAATACAAAATATCCTACTTGTTCCTTGCAAATCATTCTGTTCTATTAGTGTCTTATCAATTCAAATAAGCAGACTGAACTCTTAAATAATCAGTACCACTGGCTGGGTGCAGTGGCTCATGCCTGTAATCCTAGCACTTTGGGAGGCTGAGGTGGGCGGATCACCTGAGGTCAGGAGTTCGAGACCAGCCTGACCAACATGGAGAAACCCGTCTCTGCTAAAAATACGAAATTAGCCGGGCGTGGTGGCAGCGCATGCCCGTAATCCTAGCTACTCGGGAGGCTGAGGTAGAAGAATCGCTTGAACCTGGGAGGTGGAGGTTGCAGTGAGCCAAGATCATGCCATTGCACTCCCTCCTGGGCAACAACAGAGAAACTCTGTCTCAAAAAAATACATAAATAAATAAAAAATTAGTACCACTTACAACTTAGCTAAATTCCTTTAAATATTTTATTTAAAATAAATATTTAAAGGAATTTAATAGATTAGGTTTGTTGTTGTTTTTCTATTTGTTCCAGCTTTATTTATATACAATTAAAACTTGTATATATTTAAAGTGTACAACATGATGGGTTTTTGTTTTTTTCTTGAGTCATTTAGCTTCTGACAACATGTTGTTTTGATATGTGTGTACATTCTGAAATGATTACCACTATTAAGCTAATTAACATATCCATCACCTTGCATAGTTCCCCCCCCCTTTTTTTTTGAGATGGAGTCTTGCACTCTTGCCCAGGCTGGAGTTAAATGGCGCGATCTCGGCTCACTGCAACTTCCGCCATGTGGGTTCAAGGAATTCTCCTGCCTCAGCCTCCCAAGTAGCTGGGATTACAGGTGCCCACCATCACGCCCGGCTAATTTTTTGTAGTTTTAGTAGAGACAGGGTTTCATTATGTTGGCCAGGCAGGTCTTGAACTCCTGACCTCATGATCCGCCCGCCTCAGCCTCCCAAAGTGCTGGGATTACAGGTGTGAGCTACTGCACCCGGCCTAGTTCCCCTTTCACACATGGTAAGAATACTTAAGATCTACTCCCTGAGCAAATTTCAAGTATCCAATACATTATCATTAATTGTGCTCACCGTGTCGTACATTAGTTCCCCAGAACTTATTCATCTTATAGCTGAAAGTTCGTACCCTTTGATTGACATGTCCGCATTTCTCCCACCCCCTAAGATAAGTGAGATCATACAGTATTTGTGTTTCTGAGCCTGCCTTATTTCACTTAGCATGATGGCTTCCAGGTTCTTCCATGTTGTTGCAAATGACAGGATTTCATTATTTTTTATGGCTGGATAATATTCCATTTTCTGCGTGCATGCGTGCGTGCACCACATTCTCTTTATTCCACTGGCCATGGACACTCAGGTCATTTCCTTATCTTGGCTAATGTGAATAATGCTGCAATGAACACGGGAGTGCAGCTCTCTCTTTGAGACAGTAATTTCCTTTTGATATATGCCCAGAAGGACTACTGGATCATATGATTGTTATATTTTTACATTTTTGAGGAACCGCCATACTTTTTTCTATACTGGCTATACCAATTTACACCACTACCAAAATTTTACAAAAGTCCTCTTTTCTTCATACGTTTGTCAACACCTTCTTTTTGGTAATGGCTGTGCTAAGAGGTGATAGATGTCTCAGTGTGGTTTGGATTTCTATTTCTCTGATAATTTGTAATGCTGAACACCTTTTCATATACCTGTTGGTCACTCGTACATCTTTTTTTTTTTTTTGAGACAGAGTCTTGCTCCATTACCAGGTTGGAGTGCAGGCACAATCTTGGCTTACTACAACCTCTGCCTCCTGGGTTCAAGCGATTCTCCTGCCTCAGCCTCCCGAGTAGCTGGGATTACAGGCACGCACCACCACACCCGGTTGTATTTTTACTAGAGACGGGGTTTCACCATGTTGGCCAGGATGGTCTCGATCTCTTGACCTCGTGATCCGCCCGTCTCGGCCCCCCAAAGTGCTGGGATTACAGGCGTGAGCCACCGCGCCCGGCCTTTTTCCTTTAAGAGATGAGGTCTCAACTATGTCGCCTAGGCTGAGTGCAGTGGTGCAATCATAGCTCATTGCTGCCTTGACCTCCTGAGCTCAAGGGATCCTCCTGCTTCAGCTTCCCAAGTAGCTGGGACTACAGGCGTGCACCATGGCACCTGGCCCTGTATGTCTTCTTTTGATAAATGACTATTTAAAGCCTTTGTACATGGGTGTTTTTTTTTTTTTTTTTTTTTTTTTTTGCTATTGAGTTGTATGAGTTCCTTATTTATTTTGGATATCAGCACATTATTGGATAAATGGTTTGCACATATCTTCTTCCATTTTATACTTTACCTTTTAATTTTATTGACTATTTCCTTTGCTCTGCAGAAACGCTTTAGTTTTATGTAGTCCCACTTGTTATTTCTGTCTTTGTTGCCTATGCATTTGGTGTCATAGAAAAAAAGCATTGCCAAGACCGATGTCATGGAGCTTTTCCCCTGTTTTCTCTGGGAGTTTTATGGTTTCTGGTCATGTTTAAGTCTTTAATCCATTTTGAGTTGATTTTTGTGTATTATGTAAGGTAAGAGTCCAATTTCTTTTCTTAATTTTTTTTCCAGCATGTGAATTTCTAGTTTTCTAACACCATCTGTTGAAGAGACTACTCCTCCCCAATTGTGTATTCTTGGAGCATTTGGTGATGATTCGTTGACTACGTATGTCTGGGTTTATTTCTGGGCTCTCTATTCTGTTCCCTTGGTCTATGTGCCTTCCATTGCTAGTACCATACTGTTTTTTGTTTTAAGAGATGGAGTCTCACTCTGTCACACAGGCTGGAGTATAGTGGTGCCATCATAGCTCATTGCAGCCTTGAACTCCTCAGCTCAAGCGATCCTCCTTCCTCAGCCTTCTAAGTAGCTGGGACTACAGGTGTGTACCACCATGCCTGGGTAATTTTTAAAAAATTTTTTGTAGAGATAGGATCTTGCTGTGTTGCCCAGGCTGGTCTCAAACTCCTGAGCTCAAGTGATCCTTCTGCCTCAGCCTCCCAAAATGTTGGGATTATAGGCATGAGCCACCACACCCAGCCACCATGCTGTTTTCATTATGATTATGATATAATTTGAAATCAGAATGTGTGATGCTTCCAGCTTTTTCAATATTGCTTTGGCTAGTCGAGATCTTTTGTGGTTCTATGCTAATTTTTAGAATTGTTTTTCTATTCTGTAAAAAAAGTCTCTTGGAATTTTGATAAACATTGCATTGAATCTGTAGATCACTTTGGTAGTGTGAACATTTTGACAGTGTTGATTCTTTTGATTCATAAACGTGGGATATCTTTTCATTCGTGTCTTCAATTTTTTTCATCAATGCTTTGTAGTTTTAAATATAAAGATCTCTCACCTGCTTGGTTACATTTTTTTCTAAGTATTTTATTCTTTTTGATTTAATTGTAAATGGATTTTTTTTTTTCTTTTGGGACAGGGTCTCAATGTGTCGCCCAGGCTGGAGTGCAGTGGTGCTGGAGTGGAGTTGGCTCACTGCAACTTCTGCCTCCCAGGCTCAAGGGATCCTCTCACCTCAGCTTCCTGAGTAGCTGGGACTACAGGTGTGCACCACCATGCCCAGCTAATTTTTCTAATTTTTTTGTAGAGACGGGGTTTCGCCATGTTGCCCAGGCTAGGGAATTGTTTTCTTAATTTTTTTTTTTTGGATTGTTCATTGTTACTATAAAGAAACGTAAACTATTTTTGTATATTGATTTTATATCTTGAAATGTCACTGAATTTTTAAATTAGTTCTAATAATTTTTGGTGGAGTCTATAGGGTTTTCTCTATATACCATCATGACATCTGCAAACAGAACATTTTACTTCTTTCTCTCTGATTTAGATGCCTTGTATTTCTTTTTCTTGCCTAACTGCTGTGGCTAGGACTTCTAGTACTATGGTGAAAAGAAATAGTGAGAGTGAGCATTCCTTGTCTTTTTCCTGATCTTAGAGGAAAAGCTTTTACCTTTTTACCACTGAGTATGATGCTAGCTGTAGGCTTGTGATATATGGCCTTTATTGTGTTGCAGTACTTTCCTTCTACACATAACTTGTTGAGAGGAGTTTTGTTTGTTTTTGAGACAGGGTCTTGCTCTTCACCCAGGCTGGAGTGCAGACCTCCTAGGCCGTAGCAATCCTCCGACCCCAGCCTCCCAAGTAGCTCAGACTACAGGCATATGCCACCAAACCTGGCTAATTTTTTTTTTTTTTTTTAAATTTTCTGAAGAGA
This sequence comes from Macaca thibetana thibetana, assembly GCF_024542745.1. Taxonomy (NCBI): domain Eukaryota; kingdom Metazoa; phylum Chordata; class Mammalia; order Primates; family Cercopithecidae; genus Macaca; species Macaca thibetana. Next base: position 2,121,359 of record NC_065593.1, on the reverse strand, counting down.
CAGGGTCTCACTTTTTTTCTCAAGCTGGTCTCAAACTCCTGGAGTCAAGCAGTACTCCTTCCTCTGCCTCCCAAAGCGCTGAGATTACAGGTGTGAGCCACTGCTCCCAGCCTGCTCTCTTGAATGTTTCTCTTGAATATTGCTGGGTATAGAAATCTAAGTGAAGCCCAGTGTGGTGGCTCACATCTGCAATCCCAGCACTTTTATTTATATTTAAAACAGTTTATAATTTGAATAATTATATTTTTTATGTCTAAGATTTTACTCAGTTCTTTTTTCTCTCTCTTATTTTGAGACAGGGCCTCACTCTGTTGCCCAGGCTGGAGTACAGTGGTGTGATCTTGGCTCACTGCAACCTCCACCTCCCAGGCTCAAGCGATCCTCCCACCTCAGCCTCCCAAGTAGCTGGGACTACAAGTGTGTGCCACCCACACCCAGCTAATTTTTGTATTTTTTTGTAGAGACGGGGTCTTGCCATGTTGCCTAGGCTGATCTTGAACTCCTGACCTCAGGCAATCCACCAGCCTCAGCCTTCCAAAGTGTTGGGATTACAGGCCTGAGACACCATGCCCAGCCCCTTCATTCTTTTTTATATCTGTTGATTCTTATTTCAAAACCTCCTGCCTTTGAACATTTTAAGAATGCTTATTTAAAATTTTTTTTCAGATTATCCTATTATTCCTACTTCACTGGGTATGAAATCTTTTGTGTGCTGGTTTTGTGAAGTTTCTTTCCTGGTATCAGATTCAATATCTGTTTATGTCTTGAGTCATGGAACATATCTATACCTGTATTTTGTTGATTCTAAGACTCATAATTTTTCCATTTTAATGTCTTTAAAATTGGAATTCATCTTTCAATTGATGTCTTAAGATCTTATGTCACAGTTTAATTGTCAAACTGTTTTCGGCACATAATGACCTCATTGACATGATGAAATACAGTATTCGAGTTTACTCAGCAGTGTCAGATGGATGCCTGCCACCTGAGACCGTAGTTTTGACTGACTTCCTTATGGCTTTGTCCGTGCCCTTCTCTTTCGAGGGGGTTGTGTTCCTGTGCGTCGCATGTGTGCCCCGTCCATTTTTTTAGGGTTGCATCTGCTCAGGTCTTGTGAAATATCCTTGCTCTAGAACCAGTGTCTTAGTTCAGGGTTTCCTCATTGTGACTGTGCTCTGGCTTCAGGCCTCTGTCCTGTGCACAGTGACCCTTTTGCTAGTGGCTTGGGATAGGCAGCGCGCTTGTGCCATGACTGCAGGCCGGCAGGCAGGTTTTCTGGTCCTCGTTTACACAAGGATGGGGGACACCGCTCTCCTGGCTCCTAAGTCCCTGCTCACTGGGACCTATGCTTTGACTCGCTCTCACCTTCTCACCATTCGTAGCCATCACAGTGCATGTAGCTCATTCTCCATTGTTCTTCATGTTGTTCTTCCCTCAAACCTTCACTTCCAAGTCTGCAGTTATGGGGTGAGGGCCGGCTCTTCTTCTTTCCTAGAGCATGTAGCCATCACAGTGCATGTAGCTCATTCTCCATTGTTCTTCATGTTGTTCTTCCCTCAAACCTTCACTTCCAAGTCTGCAGTTATGGGGTGAGGGCCGGCTCTTCTTCTTTCCTAGAGCAGACCATATTGCTTCCCGATAAGGTAAGTTGCCGATTGGCTCTTGGTGCCTTCTTTGCTTTTATGTTGCAGAAATTCTCGGTGTTTTTCAATGCCTGACTCCTCCCTTCTCCCCCTCCCCCTCCAGTCCTGAACCTCAGATGCAAAGCACTGAGTTTCTCATACTCACATTCATGGCATGCTGATGTCATCATTCCTTCCATTATCCCTGTCCCATTTTACCATTTTAGGGTATTTCTACCTTCATTTCAAAGTTTCCATTCTCCTCCCTCAAGGCACTCTCTCTGTGTTTATTTATATATATATATACACACTTTTTTTTGAGACAGGGTCTTGCTCTGTGGCCCAGGCTGGAGTGCAGTGGCACAATCTTGCTTCACTGAACTCTCCATATCCCAGGCTCAGGTGATTCTCCCACCTCAGTCTCCTGAGTGGCTAGGACTAGAGGTGTGCACCACCACAGCAGGATCATTTTTCTATTTTTAGTAGAGACAGGGTTTCACTATATTGCCCCGGCTGGTCTTGAACTCCTGGCCTCGATTGATCCTCCTGCCTAAGCCTCCCAAAGTGCTGGGATTACAGGCATGAGCCACCGTGCCCAGCCAGTGACATATATCTTTTAATATGCATCTTAAAAAAATTTTTTTTTGTCTGTATATATATGTTTATATTTACCTAATATAGTGTTATAGTTTAGACTTCTTTTCCCTCCCCTCCCCTCCTTTTCCCTCCTCTTTTCTTCAGATTCTTGCTCTGTTGCCCAGGATGGAGTGCGGTGGCGTGATCTCAGTTCAGTGCCACCTCCGCCTCCCAGGTTCAAGTGATTCTCCTGCCTCAGCCTCCAGAGTAGCTGGGATTACAGGCACCCACTACCATGTCTGGCTAATTTTTGTATTTTTAGTATAGATGGGGTTTCCCCATGGTGGCCAGGCTGGTCTTGAACTCCTGGCCTCAAGTGATCTGTCCGCCTCAGCCTCCCAAAGTACTGGGATTACAGGCGTGAGCCACCACACTTGGCTAGACTTCTTTCTTTTTTGTAAACCTTTTCACTTAGCACAGATGTTGGCAAACCCATGAACTTGCGGCCAGTTTTTTAAAATAAAGTGTTATTGAAACACAGCCATGTGTAATCACTTACATGTTGCCCATGGCTGTCCTTAGGCTGCTAGAGCAAAGTTGAGTGGTTGCCACAGAGACCATTTGGCCTGCAAAGTAGAAAATATTTACCATCTGGCCCTTTACAGAAAAAGTTCATTAAACCCTGACTTTGCACATTGTTTTCTTTTTATATTTTTTCTAATTGTGGTAAAATATGCATAACACAAAATTTATCATTTTAACCATTCTTATGTGTATGGTCAGTGGCATGAAGTCCATTCACATTGTTGTAAAGCCATCACCATCTCCCACCTCTAGAACTTTTGCAGTTTGCAAAACTGAAACTATGTGCTCATTATACAACTCCCCATTCCTCCCTGCCCCTGAACCCCAGGCAGCCACCATTTTACTTTCTGTTCTTATGAGTTTAACTATTCTTGATTCATCATATAATTGAAGGTCATATGGTATTTGTCGTTTTGTTACCCACCCACTCAGCATAATGTTCTCAAGATTCATCCCTGTTTAACACATTTCAGAATTCCCTTCCTTTTTAAGGCTGAATTGTATTCCATTGTATGTATATACCACCTTTGTTTTATCCATTCATGCACTGATAGACACAAGGGTTGCTCCAACCTTTTGGCTTTTGTGAATAGTACTGCTTTGAACATGGGTGTTCAAATATCTCTTCAAGACCTTTCTTTTGATTCTTTGGAGCATATACTCAGAAGCGGAATTACTGGATCATATGGGGATTCTATTTTTAATTTTTTGAGGAATTACCATACTGTTTTTCCACATCAGCTGCACCATTCCCACCAACGGTGCACAAGGGGTCTAGTGCTCCACATCCTCACCAACAGTTGTTATTTTCTGGGTTTTTTGATAGTGGCCATCCTAATGGGTATGATGTGATGTCTCACTTTGGTTTTGATTTGCATTTCCTTCAGATTACTGATGTTGAGCATTTTTTCATATATTTGTTGACCATTTATATATCATCTTTGGAGAAATGTCTCTTCAAGTCTGTTGCCCTCCCTTTTTTAAACCAGGTTACTTCTTTTTTTTGTTGTTGAGTGTAGGAATTTTGTTGCTGATGTTGTTGTTGTTTTTGTTTTGAGATGGAGTCCCGCTCTGTTGCCTAGGCTGGAGTGCAGTAGCGTGATCTCGGTTCACTGCAACCTCCACCTCCCAGGTTCAGGTGATTCTCCTGTCTCAGCCTCCTGAGTAGCTGGGATCACAGGCGCCCACTACCATGCCTGGCTAATTTTTTGTATTTTTAGTAGAGACAGGACTTTACCATGTTGGCCAGGCTGGTCTTGAACTCCTGACCTCAGGTGATTCACCCGCCTTGGCCTCCCAAACTGCTGGGATTACAGGCGTGAGCCACTGCGCCTGGCCATAGAAATTTTTTTATGTATTCTGGACATTATGATATCCAGATATCCTTATATGATTTGCAAATACTTTCTCCCATTCCATGGGTTGCCCTTTCACTCTGCTGATTGTGTCCTTTGATACACACAAGTTTTTTATTTTGATGTAGTACAATTTATCTATGTTTACTTTTGTTGCCTGTGAGCACTATGTATTTTAAATATCCACATTGCTATATATACATCAATTTTGCTTTTAATCATAATGTACATCTATCATATTTTACTCCTCTAGTTCCGTGTTGTCTCCCACACCCCTCAACTAATGTCTGCCACAGTGAATATTCTACATGTCTTTTTTTTTTTTTTTTTTTTGAGAGGAGTCTCACCCTGTTGCCCAGGCTGGAATGCAGTGGTGCGATCTCAGCTCACTGAAACCTCCGCCTCCCGAGTTCAAGCGATTCTCCTGCCTCAGCCTCCTGAGTAGCTGGGATTTACAGGCGTGTGCCACCACACCCGGCTAATTTTTTTGTATCTTTAGTATAGACGGGGTTTCACCATGTTGGCCAGGCTGGTCTTGAACTCCTGACCTCGTGATCCACCCACCTTGGCCTCCCAAAGTGCTGGGATTACAGGTGTGAGCCACCGCGCCTGGCTTTCTACATGTGTTTTTACAGAGGTCTACAAAAATCCCTCTGCCATTTATGCCCGGGAGTAGAATGTGTGGGTGAAAGGGCATCTACTGAATCTTGCCAGCTTAGGGCCTGCCATCTCAACCCGTTTGGCATCTTTATACTTTGCTGGAGAACTGAGGTTGCACCTAGTCTCTGGCCATTTGCGGGGTACGGGTATGTGAAACAGAATTGTTGGTGCCAGAGACTGTTGAAAAGCAAACGCCTGTTTTCTTTCCTGTTCCCTAGGTTGGACAAGGGAGTGCTTCCAGGAGTGGGGCTCCTACATCTGCCTGGTTATTCCCAGTATGTTCATGGTGTGCATTGAGCGGTGGACCTTTGAGATCGGAAACTTCCTTGCAGGTTTGTCAGCAGTCCAGCCGAAAGCTGTCCTCAGCCCGGCCAGTCAGGTCTCCAGAGATTCCCAGGAAACTCCAGCTTTGCTGCTTTGTCCTGCCTCATTTCATTAGGCTCTCATGGAGGTTTTCAATATAGGTTTAAGCCCTCATCCCATCGTTAGCAGACTCAGGCTGGGTGGGGTTTTGGCTCTACTGCAGCACCCGTCATTTTGTAAGTGAGGAAAGGGAAGCTGCGGGTCAGAGGTTTGCCAGAGGTCACGAACTGAAGGAACAAAAGCCCGACCCCAGGCCTCATGAAGTAGCTTGTGCCTCAGCTGACTTTGGCCAGGCATCAAGCCAAATTGGTTTTTAATTTTTATTTATTTATTTTTTTGAGACAGAGACTCGCTCTGTCACCCAGGCTGGCGTACAGTGGCGCGATCTCGGCTCACTGCACCCTCTGCCTCCCTAGTTCAAGCGATTCTCCTGCCTTAGCCTCCCAAGTAGCTGAGACTATAGCCATGCACTACCATGCCTGGCTAATTTTTGTATTTTTGGTAGAGATGGGGTTTCACCATGTTGGCCAGGCTGGTCTGGAACTTCTGACCTCGAGTGATCCACCTGCCTTGGCCTCCCAAAGTGCTGGGATTATAGGCATGAGCCACCGCACCAGCCCAAGCCAAATTTCTTTTTTTTTTTTTTTTTTTTGAGATGGAGTCTGGCTCTGTCGCCCAGGCTTGGAGTGCAGTGGCCGGATCTCAGCTCACTGCAAGCTCTGCCTCCCGGGTTTATGCCATTCTCCTGCCTCTGCCTCCCAAATTTCTAAGAGTTGTATGTACACAGGGCGACTGATTCAGCCCTGTTTTAGCCATGGCCTATGTTTCTGTTGGAACCGTAATCGTTTTTGCCATAGATATTTACCTTAGCCATTTTGTTATTAGTGAAGTAACAAACAGTCGATGCAGAGGGTGACAGTGACAACGTTGCCATTTCTATGGACACTCGCACACATCAACAGTCCCATCAGCTATCTGTAGAGTTCTGCAGCCTCCGCCTCCCCTCCCACCATGTGACCCCATGTCTCTCTAGGGGGTGACTTGCAACTCTTACAGCCTCACTTTCTTTTGCTTTTTGGGGGTGGGGTAGGGTCTCAGTCCATCACCCAAGCTGGAGTGCAGTGGTGCCATCAGGGCTCACTACAGCCTCGACCTTCTGGGCTCAAGTGATCCTCTGGCCTCAGCCTCCTGAGTAGCTGGGACTACAGGAGTGTGCCACCATGCCCAACTAATTTTTTGGGAATTTTTTTTTTTTTTTTTTTTTTTTTTTTTTTTTTGTAGAGATGGGGTTCTCACTATGTTGCTCAGGCTGGTCTCAAACTCCTGGGCTCAGGTGATCCTGCCACCTCAGCCCCCCAAAGTACTGGGATTACAGGTGTGAGCCACTGCACCTGGCCATTCTTTTTTCTACTTTGAACCTAATGTTTTGTTCCCTAGTGGAGTAGGGATTTGTAGAATGAACCTGTGTTACATCTGAGCTGCCTGAGATCATGGTCATGGCAACTGCTCAGGACAGGATGTCTGGGCTTCTCAGCACACGTGGTGAATTCTGCCACCAAGTTATGCTTCTTGAGGGCATTCTTAGGTTCTCTTAAAATAAGTTCTAGTTTCATAAGGAAAATGTTTATATACTTTTTGAAATGTGTTTTGTGTGTGCTGACGTTTCAGGACTGATTGATGTGACGGAGCTCGGTGCCCAGGGCATCATCTATGAACTGGCATTGGTGGCCTACATGGTAAGAACTCGGGTGAGACTCGGGACGGGACCTGGCACCTTCTCTGCTTAAACCTGCTGTGCCACTGTCATTGCATTCACTCAGCAGATGTGCACCATGGGAAGGGAGGAACCAGGCAGCACAAGCGAGAGAGGACAGTGCAGTGGGGACAGCATAGACGGGGCCAGACACACGGAGCTGTCCTGGCCACGTCGTTCCCCAACTGTGTGACCTGGGCTTGTTACTTAACCTTTCCAAGCTTTAGTTTCCTCATATACAAAATGGGGAGGGGGGGGAAACAACCTAGTTTGCAGGTGAAGACTGAATGAGAATGCATATGCAACACTCACCACGACGCCTGGCACATATGTTCGCCCGACGTGGAGTTGGTGCTAGGATGCAGTGGGGTGTGAGATGGGGTCAGCTCCTGCCCTCTGTGGCTCATGGCCCAATAGGGAGACAGAGATGAAGCAAGTACATGGATGAGTGAGAGCATCGTAAATGTATGTGATAGGTAACATTTAAAAGCAAAAGCAGAGCCAGGTGCAGTGGCTCACGCCTGTAATCCCAGCGCTTTGGGAGGCTGAGGAGGGCAGATCACCTGAGGTCAGGAGTTCAAGACCAGCTGGACCAACATGGTGAAACCCTGTCTCTATTAAAAATACAAAAATTAGCTGGGTGTGGTGGTGCGCGCCTGTAATCCCAGCTACTCAGGAGTCTGGGCAGGAGAACTGCTTGAACCTGGGAAGTGGAGGTTGCAGTGAGCTGAGATTGCGCCACTGCCCTCCAACCTGGGCGACAAAAGTGAAACTCCATCTCAAAACAAAAACAAAAACAAAGCAAAAGTAGGACTGAGATGCATGAAAACTGAGATGACACCTTTTTGGCTTGGGTAGTCAGGAACGGTCTTTCTTTATTGCTGTTTAAGCTGAGACTTGAAGGATGAGAGGAGCCAGCTTGGGAGTCTGTGTGCAGGAACCAACTGCTCAGCCTGGGCCAAGGCTCTGCAATGGGTCCAAGCACCTGGCGTGGAAGGGGTGAAGGGTTAGTGAGGAGAGGAGGGTAGAGGGAGGCTGGAGGCAGCATGCAGGGCCTGTAGGCTCCAGAAGGAAACAGCCATTCTTGGTGCCACGTAGAAGTGGGCTTATAGGGGCACAGGTGTGGGTGGGAGTTGGGATGGCGAAGAAGGCTGTTGGAATCGTCCAGGGGCACAAGCAGGAGGCTGCTGGTGGGGGAGGAGAGAAAGGGGTGGATCAGTTATGTGTAGAGGCAGAATCGACAGGTTATGATCAGGGTTTGGTTGTGGAATGCAAGACAGTGAAGGAGAAGGGTCACAGACTGCAGAGTTTCTGGCTTGAGCAACTGTAGCAGTAATACCTGTTTGCCTTTTGATGCTTTTTGAATGTCCCAACCCAGTGCAGATATCCCCTTTGTTTTGTTTGTTTCTTGTTTGTTTTGTTTTTAAAAGGTCAACTGAGGCCATCTCAGCAGTGGAATTATGGGCCATTTGTGTGTGTGTGTGTGTGTGTGTGTATGTATATGTACACATATATATGCGTATATATACTATTATTGACTGTACAACAAAACCTGATCCATACGAATATTGATCCGTACTAGAAATTCTTAATATCGCATAGTGCATATATTCGTTCATTGGACATGGCACATTTCAGTCAAGAAATCTCTTGTCAACATGGATATCCCTGCCAGGTTTTGGTCTCTTAATCTACCAGCCTCCGAGAAATCATCATCCCGCTGGGGAGTGCTACCCTCCTCATTCCAGGCCCATAACACTTGGGGGCGACTGTCCTGAAACTATACCTGGCATCTGGTTCTTACTTCAGGGCCATAAAACTAAGATCACCCACATGTTCCCCTTAAATAAGACATCTCGATGGACTAATGACTACCACCCTATTAACCAGTCACGGGAGCGCTGTCTTGCATTTCGTATTTTTAACTTTGGGGGATGCTGTCACTCACCATTGCATAAGGCCTAGTCCCCTCCGAATCTGCCATAGATGAACTTGGATTTGATTCCTGCTAAATCAATTGTAGAAGCTGAGCTTATATTGAATATTCCAGGCTGGCATAATAAGCATAAGGTATCAATTAATTCATGCTTGAAAGACATAACAATTAATCAATAGGCAGGTATGCTCACGCATGTCCGCTCACTTTCAAGAACGATTTCCATTAAATCCGCAAAAACAAGAGACTAAAATGCAACCCAGTCAGAGCCCAGAAATCATATTTTAACCACGAATACCCCAACAGCCGCCCCTCGATGGATGTCATTTTCCTAAAAATCTTAAGATCCTCCTACTAAATTAAGCCTCCATTTTATATAACAAATACAATCACTAAATTTCCACCCTAACACTGATATAATACCTTGAGCGTACTCCTCTGAAAGTGCTACCCCATACACCATACCCTAAATCAATTATGTCCGAATTATGAGTGGTCCTCTCAGCCAAACCTCTGCTAACTCAACTTTAAAGACCCTGAATTCCCAGAACTGTAAACGACTATTTATACTTACTTCTTTCCTTCTCATATTTTAATTTTACATAAGTATTTATGCAGTTAATGTAGCTTAATTATTCAAAGCAAGACACTGAAAATGTCTAGATGGGTCTGCACAACCCCATAAACAGATAGGTTTGGTCCTGGCCTTTCTATTAGCTTTTAGTAAGATTATACATGCAAGCACCCACGCCCCCATGAAAAATGCCTTCTAGATCACCCAGATCAAAAGAAGCAGGTATCAAGCACGCATAAATGCAGCTCAAAACACTTTGCTCAACCACACTCCCATGGGAAACAGCAATGATAAATCATTATTAATAAGTGAAAGTTTATGCTGATATCTAGGGTTGGTCAATTTCGTGCCAGCCACCGTGGCCATACGATTAACCCAAGTTAATAGAACTCTGCGTAAAGAGTGTTTAAGGTCTGGCCTCAATAAAGCTAAACTCCATCTAAGTTGTAACAAACTCCAGCTGAAATAAAATATACTAGGAAAGTGGCTTTAATACCCTGAAGATACAATAGCTAAGACCCATGCTGGGATTAGATACCCCACTATGCTTAGCCCTAAACTCTAATTAATAGTTACATTAACAAAACCATTCGCCAGAATACTACAAGCAACAGCTTAAAACTCAAAGGACTTGGTGGTGCTTTATATCCCTCTAGAGGAACCTGTTCTATAATCTATAAACCCCGATACACCTCACCACTTCTTGCCCCCGGCCTGTATACCGCCATCTTCAGCAAACCCTAAAAAGGTTGTAGAGTAGGCCGGGTGCAGTGGCTCACGCCTGTAATCCCAGCACTTTGGGAGGCCGAGACAGGCGGATCACGAGGTCAGGAGACCGACACCATCCTGAGTAACATGGTGAAACCCCGTCTCTACTAAAAATACAAAAAATTAGCTAGGTGTGCTGGGGCAAGGTGGCGGGTGCCTATAGTCCCAGCTACTAGGGAGGCCAAGGCAGGAGAATGGCGTGAACCCAGGAGGCGGAGCTTGCAGTGAGCCAAGATCACACCACTGCACTCCGGCCTGGGTGACAGAGCGAGACGCCATCTCAAAAAAAAAAAAAAAAAAAAAAAGTTTAACTGTTAATCTAAAGAGGGATAGCTCTTTAAACCATAGGAAACAGCCTTCCAACAGAGAGTAAAAAATATTACCACCACAGTTAGCCCAAAAGCAGCCACCAATTAAGAAAGCATTCAAGCTCAACATCTATCTATCTTAAATTCTTTTTTTTTTTTTTTTCTTTTTGTTGAGACAGAGTCTCGCTTTGTCGCCCAGACTGGAGTGCAGTGGCCGGATCTCAGCTCACTGCAAGCTCCGCCTCCCGGGTTCACGCCATTCTCCTGCCTCAGCCTCCCTAGTAGCTGGGACTACAGACGCCCGCCACCTCGCCCGGCTAGGTTTTTGTATTTTTTAGTAGAGACAGGGTTTCACCGTGTTAGCCAGGATGGTCTCGATCTCCTGACCTTGTGATCCGCCCGTCTCGGCCTCCCAAAGTGCTGGGATTACAGGCTTGAGCCACCGCGCCTGGCCTATCTATCTTAAATTCTAATCACTCTACTGAACTCCTAACATCACATTGGACTAATCTATTACTTAATAGAAGCAATAATGTTAATGTAAGTAACATGAAGATATTCTCCATTGCATAAGCTTACATCAGATCGGAATAACCCATTGAAAGCCTAATATTAATAAGCACCCTATTATTTATACTGTTAATCCAACACAGGTATGCTCTAAGGAAAGATTACAAAAAGTAAAAGGAACTCGGCAAATCTTACCCTGCCTGTTTACCAAAAACATCACCTCTAGTATTACCAGTATTAGAGGCACTGCCTGCTCCGTGACATACGTTCAACAGCTGCGGTATCCTGACCATGCAAAGGCAGCATAATCACTTGCTCCCTAAATAGGGACTTGTATGAATGGCTACATGAGGGTTCAGCTGTCTATTACTATTTTTTTTTTTTTTTTTTTTTTACAGGCGTGAGCCACTGTGCCCGGCCAACTGTCTCTTACTTTTAATCAGTGAAATTGACTTATCCGTGAAGAGGCGGATATAAGAGAAGACCCTATGAAGTTTTAATTTATTAATGCAAATAAAAATTCAAAAAAAGCCTACAGACCCTAGCCTACTATCCCTGCATTAAAAATTTTGGTTGGGGTGACCTCGGAGCATAATCCAACCTCCGAACAACCTAAACTAAGACTGCGCTAGTCTAAGCGAGTTAATACACATTGACCCAATAATTTGATCAACCAAGTAAGTTACCCTAGGGATAACAGCACAATCCTAATCTAGAGTTCATATTGACAATAGGATTTACGACCTTGATGTTGGATCAGGACATGCTAATAATGGTGTAGCCGCTATTAAGGGTTCGTTTGTTTTATGATTAAAATCCTACATGATCTGAGTTCAGATTGGAGTAATCCAAGTCAGTTTCTGTCTATTTAACATTTCTCCTATTACAAAAGGATAAGAGAAATAGGGCCCACTTCATAAAGCACCCTCACCCCATAGATGATGTTATCTCAGTCAAACAGATCATCACACACCCAACCCAACAACAGGGTTTGTTAAGATGGCAGAGTCCAGCAATTGCATAAAACTTAAAACTTTATAATCAGAGGTTCAAGTCCTCTTCTTAACAACGGGCCTATAATTCACCTTCTCCTCCTCATCATTCCTACTCTAATCGCTATAGCATTCCTTACACTCATTGAACGGAAAATCTCAGGCTATATACAACTATGCAAAGGACCTAACCTTGTAGGTCCCTACGGACTGCTTCAACCACTCCCTGACGCAATAAAACTTTTCACCAAAGAACCCTTATGGCCCTCAACATCTGCTATTACCCTTTATGTTACTGCTCCAACCCTGGCCCTTTCTATCGCTGTCCTCTTGTGAACTCCCCCCCCATACCAGATACTCTAATTAATTTTAATATAGGCCTCCTATTTATACTAGCCACATCAAGCCTAACCGTCTATTCTATGATCAGGATGAGTATCTAATTCAAATTATGCACTGATTGGTGCATTACGAGCTGTGGCCCAGACAATTTCATATGAGGTCACCCTAGCCATCATCCTGCTGTTAGTTCTACTTAAGTGGCTCATTTAACTTATATGCACTCATCACAATGCAAGAATTCCTCTGACTGCTCCTACCATCATGCCCCCAGCCAGAATATAATTTATCTCCACAGTAGCAGACACTAACCGAGCCCCTTTTAATCTAACAGAAGGAGAGTCAGAGTTAGTCTCAGGCTTCAACATTGAATATGCCGCAGGTTCATTTGCCCTCTTCTTTACAGCAGAATACATGAATATTATCGTAATAAATGCCCTAACTACTACTATTTTCCTAGGAGCACTACACACTATATATTCATTCACCAGAACTCTATATCACAAATTTCATTACCAAGACCCTCCTTCTAACCACCCTGTTTTTATGAATTCGAACAGCATACCCCCGATTCCACTATGACCAACTCACATATCTTCTATGAAAAAACTTCCTACCACTTAAACTAGCATTCTGCATATGTTATATCTCAATGCCTGTCCTAATTTCCAGCGTCCCACCTCAAACATAGAACATATGTCTGACAAAAGAATTACTTTGATAGAGTAAACAATAGAGGTTAAAATCCTCTTATTTCTAGAACGATAGGAATTGAACCTACCCCTGAGAATCCAAAATTCTCCATGCTATCTGTTACACCACATCTTAAAGTAAGGTCAGCTAAATAAGCCATCGGGCCCATACCCCGAAAATGTTGGTCATACCCTTCCCGTGCCAATTAATCCATTAGCTCAACTTATTATCTACCCTACTATTTTCAGAGAAACTCTTATCACAATGCTGGGCTCACACTGATTTCTCATCTGAATAGGCCGAGAAATAAACATACTAGCTTTTACCCCAATCTTAATTAAAAAAAATAAATCCCCGCTCTACAGAAGCAGCCACCAAATACTTCCTTACACAAACAACCACATCTATAATTCTCATGATGGGTATCCTTTCCAATAACCTGTCCTCCGGACAATGAAAAAGAATAAACACTAGTAATCAATTTTCATCCTTAACAATAATAATGGCCCTAGTAATAAAACTAGGAATAGCCCCCTTTCACTTCTAGGTCCCAGCGGTAACCCAAGAAACCTCTCTAATGTCTGGCATACTTCTCCTCACATGACAAAAACTAGCACCTATCTTGATTATGTTTCAAATTTTCCCCATCAATAAACATGAACACCCTCCTATCTATCACAATCGTATCCATTATAGTGGGCAGTTGAAGAGAACTTAGACACAACTGAGTAAAATCCTAGCCTACTCCTCAATTACTCACATAGGTTGAATAATAGCAGTACTAATTTATGACCCCCAAATTACCATTCTAAACCTGATTATTTACTTCACTTTAACAACTACTGCATTTCTAGCACTCAACCTGAGTATAAGCACTGCAGTTCTTTCACGATCTCATGCCTGAAACAAATGAACATGATTAACACCTATAATTCCACTAATTCTACTATCCCTAGGAGGTTTACCCTCATTAACAGGATTTTTACTTAAATAAGTCATTATTCAAGAATTTACAAAAAGCAATAGTCTTATTACCCCCATCATTATAGCTACCATAACCCTACTCAGCCTGTACGTTTACATATGCCTAATTTATTCCATCTCAGTGACAATATTCTCCACATCTAATAACATGAAAATAAAATGACAATTCGAAAACACAAAACCCGTACTACTCCTCCCCCCACTTACCATTTCTTCTACCCTCCTCTTACCCATCTCTCCATTAATACTTAGAAATTTAGAATTTCCACCACTTTAATGAAGCTAAGCCCTGGCTAGGCTGGTGGAATTCAAACCCACGAAAATTTAGTTAACATCTGAACACCCTAATCAATTGGCTTCAATCTACCTCTCCCACCGCTGAGGGGAGAAAGGTGGCAGAAGCCACGGCAGGATTGAAGCTGCTCCTTTCAATTTGTTAATTCAACATGAGAAATCACTTCAGGGCTGGTAAAAAGAGGCCTTGACCTCTGTCTTTAGATTTACAGTCTCATGCTTACTCAGCCATTTTACCTTTTTCCCACTTAGGTTCATCAGTCGTTGATTGTTTTCAACTAACCACAAAGATATCGGAACACTATACCTGCTATTAGGCGCAGGAGTGGGGATAGTGGGCACCGCCTTAAGCCTTCCAATTCGAGCAGAATTAGGCCAACCAGGAACTCGGCTAGGAGATGATCAGATCTACAACGTTATTGTTACCACCCACGCAGTCGTCATAATATTCTTTATGGTAATACGAATCATAATCGGAGGTTTCGGCAACTGGCTAGTCCCTCTAATAATTGGTGCACCCGATATGGCATTTCTCCGGATAAATAATATGAGCTTCTAGGCCGGGCGCGGTGGCTCAAGCCTGTAATCCCAGCACTTTGGGAGGCCGAGACGGGCGGATCACGAGGTCAGGAGATCGAGATCATCCTGGCTAACACGGTGAAACCCCGTCTCTACTAAAAAAGACAAAAAACTAGCCGGGCGAGGTGGCGGGCGCCTGTAGTCCCAGCTACTCGGGAGGCTGAGGCAGGAGAATGGCGTGAACCCAGGAGGCGGAGCTTGCAGTGAGCTGAGATCCGGCCACTGCACGCCAGCCTGGGCGACAGAGCGAGACTCTGTCTCAAAAAAAAAATAAAAAATAAAAAATAAATAAATAAATAATATGAGCTTCTGACTTCTCCCCATCTCTTTCCTACTCTTACTTGCATCCTCAACAGCAGAAGCCGGTGCTGGAACTGGCTGAACAGTTGATCTCCTTTTAGCAGGAAACCTAACACATGCAGGAGACTCTGTAGATCTAACCGTCATCTCATTCCACTTGGCAGGTGTTTCTTCTATTTTAGGGGCCATTAATAGTAGATGTATGATAGTTAATTAAGGAATTTTCAGTATGTGCTTATATGTATGTGGACGACATACATATAATAGCCAGCCACCATGCCTGGCTAACTTGTGTATTTTTTTGTAGAGATGGGTTTCACCATGTTGCCCAGGCTGGTCTTGAACTCCTGAGCTCAAGTGATCCTCCCACTTCAGCCTCCCAAAGTGCTGGGATTACAGGCATGAGCCACTGCACTTGGCTTCCTTAACATTTTTTTTTTTTTTTTTTTTTTTTGAGACAGAGTCTTGCTCTGTCTCCCAGGCTGGACTGCAGTGGTGTGATTTGGCTCACTGCAGTCTCTGCCTCCTGGGCTCAAGCAATTCTTCTGCTTCAGCCTCCCAAGTAGTTTGGATTACAGGCGCCTGCCACCACGCCCAGCTAAGTTTTGTATATTTAGTAGAGATAGGGTTTTGCCATGTTGGCTAGACTGGTCTCAAACTCCTGACATCAGATGATCCACCTGCCTCGGCTTCCCAAAGTGCTGGGATTAAAGGCATGAGCCACCGTGCCTTGCCTCCTTAATCTTTTTTTTTTTTTTTTTTTTTTTTTTGAGATGGAGTTTCGCTCTTGTTGCCCAGGCTGGAGTGCAATGGTGTGATCTCAGTTCACCGCAACCTCTACCTTCCGGGTTCAAGCAATTCTCCTGCGTCAGCCTCCCGAGTAGCTGGGATTACAAGCATGCACCACCACGCCTGGCTAATTTTGTATTTTTAGCAGAGACAGGGTTTCTCCATGTTGGTCAAGCTGGTCTCAAACTCCCGACCTCAGGCGATTCGCCCACTTCAACCTCCCAAAGTGCTGGGATTACAGGTGTGAGCCACCGCGCCCGGCCTCCTCCTTAATCATTTTTAAGTGTACAGTTCAGTAGTGGTAACTGTATTCACATTGTTGTGCAACCAGTCTCCAGAACTTTTCATCTTGCAAAACTGAAATCGTGTACTCATTAAACAACTCTCATCTTCCTTCCCCAGACCCTGGTAACCACCTTCTACTTTCTGTTTCTTGTCACAGTCTGTTTTGTTAGAGACAGTGAGGCAACAATTCTTCATTATTCCCTAACACTAACAGCAACACCACTAACCGCTAAACAAGCCCTGTTAGTGGTGAGCTTACAGTAAAAATTATAAAATGTAAAGAAGTAATCCACCATGAACAAGAGTTAACACATACAACTAACAGGAAAATTAAAGTTCAGAATTTGCAATAATGGTATCATAATCAGAAAGAGAATAGAAAATTATGTTTAAAATCATTAGACATAAAGGCTGGGCATGATGGCTTACGCCTGTAATCCCAGCAGTTTGGGAGGCTGAGGTGGGTGGATCACGAGGTCAGGAGTTCGAGACCAGCCTGACCAATATGAAACCCCATTTCTACTAAAAATACAAAAATTAGCCAGGCATGGTGGCAAGCGCCTGTAATCCCAGCTACCTGGGAGGCTGAGACAGGAGAATCCCTTGAACCCCGGAGATGGAGGTTGCAGCGAGCTGAGATCATGCCATTGCATTCCAGCCTGGGCAACAAAAGCAAAACTCATCTCAAAAAAAAAAAAAAAAATCATTAGACATAAAAGAAGGAATTGAAACCAAAAGAACAATATTGGAAAAAGGACCACAGAGAACCCAGAAGTAAAAAATATATCCATTGACATCTAATACTTGGTAGACTAAACTACAGATTAGTTATAACCAAAAGAGTAAATAATGAACTTGAAGATAGATTTGTGGAAATTCCCCAGAATAAAAGATATGTAAAGAGATGGAATGTATGCAAGATCTAGGTGTTTTCTTGTTGTGTGTTTTTTTTTTTTTTTTTTTTTTTTTTTGAGACAGAGTTTCACTCTGTCGTCTAGGCTGGAGTGCAGTGGCGCAATCTCGGCTCACTGCAACTTCCGCCTCCCAGGATTAAGCAATTCTCCTGCCTCAGCCTCCTGAGTAGCTGAGATTACAGGCACCTGCCACCACTCCCAGCTAATTTTTGTATTTTTAATAGAGATGAAGTTTCACCATGTTGGCCAGGTTGGTCTCGAACGCCTGACCTCAGGTGGTCACCCGCCGCAGCCTCCCAAAGTGCTGAGACTACAGGCATGAGTCACTGCACCCGACCTAGGTCATTATTTATCTGATAGAAATTCCAAGGAAAAGAGTAGGAAACTGGTGGAGATGTAGTATTCAGATATTTGACAAAAGACACTTGAAGTAAGGGATGAATCTTAATATTCACAGATCTAATGAGCATTGTACTGGAGATTCTATCCTGGGTGATGAGACAAGAAAAAGAAAGAAAAGACATCCAGCTTGTAAGGGAAGAAGTTAATCTATCCTATTTGAGTGTGACATGATCGTTCATTTATAAAACCCTAAGGAATCCATACATACTTACACAAAACTAAAACTATTAGAGCTAATAAATGAGTTCAGCAGGGTTGTAAGATACAAGATCAATACACAAAAATCAGTTGAATTTCTATCCACTAGCAATAGACAACCTGAAAATGAAATTAAGAAAACACTTCCATTCACAAAAGTACCAAAAAGAATAAAATACTTAGGAATAAATTCAATCAAAGGAATGCAAGACTTGTCAGTATTAAAAGACATTAAAAACATAAATAAAAATTTCCCATGGTAATGGACTGGAAGCCTTAAAATTGTTAAATATACCCTAAATTGATCTACAGAGATTCAGGGCAAGCCCTATCAAACTTTAAATAGGCCCCCTTCTTGCGGATTGGAAAATACATCCTAAAACTCATATGGAGATGCAAGGGACCCAGGATAGTCGGAACAATCTTGTGAAAGAAGAAAGTTGGAGGATTCACACATCAACAACAACAATAAAAACCAGAAGACAGTGAAATAATATCATCAAAATGCTGAGAGAATAATGTTACTCCTCATCCAGCTACACTATTGTTCTCAAAAGCGGGCAAATTAAAAGACATTTTCCAGCAAATACTGAGAGGCATCACCATTTATTTATAGAGCATTCATGGAAAAAAAAAAAAACAAAACCACTGATGTCCAAATAATGGCAACAAAATTGGTAAATATGGATATATTGAAACTTGCTTTGAATTTAAATTTTAAAAAATAATAGGATAATTCACACAGTACAAAAATAAAGTAGAAATAAAATATGTACAGCAATAAAAGGTAAGATTGGGAGAAGGTTCTCTTAGTTAAAGCCATCTAGATATTATCAGGGAAGAGGGTAGGATATAGTGATTGACAAAGTTTTTAAGTTATGTATGCATGTTGCCATTTTAAGGGAATAACCAAAAGGGAAGAAATAGAATACATAATTTATAAATCAGTAGAAATCAAAAGGAAACTAAGAAAACAATCTAACATAAAGCAGTGAAAATGAAGATAAAAAGTAAAAAGAAGGCATTATAATAATACAAAATAAGACAGTAGAATTGAATCTCAAATATGTATAATCACACTAAAGGAAAATACACACAATTTCCCAAAGATAGACTCTCAAATCTCCCCGCCCTCACTTCCAATCTCTTTGCAGTGTTTGTTTTTGTCTCAGCTGTGTTCTGTTTTTTTACTTAACATTACCACACAAACATGTTTCTTATGTTTATAAAGGCACTTCCTGAAAATAATGTTAAAATCCAATTGTCTCTGTATAATCAGTACCTGATTGACACACTGTTCACCTAATTACTTCATTGTCATTGGACTTTTCATGTGTCTAGTTTTTCACTATCACCTATAATTGATTCACTGAATATCTTTACACAGAATTTGATCCTTGAGACTAGAATCCTAAATCAGAAACAAGTATTTCAAAAAATCTTTGCTAGCTCAGTATATGAAAAATGGGTACTTAATTTCAATTTTTTTTATTAGTGAGGTTGACTATATTTGACTAGTTTTTCTTTTAATTATCTTTTATCTGTTTATATCTGTTGCCTGTTTATCAGTCTGGGGTTTATTTTTCTTTTCAATTTATATGAGTTCTTTATAACTAGAAGTTTATTAGTTTTCTATCAGTTGTGACTGTGACAAATTTTTCCATTTTATTTTAAAATTTTATGTATTCTTAAAAATGTTTTATTATAAAAGTTCTGTTCTTTGATACAGAACTTAACTGTATCAAAGCTCAAGTGTATTTAAAATAGTACAAGAATATGTAGTACCCAACAAAGTAAAATCACAATGTCTGGCATACAATTAATAATTACCAGGCATACAAAGAAACAACAAACTAAGATCCATAATAAAGAGAAACATCAATCAATAGAAACTGACCCAGAAATGAACAGATAGAATTACTACTCAGGAATATTAAATGGTTTCTATAATTTTGTTTAATCTTTAAGAAAACAGAGAATAACATGGAGTATGTTAAAGTGAGACATCAAATTTACAAAAAGAAAACCAAATTGAATTGCCAGAGATGAAACAAAAAGTCTGAGATGAAAATACATTGGTTGACATTAACAGCAGATTAGACACTGTAGAAGAAAAGATTAGTGAATTTAAAGATACAGCAATGGTAAACATCCTAAATAAAATGTAGAGAGAAAAAAGACTGAAAAAAATGAAAATGAGCAATCTGTGAGTGGCCTAAAAAGCATATAATCATAGTTCCCAAAGCAGAGGAGAGAGAAGAGGGGCAGAATAATTTTTTTAAAAAAAATAATGACAAAAAACTTTCCACATTTAATAAAATCTTCATATTAAAGGGGTCTAAAAGGGTATTTGATGTAATCACCAATCTGACCTTGGGATTCCTCCAGAACATCCTTGCCAGGCTGTCCAGTTTATACTTAATTACCTCACTGATGAGGAACTTGCTACCTCCCAATGCAGCTTTGATTCTCAGAACACTTTTCTTTTGAACTGAAACCTACCTTTCCTACCCATAACTTTCACCCACTGATACCAGCTGTTGGGCTTATGATCCTGTAGGAGAGTCTGTCCGTTTTTCAGTTACTGCCCTACGGGTGTTTTTATGATGGCTCATGCTCCACAGGATCTTCATGGTAAACATTTGTAATTTCTTCAGTCATTTTTCATGGAATGTGATTTCGAGTCTCTACTCTCTTCATCTTGAATTCATGCAAGCCTGAAGGCAGTGTCCGTAGTACAAACAGAACCATTTAGAGCAGAACCATTTCCATTAGAGCAGAACCTATTAGACTTTTAGGGAAGTACTAAGTTTTTGATGGCTATACCACATGACCTGGCAGTGTGCCACTGACCAGCCACAGCATCACCACCCTCCCTTTGTGTGGTTGTCCTCCTGAGCCCAAGTGCAGAATTCTACATTTGGACCCACTGTTTTTTCTTATTTTTCAGTCATCTTAACATTTTTGGTGTCTAATTTTTCCAGTGACAGTATTTCCTATCCTTTCCAGCTAGTGGCCCCTATACATGTGATATATACTTTTATATCTTCATTTCCTCCTCTCTTATGTAAAACTCTAGCACCTTCATACAGTCTTTCTAACCCCAAGTCTTACCAGCATCCTATGTGAACTCAGCATCCTGTGTGAACTCAGCATCCATAGAGATGAAGACATTCAATGCCCCAGTCCCTCACCTCAATTCCCCAGTCCTCACTCCAGTAACGTTCTCTGCCCCACCTCAGGCACACACTCCATAATCATACTTTGGGCTTTTTCATTGCATATAACTGTTCTACCTTCAGCCCTTTAACTGGCCACATCTCTAATCCTTCCAGCATACTTTCATTGCTATGTCTGCTTAAGAGATTTCTTCAATCACTTGGGCCTCCCAGTCAGTTGACAACTCTTTCTCAATCCACTACATTCCTGCCTTTACTTCCTTCCTTATGTAGCTTCGTCAGTATGGTTCATCATTTTAGTAACTCTTTTGCCAGTAACCTGAATTCTTTTGACCCTTCTACATGACAGAACTCCATCCTGGAGGAACCCAGTTGCACATTTTCTGTACTAATAGCCGATCACTTCATATTGGTTACACTAGAAACTTACGACCATTAACCATAATTAGACCCTCAGCACCCTGCCCTGCCTTTGTTTAGTCATGTCACTGTCCATCTCTGCAACCCATGTTAAACCTTCTCCACTCTTTTAAAACCACTGACCCCTCCCTACCACCTTCCACCATTACAGTCAGCAAATGACCTTGCCCCTCCTCAAATTCACCCTACTTGGTGTTTGTTGGGCCTCTTGAATATATAGATTCATATCTTTCATCAAATTTGGGACATTTTCAGTTATTCTTTCTTCAAATATTTTTATGTTTTTTTCTTTCTCTCCTCACCTCTGAGACTTCCATTATTTGTATGTTGGTATACTTGATTGTGTTTCCTAGGTCCCTACATCTGTGTTCACTTTTCTTACCTTTTTTTTCTGTTCCTCAGACTAATCTCAATTATCCTATCTTTAAGTTTGCTGATTCTGTCTTTTGCCAGCTCAAATCTACTCTTGAGCCCTCTAGTGAATTTTTTCACTTCAGTTATGGTACTTTTCAACTCCATAGCTTTTTTTTTTTTCCTGAGACGCAGTCTGGCTCTGTCACCCAGGCTAGAGTGCAGTGGCACAATCTCAGTTCACTGCAAATTCTACCTCCTGGGTTCAAGCGATTCTCCTGCCTCAGCCTCCTGAGTAGCTGGGACTACAGGTGTGTGCCACCATGCCCGGCTCATTTTTGTATTTTTAGTAGAGACGGGGTTTCACCATGTTGGTCAGGCTGGTCTTGAACTCCCGACCTCGTGATCTGCCCACCTCAGCCTCCCAAAGTGCTGGGATTACAGGTGTGAGCTACCATGCCCAGCCTGCGATTCCTCTATGTTGCAGCATGTCTCTCAAAACTTGATTCCTTTCTCTGGCTGAATAGTTTATTGTGTGATATGCCACATGGTGTTTACTAATCAGTTGATGGACTTTTAGGTTGTTTCTACTTTTTGGCTATTGTGAATAATGCTGCAGTAAATACTCTTGTACAAGTTTTTGTTTGAACACCTGTTTTCACTTCTTTTCAGTCTATACCTAGGAGTGGAATTACTGGGTTATATGATAATTCTGGTTTTTTTTTGAGGGACTGCCAAAATGTTTCCCATGGTGGCTGCACCGTTCTTCATTGCCACCAGCAATGTATGAGGTTTCCAGTTTCTCCACATCCTTGCTAACGCTTGGGATTTTCTTTTTGTTTTTAGTTATACCATAGTTGTGGGTGGGAAGTGGTGTCTCATTGTGGTTACTAGAGATCACATACTACTAATGATGCCACACCTATTTTCTGAAATACTTCAGAAACTCAGATACACATAAAGAAAGGAATTATGTATTAGTAAAGGAATAAATGAAGGTAAAATATTTTATCTTTCTTATTTTTAATTGATAAAAATTGCATGAAAATAATAGCAACAATGTATTTGGTTACTACAGCTTGTGCATAGCTAAAATGAATGACAGCAGTGTTATAAGGGTCAAGAGGGAGGAACTGAGAATATTCCAAGGCACTTGCACTACCCATGAAGAAGGACAGTGTTATTCAAAAGTGGAATTAGGTTAATTGTAAATGTATATTGCAAACTCTAGGGCAACTAATGGAAAAGCTTTTAAAAACTAATATAATCAATATACTAAGAGAAGAAAGAAAATAGAATCTCATAAAACGCTCAGTTAATGGAAGAAAAAAAAAGCAAGGACATCAAATAGAAAAGGTAACATATATACATACTAATCTCGCTATACCAATAATGATACCTTTTCTTTGAAAAATAAAAACACTTAATAAAGTGAGAATAGAAAGAAAGTTCCTCAAAATGATAAAAGCCATATATGACAAACCTCCAGCTAAGATCATACTCAATGGTGAAAGACTAAAAGCTTTTCCCCTAAGATCAGGAACAAGACAAAAATGTCTGCTTTCCCCACTTATATTCACAATACTATTGAAAGTTTAAGATGGTACAATTAGGCAACAAAAAGAATAAAAGGTATTTACATTGGAAAGGAAGGAGTAAAATTACCTGTGTTCAAAAATAACATGATCTTATATGTATAAAATCCATGACATTCCCAAAACCATTATGCCCAATTAACAAATTCAGAAGTCACAGGATGCAAATCACAACACATAAAATGAGTTGCATTTCTATACACTAGCAATGAATGATCCCAAAAAGAAATTAAGAAAACAATTCCACTTTTAAGAGCATCAAAAAGAATCAAATGCATAGGAATAAATTTACCAAGGAGGCAACAGACTTGTACACTAAAAACTATAAAACATCATTGAAAGAAATTAACGAAGACATAAATAAATGGAAAGACAACCCACTCTCACGCATATGAAGACTTAATACTGTTAAGATAACAATATTACCAAAAGCGATTTAAAGATTCAATGCAATCTCTATCAAAATCCCTAAGACATATTGCAGAAATAGAAAAATCCACCCTAAAATACATACGGAATCTTAATGGACCCCAATAGCCAAAAATGTCTTGACAAAGAAGAACAAAGTGGAAGGACTCAGACTACTTGATTCCAAAACAAACTACAAAGCTACATAATCAAAACAGTGTGGTATTGGCATAAAGACACGCCTATGGACAGGATTGGGAATGCAGAAATGAACTCTTGCATATATGGTCAAATGACTTCAACAAGGGTGCCAATACCGTTAAATGGGAAAAGGAAAGTCTTTTCATCAAATTGTGCTGGGAAAACTGGATATCCACATAGAAAAGAATGAAGTTGATCCCCTATTTATCATATAAAATATTAACTCAAAAGTGATCAGTCTGGGTACAGTGGCTCACACCTATAATCCCAGCACTTCAGAAGGCCAAGGTGGGCTGATTGCTTGAGCCCAGGAGTTCAAGATCAGCCTGAGCAATATGGCAAAACCCTGTCTCTACAAAAAATACACGCACACACACACACAGTGTGGTGATGTGCGCCTGTAGTCCCAGCTACTTAGGAGGCTGAGGTGGGAGGATCACCTGAGCCTGGGAGGTGAAGGCTGCAGTGAGCTCTGATTGCACCACTGTACTCCAGGATGACGGAGTGAGACCCTAGCTCAAAAAAAAAAAAAAAAAAAAAAAAGTGATCAAAGACCTAAACATAAGAGCAAACACTAAGCCTTCCAGAAGAAAACATAAGGGGAAATCTGGATTTGGCAGTGACTACTTAGATATGCACAAGCAACAACAACAAAACGGATAAATAGGACTTCAGTGAAATTAGAAATTTTGTGCATAAAAGAACTATCAATAATATAAACAGGTAACCTTCTGAATGGCAAAAGGTATTTGAATAGCATATATCTGATAAGTGATTTATGTTCTGGACATAAATTCTTAACAACTCAGCAACAACAAAATATACAAACAGCCTAATTCAAAACTAGGCATATGGCTGGGTGTGGTGGCTCACGCCTGTAATCCCAGCACTTTGGGAGGCTGAGGCAGGTGGATCACTTGAGGTCAGGAGTTCGAGACCAGCCTGGCCAACATGGTGAAACCCATCTCTATTAAAAATATAAAAATTAGCTAGGCATGGTGGCAGGCAGCCTCAGGAGGCTGAGGCAGGGGAATCACTTAAACCTGGGAGGCAGAGGTTGCAGTGAGCCAAGATCACGCCACTGCACTCCAGCCTGGGTGACAGAGTGAGACTCTGTCTCAAAAAAAACAAAAAAACAAAAAAAACTAGGCATAGTACTTGAACAGACATTTCTCCGGAGAAGATAAATAGCTATTCAGGGCATGAAAACATTCTCTCTACATCACTAGTCATCAGGAAAATGCAAATAAAAACCACAATGAGACATCACTTTATACCTATTACAGGGATCATTACAGAAAGAAAACAGAAAGCAAGTTTTAGTGAGAATGTGGAGAAATTGGAACTATTGTACATTGCTGATGGGAACGTAAAATGGTGCAACTACTATAGAAAATAGTATGTGAGATCTTTAACAAATATAGAATTATGATATGCTGCAGGGACTCAAGCAGATATTTGTATACCAGTGTTCACAGCGCATTATTCACAATAGCCAAAAGGTAGAATCAACCCAAATGTCCATTCTGTAAATGGATAAACAAAATGGTATACTTACAATGGGATATTACTCAACCTTAAAAAGAAAGGAAATTCTGATATATGCTATAACATGGATGAACCTTAAAAACATTGTGCTAGGGCTGGTGGTGTTGTGGCTATTGCCTATAATCCCAGCACTTTGGGAGATGGAGGCAGGAGGATCCCTTGAGCTCAGGAGTTTGAGATCAGCCTGGGCAAAATGGCGAGACCTTGTCTCTACAAAAAAAAATTAAAATTAGCTGGGTATGGTGGCACATGCTTGTGGTCCCAGTTACTCAGGAGCCTGAGGTGGGAAGATCACTTGTGCCTGGGAGGTTGAGGCTGCAGTAAGCCATGTTTATGCCACTGTGCTCCAGCCAGGGCAATAGAGCAAGACCCTGTTTCCCCCTAAAAAGAAAACACTGTGCTAAGGAAAATAAGCCATATGTAGGCCTATTATACAAGGACGCTTGTACAAGTATGCAAGGACACATATTGTATGATTACACTTATGTGAAGTACCTAGAATAGTCAAAATCATACAGTATAGAGGTTATTAGGCAACTGAAAGAGGACAAGAGGGGAATTATTGTTTATGGGTACAATTTCTGTTTGGGATGATGAAAATGTTCTAAAAGTGAATGATATTGATGGTTGCAGAATGTTGTGCATGTACTTAATGTCACTGAATTGTGCATCTTAATGGTTAAAATAGTAAGTTTTATTTATCTATTTTATTTCAAGAATAAAAATGCCTCATTTGGATCACAAACATCTACAAAATTCTACAGATAACATATTAGTCAAAAGAAGCTGCATGCCTTCCTGCTAATATTAGGAACAAAGCAAGGATGTCCCCTCTCCACTGATTTTCAACATTGTAACTGGTTTTAGCTAATGTGATAAGACAAATAAAGGAAATGGATACATAGTAGGAAGAAAGAAATTAAGCTGACTTTGTTCACAGATAACATGATTGTCTAGGTAGAACATCCCAAATAATCAACAAAAAAGGTTTCTGGAACTAGTAAGTGATTATAGCATGGTATCAGGATGAAAGTTACTATACAAAAGTCAATTATTTTACTATACAATAGCAATGAACACTTTGGATTTGAGATTAAAATTAAAAACACCACTTACATTAGCACCAAAAAGGGGGGGAAATACTTATATATAAATCTAAATACATACAAGATCTATATGAGGAAAACTACAAAATTCTGTTGTAAGAAACCAAAGGAGATGTAAATAATAAATGAAGAGACAGTCCATGCTCATGGAAATGAAGAGTCGAAGTTGAAAAGATGCCAGTTCTTCTCAACTTGATCCATGGATTCAACACTCCCAATCAAAATCTAGCAGGTTATTTTGTGGATATTGACAAACTTAATTCTAAAGACGACATGGAAAAGCAAAAATCCAGAATAGCCAACACAATGTTGAAGAACAAAGTTGGTAGACTGACACTACCAACTACAGGATTTACCATAAAGGTGGAGTAAACACAATAATGTGGCACCGATGACTGAATACACAAATAAATCAATAGAATAGAATACAAAACTGAAAAATGGATTCACACTAATACAGTCAACTGAGGTTTGACAAAGAAACAAAAGCAATTCAATGGAGAAAGGACAGCCTGTTTGACAAATGGTACTGAAACAACTAGACATCCACATGCCAAAAAACAAAACAAAACCAGAACCTAGAGAAAGATCTTAGACCTTTCTTTTCTTCCTGACATGCATCACTCTAAAACTCCTAGGATAACATAGGAGAACATCTAGGTGGCCTTGAGTTTGGCAATGACTTTTTAGATACAAAACCAAAAGCACAATTCATGAAAGAAAAAATTCATAAATTGGACTTCATTAAAATTTAAAACTTGCTCTGTAAAAAAACACTGTTAATAGAATGAAAAGACAAGCCAAGGATTATGAGAAAATCTTTGTAAAAACATATCTGATATAAAGGCTATTTATCTAAAATACACAAACAACTCTTTAAACTCAACAATAAAAAGCAACCCAATTAAAAATGGTCTAAACAGATACGTCACTGAAGAATCTATACAGATGGGAAATAAAGATGTGTAAAGATACTCAACATTATGTGTCATCAGGGAATTGGCAATAAAACAATGAGTTACCACTACACACCTATGAGAATGGCTAAAATCCAAAGCACTTACACCACAAAATGCTGGCAAGGATGTGGCGCAGCAGGAACTCTCATATATTGGTAGGAATGCATGATGAATGGTACAGTCACTTTGGAAGAGTTTTGCAGTTTCTTACAAAGCTAGGCATAGGTCTCCAATAAGCACACACCAGCTATTTACCCAAATGAGTTGAAAACTTACATCCACATGTTTTATGCATTTTTTTGTATCTTTTATGTATATTTTACCATTTTAATCATTTTTAAGTGAACAATTCAGTGGCATTAAGTACATTCACAATGTTGTGCAATCATCGCCAGTATTTACCTCCAGAACTTTTTCATCATTCCAAATGGAAACTGTCCCCATCAAGCAGTAGCTCCGTTACCGTAACCGCTTCCCTTGCCCCCTGCCCCAGCCCTGAGTAACCACTGTTCTACTTTTTATTTCTATGAATTTGACTACTCTAAGTATACCATGTAAGTGGAATCATTTGTCTCCTTTTCATTTTATGTAATTTTGTCAAACTGCTCTTTTTGTATCTCTTACCTTTTGTTCTCATGTGACTTTCATCTCTATCAAGGTGTGCTTTTCTCTTCTCTTTCTTTCCTGAGTTCCAATTTGAGTTTACCCTCTCCTATTTTCTTATAATCTATTATGTAATCCCCCACAGCCTTCCTTTGGGCTAACTCTTCTGCTTCTGCCCCCAAAGACCACGTTTCCGTGTCTTAATAGATTGTGAGAATTACACATCAGAACGCTTCATCTTTTGTAAAGGTATCTCCTTTTTCCTTAGAGTTATATGCACGTGTGCGTGTGTGTAGTGTCTATGGACCTGTGTTTGTTCTTTTCTATTACTGGTCTGTGAACACAAGCATTTATATTGGCATTTGCTGAAGAAGAGTGTGTTGAAAGTTAGGAAAGGTGTCCAAGGCAGTCTGAGGCTTCAGTTCAGGTCTGCTATCTTAAACACCTTTCATAAAATCTGCTATTCCTAGCTATGGAAATGTGTGCAAATAGTCAATACACATGAAAAGGTGCCCATCATGATTAGTCACTAGGGAAATGCAAGTCAACATCACCAGGAGTTATCACTACAAGCTGGGTGCAGTGGCTCACACCTGTAACCCCAGCACTTTGGGAGGCCGAGGCGGGTGGATCTCCTGAGCTCAGGGGTTCGAGATCAGCCTGGGCAACATGGCAAAACCCTGTCTCTACTAAAAATATAAAAATTAGCCAGGCATGGTGGCATGCACCTGTAATGCGAGCAACTAGGGAGGCTAAAGTGAGAGGATCCCTTGAGCCCAGGAAGCAGAGGTTGCTGTGAGCTGAGATGACACCACTGCACTCCTTTTTTTTTTTTTTGAGACTCTGTCAAAAAAAAAAGATCACTACGCATCCACCAGAATGGGTAACTTTTTTAAAATCCAGTTTTAGAAAGGAGCTGCTAGACTGTGTCGCACATCACTGGCGGGGAATATAAATTGGTATAAACACGCTGAAAAATTATTTGGCCTCTGAAGTTAAACATGTATTTACTTTCACCCAGAAGTTCTGTAGTGGTGACTGGGTAGGGGCCTAAGAGGAATGCTGGTAATGTTCTGGGTCATAGACACAGGTAGGTAAACTCTGTAATAATTTACTGTAGGCACTGTTTGGTATTTATGTAGTATCCAATGAAAATGTAATGAAATTTGGGCCAGAAGGCAGAAAGAACTCCTGGGTACACACTCATTACCTTAGTCCTTCTGAGGTTTAAATAATTAAAAGTGTCTGTTTCATCCCTGCCTTTAAGAAAACTCCCTCTGCCGACAACTGAGGAGATCAAAGATCTAAAGGTTGTGGTGGACAAGGGTCATGGAGTAGATAACCCACAATAAAAACAAAAACAAAAACTCGTTTTTTTTAGCTGACAAAGGAGGATGGAAAAGTATAGTGGGCAGGCATACTAAAATCACTACCGTCTACTGCATTCCTGAAAGGAGTAGCCTGTGAGGACTCACCCCTTACCCCTATATCCCGCTGTGGTGATTTCATTACCCATAGCTACTTAAATCAATGAGTGTATTATATTCAAAAGCTGAAGGGAGAATATTTCAGCTTGGGAGTGTAGTAAAAGAATTCCCAGTCCTCTCTTTGGTTCCATAAATGTATCTCCTTGTTCTGTTAAAGCACTTGGATGTGATTTTTAAAGAAAACGTTCAAGAGTTGGTAGAAACTCTTGGTGATTATGCCATTAAAATCAGAGTACCTCGTTTGTAAGAAATCCTTGGCCGGGCATAGTAGCTCATTCCTGCAATCCCAGCACTTTGGGAGGCTGAGGTGGTAGATCATGAGATCAGGAGTTTGAGACCAGCCTGACCAACATGGTGAAACCTCACCTCTACTAAAAATACAAAAGTTAGCTGGGCATGGTGGCGGGCGCCTGTAATCCAGCTACTCAGGAGCTTGAGGCAGGAGAATCGCTTGAACCTGGGAGGCGGAGGTTGCAGTGAGCTGAGATTGCGCCACTGCACTCCAGCCTGGGCAACAGAGTGAGACAAAGAGAAGAGAAGACGGGAGGGGAGGGGAGGGGAGAGGAGAGAAGACAAGAGAAGGGAATAAATCCTCACATCTTATCCTCAGCAAAAGCAGCAGCTCTTCGCTACTCAGTGATTAATTTGCCCTAGGTAAAGCCGATTCCTGTTCTAATTCCACACTGGAATTCTGTTCATTATTTACACTTTTTTTTTTTTTTTTTGAGATGGAATTTTGCTCTTTTTGCCCAGGCTGGAGTGCAATGGTGTGATCTCGGCTCACCGCAACCTCCGCCTCCCAGTTTCAAGCGATTCTCCTGCCTCAGCCTCCCGAGTAGCTGGGACTACAGGTATGTGCCACCACCCCGGCTAATTTTGTATTTTTAGTAGAGACGGGGTTTCTCCATATTGGTCAGGCTGGTCTTGAACTCCCGACCTCAGGTGATCCACCTGCCTTGGCCTCCCAAAGTGCTGGGATTACAGGCGTGAGCCACCGCCCCCAGCCCATTATTTACATTTTTAAAAAAATGGAAGCATGATTCGTATCTCAATTTACCTAGTTCCTTACACAATATTTATTATCTCAGCATTTAGAACTGGTTACTCTTTCAGATCAGATAAACAAAGATTATTGGGTACACTCTGTGGCAGACTTTGAGCTGATTTAAACATTGCTGCTACACGGTTCTAGATACTGATATTGGTTGGCTGGCTTCCTATGCACAAGCACTCCTCAGTTACTTACATAATTGAATTAAACACTTTGTATATGTTGGAGGCTACTGCTTTTCTTTGTTATGTAAGCCTGCTTGCCTTCTCATCTACTGTCTCCCAACTTTAACCATGGTATTTCCAGATGGGCTGGATTTTTTTGTATTTGTCCAAAGCAGGCAAGTGAGAAGTAGAAGTGAACAGTTTGATGGTCTTGCTAATTTCCTTGCTTTATCATGAATCTCCTTAAGCTTCAAGTTACAGGCTGTTGAGAAAGCCACAAAAGGAGACAGTGCCAAGACACTGAGACTAGAGTATGTAAGAGTGTAGCATTCATTCATTCATTCATTCATTCAGTAAACACTTACTGAGCACCTACTGTGGGCCAGATTCTATTCAAGGTACTAACATTACAATGAACTTGAACAACAAAGACCCTGACTTTACACGACATTCCAGTGAGGAAGACACATTAAAAACAACAAACAAACAGATACATTTATATTAAGAAAAATAAAACAGGGTCAGGGACAGAAAGTAGCAGAGACTGATATTTTAGACATGGTGGTCAGGGAAGGCTTCTTTAGGGAGGTAATATTGAAGCAGAAATTGAACGAAGTGAGAATGATAGCTGGACACTACAGGCCAAGGAAACGGAATGCAAAAGCCCTGGGCTAGGAACGTGTTTAGAGTGCTCAGTAGTGTACAGCAAGGGAGCCACTCTGGCTGGAACTAAGTGGGAGAATCCTACAAAAAGAGGATGAAGAGGTAGTCAGGGGCCAGGGCATTTAGGCCTTGTAGAATATGTATAGAAAATTCACGTTCTGAATTTTATTCTAAACATGAGGGGAGGCTGTTGGAAAGTTTTTAAGCAGTGAATTAACATGATCAGGGTACCTTCGGACACCAACGGCTAGGTGGAAAACAGCCTACAGCAAAGTGTTATCAGAGTCCAGTCATGAAAGAGAAACTAGTTAATTCATGCGGAGGGAATTTTAAGAGTAATAGATGTCAAAAAGAATAATGGGGTGACATTATAGATTTAAAAAAAAAAAAAAAAAAGCAGCTAAAAATACCCTTAGCTGGAACCCATGGAACTGCACCAGCTACTGTGCCATTTGGAGACACTATCACTTTCATCCTCTGTCTACTAGAGAGGTGCCACCTTGACCATGGAAGGAATTCCTAAAGAATAATCCCTCCTCCACTTTCACTATAGAAATGGGCAGCAACTGCCACACGATTGAATCCAGAAGCAGTAAGTTACTATCGCCTGCCTTCTGATTTCCTTGTAGTGCCCCCTACTGGCAGAAGCCAGCTGGCATGAGAGCCTGGGAAATGGGGTTCACACACTCTAGGCCCCCGCAGTAGAGTATAAAAGGGCAAGTGTAGAACTGAAAAATAACAACCCCTAGAGTCAAGAGTAGAAGCAGGGGGCCGGCGAGGTGGCTCACATCTGTAATTCCAGCACTTCGGGAGATTGAGGGAGGCGGATCGCTTGAGCCCAGGAGTTGGAGACCAGCCTGGGCAACATAGCAAGTCCCTATCTCTACAAAAAATACAAAAAATTTTAGCCAGGTGTGGTGGCACATACCTGTAGTCCCGACTACTTGGGAGGCTGAGGTGGGAGGATCACTTGAGCCTGGGAGTTGGAGGCTGCAGTGAGTCATGATCATGGCCACTGCACTCCAGCCTGGGTGACAAGAGTGACACCTTGTCTCAAAAAAAAAAAAAAAAAAAAAAAAAACCAAAAGGGTACAAGCAGGGAAACCATCAGGATGCCCGACCTGTTTTTTCTTTTTCATTTTTTCCCCCTCATCTGTGGTAATTTAGCTAATTCAAAGGCCTTATTCTCCATAATTTCAACTTTCCTTCAGCTTTGACCCCGTCAGGTAGAGCTGGTCAAGCCCATTGGGAAAAAGACCAAAACAACAACAGAAACAAACAAACTGTTAAGCAAAATAAACAATCGCACAATTTGTATTACTGAGCGCTCTAATGGTAAGGAGAAATTAAGACCAGTTGGTTGTTAATGTTAACTTTAGTCACTAAGGTGAGTTTCCAAGACAAAACTCCAATTCAGGTGCTTACCTAGGAATAGGGCCCAGGCTCAAGACTGCTCTTTACCATTTTAGAAGGAGGAAAACAACTCAGACTCACCTTCCCTGCTGGAAGCCAGATGAAATTCCAGCACTTTGGGAGGCCGAGGCGGGCGGATCACAAGGTCAGGAAATCGAGACCATGGTGAAACCTCGTCTCTACTAAAAATAGAAAAAATTAGCCGGGCGCGGTGGCGGGCGCCTGTAGTCCCAGCTACTCGGGAGGCTGAGGCAGGAGAATGGCGTGAACCCGGGAGGCGGAGCTTGCAGTGAGCCGAGATTGCGCCACTGCACTCCAGCCTGGGCGACAGAGCGAGACTCCGTCTCCAAAAAAAAAAAAAAGAAATTCCAGAAAGGAGTTGCCTGCTCGCCATCGTCCTGGAAGCAGGAAACTCGACTTCCTTGTTGGGAGTTAAGTACAACTGCAGAAAAGAGGTGTACAGCAAAATAAACCATATATCTCAACCAAATTTTGGGAGATCAGGGATTCTCTGGAGTGCGGAGCTCCCAGATCTTAGCAAATTGTCCTGTTCGAGTAATAAAAATAGCCCAAGCTGGTACCAAGCACTGATAGATTTGTCAAAGGTCAGGGCTACCTCCACTCAGAGTCACTTCCTTTGGCTGCCAGTTTGTAAACCAAAACCAGCTCTCAATCAGTTTGGAAGTTTATTTTGCCAAGGTAAAGGACATGCTTGGGAGGGAGGTCTATGCCTTTATCTAAATATGATTTTGAGGGCTTCAATATTTAAAAGGGAGGAGCGGGCTGGAGAGGAAAGGGGGGAAAACATGGTCATTACTGAATCCACACATTGCACAAATAGAACAAGGAACAGGCAGGGGAATAGTCAATTATGTATTTGCCTCACGCTCTGTAAATCACCACTTCACTGAGATAAGGTGAGGACAGAGCAGCTACCTGTGGGGACATTTAACCTTTTATCTGTAGCCATCTACTTTGGAACATACAGAAAGGCAGTTTCTTGCATGACTCAGCTTTCTGCTTAATTTTTTCCTTCTGGCATAGTGAATTGGGTTCCCACGGTTTTTGTTGTTTTGTGTATAAGTGGGGAGTTCATTTTGTGTATAAGTGGGGAGTTCATTTGGGCCAGGGCCCGGAGTTATTTTCTGTTCACAAATATACCCTCTGGAGTTCAGAGGAAAGGCTGGGATTAGAACTTTCTGTGAGCACTATCCATGGGATTACACGAGGAAGTGGCTGTGAAAAGGTAAGACCTCGTACTAAGCCCTGGGCGCCTGAACACCTAAGAGGTCAGGAAGGGGAGAAAAATCCAGCAAAGGAAAACCCAGAGGTCCCGGCCAGTGAGCTAAAAAGAAAAGTGCAGAAGAGTGCAGGGAAATGGTAAAGAAAAGAAAGCTTTCCACAAGACAGGACCGATCAGCTGAGCCAACTGCTGCCGAGTAGTGATGAGAGCTGAAGTCTCTCGCCCGAAAGGCAGTAAGGCGGGAGGGGGAAACCTGAGGGCAGCGGGTTCTCTCTCGGGGGCGGGTACATGGAAGGGTGTGCAGCGGGGCAAATGCAGCCCGGGGAGCTCTGAGTAACGGACGTGCGAGGATGATGCTTGTGCACGAAGGAAATGACCGCTGTCCCGGCTCCGCGGGAGATTAACCCGGGCTTCCCGCCCTCAGGGACTAGCTCTCCAGGGAACCAGGACGGTCAGTGCCGGTCAAGTCGAGGCAGCTCCTCGCTGAAGGAAGGAGCACGGGACAGGGAAGCAGAAAAGGGAGCGCTAGGCCTCCAACTCCGTCCATCTGGCCACGTTTGAAGAGCCACAAAATGGAGGAGGGAACCCCTCTGAGCGTGCCGGAGCGGAGACGGCTCTCCGTTGCAGCCCGGACGCTTCCGGCCGGGCGCCCACTGCCAGCGGCGCGCCCTCCGCCTGCTCTTCCAGGATTCCTCTTCGCCCCCTCTGGGGCCGCCCCGGGGCGCTCTCAGCAGGATGGCCAACACCTTCCCTCCATCCCTACACCCCTCCGCTCCCGGGCCCGTGGCCGCGCTCCGCTCTCGCACTCCGCACTCTACTCGCAGCAACCTAGCCCGCTGCCAGAACCCGGGAGAGAGCGGGTGCCGCGTGGGCGAGGCCGGCGTCCGGCCGGCGGCTGTCACGTGGGCCTCCCGGGCCAATAGGCACGAGGCTTTGGGTCAAGCTCAGTCAGCCCCGCGGCAACTGGGTCTGGCAGTGGGACTAGGCGGGCCCGGAGGCCGCGGCTGAGCGAGCAAGCCCTGGCGAGTGAGTTGTGGCTGCGGGTCGGCGGTGGGGACAACCCCCGGAGGGAGGCGGAGGGAGGGGAGGCAAGGCCCGCACCTGCCTGCATCCCGCCTCCCACGCCCCAGCGCCCTCCGACCGTGCAGTTCTCTGCAGGACCAGGCCATGGAGCGCGAAGTACAGCGGGTTCGCCAGGCATTCCTGTCCGGACGGTCGCGACCCCTGCGGTTTCGGCTGCAGCAGCTGGAGGCCCTTCGGAGGATGGTGCAGGAGCGCGAGAAGGACATCCTGGCGGCCATCGCCGCCGACCTGTGCAAGGTACGCGCGCGAGCGGCGGGGCGCTGAGAAGCTGGCCCCAGCCGCGCACTTGCGGGCCGGAGCTTCTGCTGGGTTTTGTTTTTGCTTTTACATTTCGGATTACTCCAGCGCTGGGAGTATGATCTCCAGCAATACAGATAAAGCCAAAGTTCCTCTGACTTTCCCTGTCCTCTAGCACTCAGAAGGGCATATGTTGTTACCTGGCCTCTGTGGTTCCTTTTCTGCCTTTTCTATTGTTGTCTGTTTTTGTTACTTTTGTGATTCTTTTCCTTATGATGTGTAGGAACTCTTTGTATATTCTGGATTTCAGTAATTTGTCAGTTTACCGTATTGTAGATACTTTCTTTGAGTTTCTTTCTTTCTTTCTTTTAAAACCAGTAAAATTTAGCAGTGGGAGAGTTGTATACCAACTTTAGTGACAGTAATATTTAATAAGTTCTGAATAATCCATTACCCTCAGACCAGTCTCTGGGTCTATTTCTTGCCTTTTAGCTTTGTTTATGGTTTATTTTGTAGACAGAGTTTTGTTTTTAAGTTATAGTTGCACTCAGATTTTTCTTCATAACTTTGTGTGTTACTAGGTCAGTTCTACTCAAATTTTAATGCACTAACAGACACCTGGGGATCTTGTTAAAATGCAAATTATTGTTCAGTACGTCGGGGGTGGGATCTGAGATTCCAAGTTTCTAACAAGGTCCCCAGTGATATCATATACCTCTTTTGGAAACACGCTTTGTGTAGCAAAGTTTTTATTGTTTTGATTTGTGTGTGTGTGTGGTTTTCTTTGTATGTTTGCTTGTTGTTTTGCTTTTAAGACAGAGTCTCACTGTGTCTCCCAGGCGGGCGTGCAGTAGTGCGATCTCGGCTCACTGCAACCTCCACCTCTCGTGTTCAAGCGATTCTCTTGCCTCGGCCTCCTCAGTAGCTGGGATTACAGGCGTGCGCCACCATGCCCGGCTAATTTTTGTAATTTTAGTAGAGATGGAGTTTCACCTGTTGACCAAGCTGGTCCTGAACTCCTGGCCTCAAGTGATCCGCCTGCCTGGGCCTGCCAAAGTGCTGGGATTACAGGTGTGAGCCACCACTCCTGGCCTGTGGTAGCAAAGTTTTAAGTAATGTTTTAGGGTGTAAGTATATTCCTCTCTGTTTTCTGATAATAGTTACTTTTTTTTTTTTTTTTTAAAGAGACAAGGTCTCCTTTTGTTACCCAGGCTGAAGTGCAGTGACTCAATCATAACCCACTGCAGCCTCCAGCTCCTAGGCTCAAGCAGTCCTCCTGCCCCAGCCTCCCAGATACTAGGACTACAGGCACGAGGCCGTCATCTTGTTTTATCTGCATTACATGTGTAGCAAAGCTTTACTCTGGGTTTGTGATTTTTCCCTTCCCCACAATCCCCTCAATCAAAGATTATTTTAATAAGTCATAACAGTAGTAGTACTAGTAGCAACTATAAAATTTAGAGTACTTTTGGTGGAAAGGGGCTGTGATATTAAATAAACAAGATGGGATAATTAAGATTCCAAAAAGACTGTGTCATTTAATCATTCTTGAAGAACTAAATGTTTGTGTGAGTGTATATATAGGATGACTCAAGAAATACAATAAGTTCCCTGTCCCCAAAAGTTTTAAACTTGGTTGGGAAACAGAGCATACACGGATAAAATGTGAGTAATAGTTATAAACCAGTGCGTTAAGGGTGAAGTATTAAGATGCAGGTCAACAGCATAATTACTGTGATATAGAAAGTATGATCAGAGCAGACCTTTATTACTCAAGGAAATCTTCCTGAAAGAGGTAATATTTAAGCCTGGCTTTTAAAGGGTGTGGATTAGTAAAGAAGGATTTACTAGTGGTACTACTACTAGTACTAGTGTTACTACTCCCTGAAATAATCTTTGATTATTTTTTTAAATATATTAGAGAATTAGCAAGCCCTTATCAAGGGCATGAAGGGTGCAAAAGGAGTCTGGATGGCAAACCAGCTAGTCTGATAATACCAGTTGTTGTCACTGCTGGTGTACCTGGCTTGAGTGTTTTGACATTCAGGGCGAAGTGTATCATACTTACTCTGCAAGATTAACTGTGATTCTCTTATAACAGAGTGAACTCAATGCATACAGTCAGGAAGTCATTACTGTCCTTGGGGAAATTGATTTTATGCTTGAGAATCTTCCTGAATGGGTTACTGCTAAACCAGTTAAGAAGAACCTGCTCACCATGATGGATGAGGCCTATATTCAGCCACAGCCTCTGGGAGTGGTGCTGATAATCGGAGCTTGGAACTACCCCTTTGTTCTCATCATTCAGCCACTGATAGGAGCCATCGCTGCAGGTCTGGTGCCGGCTTATGTCTATATACCTTTTTAGGGAGGCTTATTTTGTCATATTCATTGTAAATTAAGGATAGTGGCTAATTAAATGCATTTACTTTGGTGGTTTGCCTTTGTTTACACCACCAGTGTACTGAGAATTCATACATATCATACGTATTTTTAAATGAGCTGCTGAGGAGATTTGTGTGGCTATGTTTTGAAGCACGTGGAGAATGAACCTGTGGGAGTGTAAAGGTGTCTGAGTCAATAGGCCCAGGAGTTTGGAGTCAGGCATCCGTATTCTAATATGGTTTCAGTTGCTGGCTCTGGCTTTGGATGAACCATTTGATTCTGTCTGACCAGTTTCTTCATTCAAATAAAGGCTATGAGAGTAATGCTAGCTTGGGTATATAGCAAATGCCAGGAGATTAATTTCTCACTTTGCAGGATCCAGATAGAGAGCTGTATGTTGAAATCGCTCATTTGCCCAATAATTCCCAGGCAGAGGACAATCTAGGGGCAGAAGTGGGAGAAAAGTGATAGAAAGTTGAAGGAGTGGGAAGGGCTGATGGAACCCATTGACAGTGACCTGAAGACGATGACAGCTAAGGAGTTAGCCTTTGAAGAGAAAGTGAGGTGAGCTCTTACGCTCATTTTGAGGATGTGCAGCATTGAGAGCTGCAGAAATAATTGGGAGTACCTAGCCTGTACTTCCCACTGAGTGCCATTTTGGTAGCTATTACAGTTAAGTATTAGATGATACTGTTCTACTTTTTACTTTGTTTAGGAAATGCTGTGATTATCAAGCCTTCTGAACTGAGTGAAAATACAGCCAAGATCGTGGCTAAGCTTCTCCCTCAGTATTTAGACCAGGTAAGAATTTCTTGACCCATCTTCAACATACGTGTTTACTGGGGAAAACACACATTTGATTTTCTTGCTATTGCATGTTATTGCTGGCCAGGGACCCGATTGCAGTTTCTTTAAGCCTTCAGCAATTGGCTTAGTAAAAGGAGTTCAGTTCCAAAGTACATTGTGGAGTCACCCGGCTGTGGAGGTTACACAATATATGTAGGCCCATGACTTCATGGGTATGTCCTCCTGCTGTCGACAGATTCTGTCTGTTTGGCATTTTGGAATAATCTTTATTTGAGCTAACATGATTTTAGGTGTTTTCATTTAATGGATTATTTAATGAGGGACTGGTACTGTGCTGGGTGCTAACATATTTCTGTTACTCATAATTTCTTTTGTTCTAACAAAATGTACTTTTATATGATTGTATAAGAGTACTCTTTTTTGTTGTTTTTTGAGCTGGAATCTTGCTCTCTCACCCAGGCTGTAGTGCTGTGGTGGGATCTCGGCTCACTGCAACCTCCGCCTCCTGGGTCCAAGTGATTCTCCTGCCTCAGTCTCCCAAGTAGCTTGGATTATAGACATGTGCCACCACGCCCAGCTAGTTTTTGTATTTTTGGTAGAGATGGGGTTTCACCATGTTGGCCAGGCTGGTCTTGAGCTCCTGACCTCAGGTGATCCGTCCACCTTGGCCTCCCAAAGTGCTGGGATTACAGGTGTGAGCCACCATGCCCAGCCTTTAAGAGTACTTCTGCTTTCAAAAAAGACATGTCTGTGGCATGAAAACATGCCACACACACAAAAAAAGTGCCCTCCTGAATTAGAGGACGTATTCTCACACTGACTTAACACGCTGGCATTTAAGAATATCAAGAACTGAATAAAGGAAATGATCTGCTCAACTGCGGGGTAGTTCATCTGTCGGAGTCAGAGGTTCTTATGCCCTCCTGGGAAGTTAATGATGCCGCGAAGAAATTGGCACTGCTGAGTTCTACATGAGTTGCTGCAGAGAGGAGTCTTCATTTAGCTTTCATTGAAAGACAGCTTACAAATATCTTAACCTGTGTTCTGGACATCAACTTGTAATGGCTTGAGGCCAGTTCTGGTTCTTGGAATGATATTGTTCTCTTTGTTAGAACCATTTTGTTCTAATAGTTGTAGTGATCCAATCAAGAAAGATGAAATGGAAGACAGTGAGATGTCAAGGATTGAATAGGACTTAGAACCAGAAGAGAGGTTGAAGGTACTGCTTTGCCCCTGACCAGGGGTAAATTATTCAATAACTGACTGTCCGGATGAGGAGGATAATAATGCCCTACCAGCTTCAGTTACCGTGTTAGGGGGTTAATAATATATGCTATGTAGATTAAGTCATAGAAAAGTTAAAGCTTGAAACATTTGTTGGGCAGCTGAACTATGAAGTGAATGAAACTGATTCGTCTTCAGAACAGGAGATCAAGTGGAAACATGAGATCCACAAGCCAACTTTTAGTTCACATTTCTACCTTGGAGTCTTGAATACCTCTCTGTCTTCCTTGGTTGCCATCTGTTCTCTTACTTTTCATGCTGTTATTGTCTAAGGTGTTATCTCTTAGAACAGCTGGTAATGATAGCACAATGCGTTAAGGGCTCAGTCCACAGAAGCTACATGAATTCTCCCAGTGCCAGATGAAGAAATTGAGGCTCAGAGATGTTCAGTAGCTTGCCTAAAGTCAAATAAGCTAGTGAGTGACAGAGCCCAGATTCAAACCAGATACACTTCAAAAGCAAGCGCTCTCAGCTACTGTGCCGGGTATACCATTCAGAATAGCATGGGCTGAGCCTACTCTGTTGTGAGACAGAGAACATTCAGACTAAGATATGCAGCTGGGACCTGTCCTGTGGGAGCCATTCTTCACCAGAGTCACATCTGCATACACCCACATCTCATGCATTTTCCCTGGTCAAGTTCAACCATTTGTTCTCCTTAGTATCTTTGTTGCTGAGCTCATGTAAAAAACCGAGTCTCCAGGTTGGTTCTATGTGGGTTCAGGTTTCCCAGATGCCAGCGGACTGTGTGTTCTCCTCTTATCCTTGGTCAGCTCCCTCTCCCATCCCTCACAGGGACTGGTCGTGACACTCTCTGGGTTTTACTGACTGTTACATGTTTATGTTGAAGAGATTGCTGATGTTAAGATGTTAGGATTAATTTGGCAGTGCAAGAGTTTGTGTTTCTCTTTCTTTGAGGACCTCTATGTTGTTATTAATGGTGGTGTTGAGGAAACCACGGAGCTCCTGAAGCAGCGATTTGACCACATTTTCTATACGGGAAATACTGCAGTTGGCAAAATTGTCATGGAAGCTGCTGCCAAGCATCTGACCCCTGTGACTCTTGAACTGGGAGGGAAAAGTCCATGTTATATTGATAAAGATTGTGACCTGGACATTGTTTGCAGGTGAGTCTGGCTGTCTGATTTTCTGCGGTTTTCCCAGCACAGTGGAGACTTTTCCTGACAATGTTACTCTTTGCATTTGAACCCCATACCTTATGGCTCCAAGATGCATCATTTAACTTTGGTGGTTGATGTCATCAAGAGTAACTGAAGTCTTTCACTGTCTCTTGGTGCCACTGTCAAAAATGATGAGCTGTAAGTCCTGACATCATGTGGTTGTCCTTAGGAATTTTGAAAAAGTTATTTCTGTCCTCAAGATTACAGCTAGATCTAGCAAGAAATTTAATGTTCTTCTGGCCAGTGAT
This sequence comes from Macaca thibetana thibetana, assembly GCF_024542745.1. Taxonomy (NCBI): domain Eukaryota; kingdom Metazoa; phylum Chordata; class Mammalia; order Primates; family Cercopithecidae; genus Macaca; species Macaca thibetana. The sequence goes on along the minus strand of NC_065593.1, from coordinate 2,079,964 downwards.
CTGTGAAGTACATAATCCAAAGTATTGTGTGCGCCAAATAAAATCTTTAAATTCCCATTTGAGAGGGTACTATGCTGATCTCTTAACTGAGATCCTTTGTGGACAAAACGAGTGTTCCTCATTTTTTAACTGTGAATAACATCTTGCATCTGAACATCAGAAAATAAGAGGTTTCAGGTTCTCTCTGCTAAATCCGGTTTAGCTACTAAGAAGTGCCAAATCATAGAACTGACTCTGCTCTGGGTGGCGTGGCTTTCTCTCCCCTTCATGACTCTGTGCTCTGGGTGGCGTGGCTTTCTCTCCCCTTCATGACTCTGCTCTGGGTGGCGTGGCTTTCTCTCCCCTTCAGAGATTCCAGGTCAGGGTTCCAGGTTGGCTTCCTAAGTAGAAATCTTGTTGCCAAAACCGGACACCCTCAGTTAGTGAAGGTTCAGGGCGTGGGTTTCTGTCCATGCATGGGAAAGGTCTTCCCAAGTGGGGCAGGGCTCCACAAAGAGGAGGGTGGCCTTGAAGTCTGGCTGCCATCCTGCTTTGTACCTGAACATCTTGCCGGCAGAGCCAAAAGCCACAACCAGGAGAGTGTGTACCGAACTCCTGTCATCCAGGACTTTCCTTTGGCTGGACTGGGAGAGGGGAAAGGACATTGGGAGGCTGTTTCTCCTCTTTTCCTGCTGCAGGCAATGGCATCACTGTTTACCAAGTACTGTTTCCCATGAGCTGGCGTGAGAATTCCCTGCTGTGTAGAATATTCTACCTCATTTGGAAAATACATTCTAAGTTCCAACCGACTGATTTAGAAATGAGTTTTTAACTTTTTAATAAAAATTGCCAGATAAATATATGAATCTATTTTAGTTGCAAAACATTCAAACAACACATTGTAACAACTGAAAATTTGACTAAATTATATAGCTGTTCTGGATTTTTTCCCCTCAGACGCATAACCTGGGGAAAATACATGAATTGTGGCCAAACCTGCATTGCACCTGATTATATTCTCTGTGAAGCATCCCTCCAAAGTCAAATTGTGTGGAAGATTAAGGAAACGGTGAAGGTTTGTATTTAAAACATCTGATTCCACTGATTTTAATAAGATAAGGAGTCAAATTAACTATTCTCAGGCAGCATCCCCATTTGTTTCTCCCTTCAGGAAAATTTTAAAAGCATATGTGACTCAATGAACTTACTAATATGAAAATGCTCTGTGTACCTTTCATAGAATATCTGCTGGGAGCAAGGTTGCCTTGGTGTTAAATCTACTTAAGTTGTCTAGTTGATTTGTTGATGATTAGTTGTGTCATATACTTTTTAAAAAAAAGTTAAATAATTGTGTGTCCGTGGTTTTGAGGGAATGTTGCCAACCCTTTAGGTATAATCAGAGAGACCCTGTGGCATATTGGCCATTGCTGATGAAGGTTATCAGGTTTTGTGTATGTAGAGGGCCTAGAGTGGCCAGTAGTTTGGAGGAGTGACTTACAGTGTACCCTTTGTATAGTTAGCAATCTTTCAGGGTGTTTAAAGTAAATATCTGCAGTGAGGGAACCAAGGAAGACTGCATGGTAGAGTCCCAAGCCAAGACTTGAAGGAAATGTAGAATTTAGGTTGGTAGAAAGGAATGGGGGCTGGGCACGGTGGCTCATGCCTGTAATCCCAGCACTTTGGGGGACCGAGGCGGGCAGATCACTTGAGGTCAGAAGTTCAAGACTAGCCTGGCCAATGTGATGAAACCCCGTCTCTACTAATTAGCCAGGGGTGGTGGTGCATGTCTGTAATTCCAGCTACTCAGGAGGCTAAGGCACGAGATTCACTTGAACCCTGACGAGAATTGCTTGAACCCAGGAGGCAAAGGTTGCAGAGAGCCAGGATCATGCCACTGCACTGCTGGGTGACAGAGCAAGATTCTGTCTTAAATAAATAATAAGAATGGGATGACCAGTGTGACTGAGTTCAGCAGTGGGTGAGGGTCATTAACCCCTCAGATGAAAGAAATTATTGGAGTAGTCACTGTTTACTCGACAGATGTTAATTAGCACTAAAAGGAAGGATCAGAAACACCAAAGAGTAATACATGTGATCTGAAAATGAAAATTGTTGGCCGGACATGGTGGCTCACGCCTGTAATCCCAGCACTTTGGGAGGCCGAGGCAGGTTGATCACTTGAGGTGAGGAGTTGCAGACCAGCTTGGCCAACATGGCAAAACCCATCTCTACTAAAAATACAAAAATTAGCCGGGCATGGTGCACCTATAATTCTAGCTACTTGGGAGGCTGAGGCACAAGAATTGCTTGAACCCAGGAGGTGGGGGTTGCAGTGAGCCAAGTTCATGCTACCACACTCCAGCCTGGGTAATGGTATGAGATTTTGTCTCAAAAAATTAAAAAAAAAGAAAATGAAAATTGTTGCCGGTTGCAGTGGCTCACTCCTGTAATCCGAGCACTTTGGGAGGCTAAGGCAGGAAGATCGCGTGAGCCCAGGAGTTCAAGGTCTCAACATAATGAGACCCTGTCTCTACAAAAGAGAAAAAGGTTAGCTGCGCATAGTAGCACATGCCTGTAGTCCCAGCTACTCAGGAGGCTGAAGCCAAAAGGATCACTTGAGCCCAGGAGTTCAAGGCTGTGATGAGCCATTATAGCACTACTGTGCTCCAGCCTGAGTGACAGCGTACGATTCTGTCTCAAAAAAAAAAAAAAAGAGAGAGAAAATTGGCTGGGCATGGTGGCTCACTCCTGTAATCCCAGCACTTTGGAAGGTCAAGGCAGACAGATTGCTTGAGGCCAGGAATTCAAGACCAGCTGGGCAACGTAGCAAAATCTTGTCTCTACAAGAAATACAAAAATTATCCAGGTGTAGTGGCTTGTACCTGTGGTCCCAGCTACTTGGCAGGCTGAGGGAGGAGGATCGCTTGATCCTCCTGGGATGCGGAGGCTGCAGTGAGCCAAGAGTGTGCCACTGTACTCCAGCCTAGGTGACAGAGTGAGACCCTGTCTCAAAAAAAAGAAAAGAAAGAAAATTGTGTACCAGGAAGTTCAGGGCAATAGTTCACCATGTGTTCCAGGCAGAGTAACTTCGGGGATGAGGTGCTAGGGCCTTGATATGGGTATTGGACTATCATTTTTAGTGATAGGACTAAAAATGGATCCAGATGAGCACGCGAAGGAAGAGTTGCCCAGATTCAGGGTACGTGGGAAGAGAGAGTGGTTAAAAGATACTTGTGAGATTGAAAATATTTGGAAATTGGAGAAATGCTTGGTTGAGTGTGGTGATGAATTCAATTTCAAAGGAATAAGGGCGGCCGGGCGCGGTGGCTCAAGCCTGTAATCCCAGCACTTTGGGAGGCCGAGGCGGGCGGATCACAAGGTCAGGAGATCGAGACCACAGTGAAACCCCGTCTCTACTAAAAATACAAAAAATTAGCCGGGCGCGGTGGCGGGCGCCTGTAGTCCCAGCTACTCAGGAGGCTGAGGCAGGAGAATGGCGGGAACCCGGGAGGCGGAGCTTGCAGTGAGCCGAGATCGCGCCACTGCACTCCAGCCTGGGCAACAGCGTGAGACTCCGTCTCAAAAAAAAAAAAAAAAAAAAAAGGAATAAGGGCCTCTGCCTCCCTTTGAGGCATTTATACTCTTAACACAGTGGTTCTCAAGCTACATGTTAGAATCATTAGGGAACCATTTAAAAACAAGTTTGCAAGCCTTACCCTCCAAAGATTCAGCTTGTCTGAGGCCTCCAGGTAATTAATTCTCTGATGCCCTCAGCACTGAAAGCTACTGTTGGTGACTCTGGAGTCAGCTCAAGCCCATGCATTTTAGCAAGCTGCACCAGGGATTCCGACCACCCAGACTTGAGAGTTGCTCTTGGTAGAGGTTGGGTGAACAGTGTTCATTTTGATTTGAGATTAAATTGAGAACTCTCCCGAGGCTTTGAAGTGATGCAGCAATTCAGTAATTTTGTTTTACAAAGTAAATACTGATTGTATGATTACTAAGGTTCTTTTACCTTGGTAATTTCCCAAAGCTGTATGTTGATCCTTCGAGTGGTTTCACCATCACGTGTAAGTGGTGGAAATACCAGTTCAAAGAAGACCAAAACAGCAAAATGGAGCAAAGATTGGCAGCTGTTTTCTGTAAAGGGCTAGGTGGCAAATATTTCAGACTCTGCAGACCTTTGGGTCTCTGCTGTAACTACCGAACTTACTGTAGGGGGAGAGCAGGCACAGCCAATGTGTGAACACATAGGCAACCCTGATGCAGAGCAAGACTTACCCCAGCCTGCTCCCACTGTCAGCCGCAGGAGGTGGAGGCCCGTGGGTGGACCGTAAGATCCGTAAGAACCTTTGGAACTATGGATGTCTTCTGTGTGTGTGCGCTCTTTATTTTCTAGTCCTCGACCTGCCAGAAAGCTGAAATTTACTATCGTACTATTGTTACATTATTTGAGGGGTGGGGTGTTAGATTCTGTGAGGGTATAAAACCAGATTGATTTTGGGCATGGCTGGATTTTGTACTCACTGAAATTGAATTGTGGGTCTTTGTGACATTTATATACTCCTGTTGTTTTAAATAGGAATTTTATGGAGAAAATATAAAAGAGTCTCCCGATTATGAAAGGATCATCAATCTTCGTCATTTTAAGAGGATACTAAGTTTGCTTGAAGGACAAAAGATAGCTCTTGGTGGGGAGACTGATGAGGCCACACGCTACATAGGTAATGGAAATTCTTCTTTCCTATGGGAAGATGGCAATTTGGCAGTTTTTGCTGACACTACTTATTAACACTACATACACTATTAAATATATAGCATTTAATTGTTGATTTAATTGTTGAAGTACTAAATCCTGCTTTCTGGTATACTGTAGCTTTTGTTATAAACTATTTAAAATCTCTATGTTTCTGTGTATTGAATGATGCCACCAGCATTGCTCCAGTTCATACTTACACGTAACTACTTTTTTCTTCATAACAATCCTGAGAAGCAGAATAGAACTTGATGTAATTAGCTTTAGTTCGTGGATGGGAAAACAGCACAAAGAAGGAAATAGCTTGGTCACTATTCCACAATTAACCAGTGACGGTACCATTCCAGAAATAATGTTTTGGTCCACCATGCTTGACCTTATTATTTGTGTACCTTCTTTGTGCTTTTTCTTCTTTGCCTTGAATATATATTCCTTTGAATGTTAAGCACATTTTTCTAAAGTAACATATAAGGTGACAGAAAAATTAGACACATTTGGACTTGGCTGGCAAAGAAGCTGCACCACGTAGCTTTACTTATCCCCTTTATCAGATAAGATGCTACAAGTTACCAAAAAAAAAAAAATCAACTTTAAAAAAACAAAATTTGGCCGGGCGCGGTGGCTCAAGCCTGTAATCCCAGCACTTTGGGAGGCCGAGACGGGCGGATCACGAGGCCAGGAGATCGAGACCATCCTGGCTAACACGGTGAAACCCCGTCTCTACTAAAAAATACAAAAAACTAGCCGGGCGAGGTGGCGGGCGCCTATAGTCCCAGCTACTCGGGAGGCTGAGGCAGGAGAATGACGTAAACCCGGGAGGCGGAGCTTGCAGTGAGCTGAGATCCGGCCACTGTACTCCAGCCCGGGCGACAGAGTGAGACTCCGTCTCAAAAAAAAAAAAAAAAAAAAAAAACAAAATTTAAAAATGAAATAATAAGCAGAAATTGATTCTCTTGTAATTCGCAGTCCCGAGGTTCTGCTGAGCTGTATAATTCAGTGGCTTCATGGTACCATCAAAAAACCCTGATTCTTTGTACTAGGATGCAAAAGAAAACAATCCTTGTGCCTTCTGTCTCTCCTGGTGGCGGCCCAGATCGAACTGGGGAATACATCTGTAGAAAAAAGAGAAAACGGACTCTACTTCTTCCACCTCTCTGTTCTCCCATCCTCAGCGTGTCCACATTGCCCGTTTCTAGGTTAATGAATGGCAAAAGGAAGGGGCTATCCTGATTAGCTTGTAGACTAATTAGGACTTTCCCCTGACTTCGAGCTAGGATCATTTTACCTGAGCACGGCTATGCAGAGGAAGTAGACACTCAGCCCAAATTGGTTCTCTGACCTGAGGAAGATGTGGGCAATGGATTTGGGGTGGCAGTTTATATACCCCTGGAAGTGGTGCTGCAAGAAGCTGCCCACAGCCACATTGCCAAGATAATCTATTAGAAACTAGGGGTAAAGGAGAAGTGCCAACTTGTTATTGTCAGATGACTTCTCTTTTGGATGACGATCCAGTTTCTTATTTACAGAGTCTTCTGGAGTACTGCTAGTTGGTGACTTACATTGGCAGCAGATGCTGGGACACTTTGCATAGCCTCCCCAGCATCTGTTTCACCCTCCTTTTTTGTGCCTCTTCCCTATGGTAGATGGGACACTGAACTAAGGCTTAGGGAATTTTGACCATTTAACTCTGTTTTCTTAATCTGTCTAACAGAGTTGTAATAAAGGTTAATGAGATAATATATATGAAAGCGCTCGAGTTAAGAAAAAATAGTATTGATTTGATTCACGGTTGAGCTGTCTTTGCTCCTAGAAAGACCTGTCCGTTCAAGACCAGCCTGACCAACATGGAGAAACCCCATCTCTACTAAAAATACAAAATTAGCTGGGCATGGTGGTGCATGCCTATAATCCCAGCTACTCTGGAGGCTGAGACAGGAGAATCACTTGAACTCGGGAGGTGGAGATTGTGGTGAGCCGAGATGGCACTGTTGTACTCCAGCCTGGGCAACAAGGGCGAAACTCTGTCTCAAAAAAAAAAAAAAAAAAAAAACACTCTGCACAGAAAAATGTTAAGTATAATCTATAGTTAAATATATGCATGGCTGTGAACAGAGTTCAATGTGAAAAAGATAGATTTGCACAAGTATCCACAGGCTTGTGATTCACAGGCTTTGGAGACATCGAGTATTTGCACAGCTCATCCACCTGCTCAGGATTTTTCAATAGATATGACTTGCGGAGGAGAGGGAAAGGGATGGATAGGTGACACAATGAAAGAGATACAAGATGAGAGTTGTACATTTTTGTCTAATAAGTATTTTCATTTTCATTTTGTTTATTTTCTTTTTAGCCCCAACAGTACTTACTGATGTTGATCCTAAAACCAAGGTGATGCAAGAAGAAATTTTTGGACCAGTTCTTCCAATAGTGCCTGTGAAAAATGTAGATGAGGCCATAGATTTCATAAATGAACGTGAAAAGCCTCTGGCTCTCTATGTGTTTTCACATAACCATAAGGTAAGCTTTAGCGAGAACAGCTCACTAGCATAAGCGACTATCAAGAGTCATGTTCCTTCTTTGCTGTAAAACAATGTGGAAAACAATGTGAAACAATGATGGTTTCTTCTGTCATATCAGAGTCCACTAAGTGAAGTTGTGTTCCTAGGTTGCTGTCTTGGTTTATGAGGCTCTGGGGTTATCACAGCATCCGGTCCCCTCCTCCCTCGGGTTAGATCTGAGTCTGCAGGGTTGAGTGTCGCAAGGTTTTTGATTCACAAACACCTCCTGTATAATTGGAAGACTTATATGTGCCAGCATTAAATACTTTTCTGATGTTAATCCACAGGGCGTTGTCGAATAAGAGCCTGCACAAAATGACATTCACACCCACTGTGTGGGACTAAGACCCTGACACTGTCACATAAATGGTTGTGATATGATGGATTTTAGTTTCTCACGTGACGCTAGCTTCTTGTTAGAGTGGTGGAACCGCATCACCTGGTTGAGCAGTTCTGCCACTTTCTGCATGGCTCACTCATTCATGTCACTAGGGGACCAGCTGCTACTAAGAGACAGTGGCCCAAATGTTTTCGGGAGAACTTCTGATGGTAACGTGTAGATAGTCGTGTGACAGCTTTTGGAGCTTGTGAGGCTATTGAGATACAGATAGCTACAGGTATTTGAGTGAGACCAAATGTGTGGGGCTCAGTAAAGGCTGGGTTATTAACGAAACCATGGTTTGACATTTAAAACCATGGATAACATGGGCAGGAAGGAACCTTCCTGCCAGGGTTCCTTCCGGCTGGCCAGGGTACAGGTCAGGTGTGGAGCACTTCCCAGCAGTGGGTCACCTGAGGTCACTACAGTCCAGACAGGAAGAACTGTCAAGGGCTTGCTGGCCCCCAAGGGAAATGACATTTACTAGTCAAGTGTTCTTGTGCTTTTCTGGGCCTTAGGCCAAACAACCATTTATTTCTTAAAAAATAGGATGCTAAATCTAAAGTCTTAAATATTTTCACATTTCATAAAGACTAAATCATACCTATTAATCATTTGTTATAATGTAGAGCAGAGATAAGAAAGAAGTAATAACAGTGTTTAAAACTGGAATATAGTCTAAGCTGTCCCCTTACAAAGAGCCTTGCTGGGCGCGGTGGCTCACGCCTGTAATCCCAGCACTTTGGGAGGCCGAGGCGGGCGGATCACAAGGTCAGGAGATCGAGACCACGGTGAAACCCCGTCTCTACTAAAAATACAAAAAATTAGCCGGGCGCGGTTGTGGGCGCCTGTAGTCCCAGCTACTCGGGAGGCTGAGGCAGGAGAATGGCGTGAACCCGGGAGGCGGAGCTTGCAGTGAGCCGAGATCGCGCCACTGCACTCCAGCCTGGGCGACAGAGCGAGACTCCATCTCAAAAAAAAAAAAAAAAAAAAAACAAAAACAAAAAACAAAGAGCCTTTTGCTGCTGTGTTGGGGAGTACACCTCTAGGTTGTGGCTGAGTAGGCCCAGAGGTTTGGAGCTGCCTCCCTTTGTGCACGGGATGTGTGTCTGAGAGGTTGGGTATCAGTCACTTTGCAAAACTAACCACAGTTGAGGTTGTTTGTCTATCTGGCACGGTGTCCCCAAACTCAAGAATTTTCACTGACACAAAGCCAGAATGTGCATGCTTTGAGCTCGTAACTCTGAGCACACAGCCCTCTGTGTGGTGGGGCCATGAGTGTTCCCTGAGGGGCAACTTCACTGACCTGGATGCCTTTGGTCTGTCCTCAGCTCATCAAACGGATGATTGATGAGACATCCAGCGGAGGTGTCACAGGCAATGACGTCATTATGCACTTCACGCTCAACTCTTTCCCCTTTGGAGGAGTGGGTGAGTCTTTATTTTCTCCTGCTCGTAGTAGATATTTCAAAAGCACCACCATTTCATGAGTGGATTGTGCGGGCTGTTGAATTAGCCAGCTGTTGCGTACCCTGGGTGTCCTGTCCTGAGGGAGGCCTTTCCTGGTCACCCAGTTGACTGGTTTTCCTGCTTCCCCACCCACCCCTGCAGTACAGGATGAATGTCCTGTCACTCTTTCTGTCAGCAGCACTGACTGACCGCAGCTGTAATCATTACTTTGTTCACTTTATTGATTTTGTTTATTGTCCCGCCGCATTTAGGAGATTTGGGAACCAAGAGTCAGGTCTCAAATTAAGAAGGTCTCTCTGTGTGGTTTTTTTTTTTAAATGAGGTAACTAATGAAAGGTTCCGAATACCAGAAACAGACAGAAGGTAGAGGGGTTTTCTAACGCGCCTTTGTTTTCTGCTCAGTTCTTACCTGCATTGTTCCCCGGCCCTTTGTTTGGAGGAGCAGCCTCTCCTGGAATTGTTTTGTGATTTGAGTAAAATGAGACTCCCCCTGTTCTAGAGAGGAGGGGCAGAAAGAAATTCATTTCAAGGGAAGCTCTGTGGACATAGCCTGATCCTTGCTGTTCCCTTTAGAACGTGACCTGCCTCCCTCTCCCACATGGGAGATGACCGACTCAGTGTTTTATTTCTCCTTTGGAACCTAGGCTAGGTGGGCTTTTCTACTATCTAATAGAGATATTACAAAATAGCCAATATGCAAACATTGTCATAACAAAAACCCAACCATAAAAGCCCCTGTCTTAAAGCCCTTTTCTATCCTCTCCCTTTGTAATACCGGAAGTCATTTGCTCCATGGGATGCGATGGCCCAGCTAGGCAGGACCGTCTGTTTCTGGTTAAAGAAACCTTGTCCTATGACCAAGGAGCCTTGACCTACAGCCACAGGTCCTTGTCTAGGAGGTAAACATATTGCCAGCACCCAGCACAGTGACTGACATGGGTGAGGGACAGGCAGGAAGAGGCCAAATCGGTAGGTATTGCCAGATCCAAATTGGAAATGGTGGTGGCTTGTAGAGGGTGGTGGCAGGGGAGGTAGTGGAAAGGGAAGGGGTTATTTTTGGGATCAAGCAGCAGGATTTGCTGATGGAGTGAATGCTGGAGGAGGGGGTGAATGAAAGAGGATGACTCCTGGGATTTTGGCTGGAGTAACCAATAGTTTTGTAGCCCAGATGCTTAAAAGATTGGACTCCGTTGTCTCTAGTTCCTCAGCTCACCGCATAGGATCCTGGCATCCACTGTGCTAGTGCAGTAATCAGCTCGGTAATTGTTCCATATGGTGTCTCCAGTGCCTTCTAATTGCAAATCTAAGTGACTTGGGTTCAGTCCCTGTCCCTACTTGACCAGGTAGCCCGTGGCATCATTGACTATACCATCTTATTTAAAACAAAACACGACTGGGCGCAGTGGCTCATGCCTGTAATCCCAGCACTTTGGGAGGCCGAAGTGGGCAGATCACTTGAGGTCAGGAGTTCCAGACCAGCCTGGCCAACATGGTGAAACCTTGTCTCTACTGAAAATACAAAAATTAGCTGGGTGTGCTGGCACACATCTGTAGTCCCAGCTACTCAGGAGGCTGAGGCAGAAGAATCACTTGAACCCGGGAGGCGGAGGTTGCAGTGAGCTGAGATTGCACCACTGCACTCCAACCTGGTGACAGAGCAAGACTCTGTCTCAAAAAATAAAATTAAATAAATAAATAAATAACAAAATAAAATAAGCAACCTATTATGTACCCACAAAAGTTAAAAATGCAAAAAGAAGATGCAAAAGAAAAAAAAACAGGTTTACTGTCTTAGCAAATTTCAGGCATATAATACATTATTATAGTGGCCATGCTGTAAAAAAATAAAAGTAAGACAAGCCTTGACCCCCAAATGTAAAAAGAATACAGGCTTTTTAAGAAAAGTTGGAAAAGATAGAAGAGCCCAAAGAATAAACATTTACATTACCCGTAACCCCACTATGTAAAGATAACTGGTATATATCTTGCACATATATGCATACACATATACACAGACACCTGAATATTCTATGCAAAAAGGTATCATAGTATATATTGTTCTCTACCCTGTATGTGACAGGATAGTGTGACACTTTTCCTATGTCAGTATTCTTGCATGTGATAATTTTAGTAACTGCATACTTTTCCGTCATATGAATGTGGCATATTTATGTAACCAGTTCCCAGTATTAGAGTTTTGTGATTTCAATTTTTTTGGTATTATGATTCTTATATAATGTCTCTTTAGACACTCTCTGATTATTTCTTTAGGAAAAATGTCTACAAGTGTAATTACTCTGTTAAAAGGGCTTATACAATTTTCCAAATTGAAAAAAATGCTTTTTTCTTCTAATTCTCAAAGTAATATAGACACAGCGGCAAAAAGTCTGAACAGTTAAACTTTAAGGAAAAATGTAATAATCTCCCAGGCATAAACACTATTAATATTTTGGCATATAGTTTAGATTTTTCTTTTTCTTTCTTTTTTTTTTTTTTTTTTTTTTTTTGAGACTGAGTCTCCCTCTGTCACCTAAGCTGGAGTGCGGTGGTGTGATCTCAGCTCATTGCAACCTCCGACTGCTGGGTTCAAGTAATTCTCCTGACTCAGCCTCCCAAGTAGCTGGAGCTACAGATGTGTGCCACCATGCCCAGCTAATTTTTGTATTTTTAGTAGAGACAGGGTTTTGCATGTTAGCCAGCCTGGTCTCAAACTTCTGGGCTCAAGAGAGCCACTTGCCTTGGCCTCCCACAGTGCTGGGATTACAGGCGTGAGCCATCGCACCCAGCTTAGGTTTTTCTTTAGAAATGCTTACCTTTAAGGCTTTTGATACATATTTCAAGTGTCTTTGCAGATTTCTGCCACTTTACATTCCCATGAACATTATATGAGTGTTTACTTCCTTATATCCCCAGTTCTGGATTATTCCATTATTAACTTTCTAGACAGAAAGAAAAGGGTCTCATTTTAATTTGTACTCCTTTGATTATTAGTGAGTTTGAATTTTTTTTTTAGCACTCCCATTAATTTTCTATTTATGTCCTTTGATATTTTTGCTGTGTTCACATCTTCCTTATTAGCCTTTAAATAGCCTTTTTTATAAGTCAGAAAATCCTCAGTCCTATCTGTAACACATATCCCTTTCCAGATTTTAATTTTTCTTTTAATTTTATCTATGATTTGAAGCATTTATTTATTTAGAGACAGAGTCTCACTCTGTCACCCAGGCTGGAGTGCAGTGGCGCGATCTTGGTTCACTGTAACCTCTGCCTCCTTGCTTCAAACAATTCTCCTGCCCCAGCCTCCCAAGTAGCTGGGATTACAGGCACCCAACACCACTCCTGCCTAATTTTTGTATTTTTAGTAGAGATAGGGTCTCACCATGTTGGCCAGGCTGGTCCCCAACTCCTGGTCTCAGGTGATCCACCTGCCTCAGCCTCCCAAAGTGCTGGGATTACAGGCATGAGCCACCGCGCCTCACCTAAGCCTGTGTGGCTTTTTGTTTTTTGGTTTCTGATTTGGAAAGTAGGCTTAGAAAAGCTTTCCCTATTTCAGTATTATATAAATATCATCTGCAGGCTGGGTGCAGTGGCACACACCTGTAATCCCAGCATTTTGGGAGGCCAAGGCATCTGGCTAACATGGTGAAACCCTGTCTCTACTAAAAATACAAAAAATTAGCCGGGTGTGGCGGCACCGTCTGTAATCCCAGCTCCTCAGGAGGCTGAGGCAGGAGAATCACTTGAACCCTGGAGGCAGAGGTTGCAGTGAGCAAAGATTGCACCACTGCACTCCAGCTTGGGCAACAGAACGAGACTCTGTCTCAAAAAAATAAAAATTAAATAAATAAATAAATAATAAATATCTGTAGTTTCCCTCCCTCGCTCCCTCCCTTCCATCCTTCCTTCCTTTTAACCATGGAGTTGGCCAGTCGTGGTGGCTAACACCTATAATCCCAGCACTTTGGGAGGCCAAGGCAGGGGGATCACTTGAGGTCAGAATCTTGAGACCAGCCTGGCCAACGTGGTGAAAACCCGTCTCCACTAAAAATACCAAAAAAATTAGCTGGGCATCGTGGCTTGCACGTGTAGTCCCAGCTACTTGGGAGGCTGAGGCAGTAGAATCGTGTGAACCTGGGAGGCAGAGGCTTCAGTGAGCCAAGATCATGCCACTGCACTCCAGCCTGGGCAACAGAGTGAGACACTGTCTCAAAACAAAAACAAAAACAAAAAAACACCATGGAGTTCACTTTAGAATGCATATGCCGCGTGATGTAATAATGTGCCTTTTTTTTTTTTTTTTTTTTTTTGAGACGGAGTCTTGCTCTGCCGCCCAGGCTGGAGTGCAGTGGCCGGATCTCAGCTCACTGCAAGCTCCGCCTCCTGGGTTTACGCCATTCTCCTGCCTCAGCCTCCCGAGTTGCTGGGACTACAGGCGCCCGCCACCTCGCCCGGCTAGTTTTTGTATTTTTTAGTAGAGATGGGGTTTCACCGTGTCAGCCAGGATGGTCTCGATCTCCTGACCTCGTGATCCGCCCGTCTCGGCCTCCCAAAGTGCTGGGATTACAGGCTTGAGCCACTGTGCCCGGCGCCTTTTTTTTTTTTTTTTTCAAAGAGTAAACTAGTTATGCTGGCACCATTTTTTGAAATTATCATCCTCATACCTACAGTACTCAATAAAAACACGTTTAGGTCATTCTTAGGGTTTTTTCATTGGTTGCATTATCTTTCTGGTTTGTTTTTTCCGTGGGCCAGTACCACAGTTTCAATGACAGTAGTTGTACCGTTAGCTTTATAAGTGACATTTAGTAAGTGCTTATTATATGCCAGGTACTGCGGTTGAATCCATGCCTTTTCTTTTCTTTTTTGAGATGGGGTCTTACTCTGTCACCCAGGCTAATACAGTGGTACAGTCACGGCTCACTGCAGCCTCAACCTCTTGGGCTCAAACAATCTTCCCGCCCTAGCCTACTGAGTAGCTGGGACTACAGGGGTGAACCACCATGCCTGGCTAATTAAAAACATTTTTTTGTATAGAGACTGGGTCTCAGTATGTTGCCCAGGCTGGTCTTGAATTCCTGGGCTCAAGCAATCCTCCCACCTCAGCCTCAAGCAATCCTCCCACCTCAGCCTCCCAATGTGCTGGGATTACGGGTGTGAGCCACTGCGACTGGCCAAATGCACACATTTTAGAGACAGACAACTAATGAGTAGTTAAGCCAAGAAATGAGCCAAAGTTGTCTGGCTCCAAACCCCACATATTCAATCCAGTAGCTTGCTCTGTAGGACACAGCACTATTTCAAAATCTAAAAGTAAAAGCTCCTCGTTTTTATTGCTTTTCAGTGTTTTCTTGCTTGTTCTTATCTAAATTTGTTTTTCCAGATGATCTTTGGAATCACTACCTCCTCCTGTTTAAAAAAAAAACCAAAACCTTCTGAAATCCCCTGGGATTTTGATTAAAATTGATTTAAACTTAAATTATTTTGGGAAGAATTTATCTCTTTAAAATGTGGAGTCTTAATGGGAATATGTTATATCATCTCTTCATTTATATAACCTTTTTATATCTTTGAATAAAACTACCTTGGTTATGTTGGTTATGTCTTTGGCTCGCCCCTCCCTCATTCTTTTTTTTTTTTTTTTGAGGCGGAGTCTCGCTCTCGCCCAGGCTGCAGTGCAGTGGCGCAACCTCAGCTCACTGCAACCTCCACCTCCTGGATTCAAGCAATTCTCCTGCCTTAGCTTCCAAAGTAGCTGGGACTACAGGCGTGCGCCACCATGTCTGACTAATTTTTGTATTTTTAGTAGAGACAGGATTTCACCATGTTGGCCAGGATGGTCTTGATCTCTTAACCTTGTGATCCGCCCGCCTTGGCCTCCCAAAGTGCTGGGATTACAGACGTGAGCCACTGCGCCCAGTCCCCTCCCTCATTCTTTACCCTCCCTCAGTGTCAGGTTTTCTCAGGGTCTTGTCCTTGGGTCTCTTCTCACACCAGGCCTGCTTCATGAATGATTCTTTCCTGCATCCTGGCCTTGGTAAACTGCTCCCTGGCCTCTGGTCACCTGTGTCTTACATCACACATGCCATTCCCTCTGCCCAGCTCACACTGCTCCCCTTTGTGCCTGTCAGTCTGTTGTACACACAGAGTTAGAGAAATGAAAACTGTCACAGAGCGTGGCTTCGTGGAGGGCAGAGATTTACACTTGCTTGTTATCACCCAGCTGTGCAACCCTGCCGCCCTGTCTTACTTTCTACAGCCTTAGAGAAAGCAAGTGGGTCAGTGGGGCCATGGATGACTGAAGCCATGGGAAGGGATGCTGGGAATGAAGGGATGGTGGGAAGAGAGCACATGTAGCATTGAGAGTCTGATCCAGGTTCGGGTTCTGGCTTTGCCACTTACCAGCCATGTGACCCTGGGCAGGTTAACTGACTCCATAAGCTCCCTTTCCCTCTCTGGAAATGAGGCTGCTGATAATTCACCAGGTGGGATTGTGGTGAGAATTATCTTAAGAGAATGATTTAAAGTCTTAGCACAGTCCCTGGCATAAATGAGAGCCACAGCTCTAGAAGAGGTGCAAGTCCTTGTCTTGCTCGTGGAAAGCATCCTGTTTGACAAGGACATTGACTTTTCCAGGGAAGTTGGTAAGGACTCCCTGAAAAGAGATACTTCAGCTGGCAGAGTTCAGTGGGGGCTCCCAGGCAGCAGGGAGTACATGTGAGCTTTGGCTGTTGTTAGACAGAAGTAGCTTGCATCATCTACAATGAAGCTTGTTTTGTCTGTTCCCTTTATTTCAGGTTCCAGTGGGATGGGAGCTTATCACGGAAAACATAGTTTCGATACTTTTTCTCATCAGCGTCCCTGTTTATTAAAAAGTTTGAAGAGAGAAGGTGCTAACAAACTCAGATATCCTCCCAACAGCCAGTCAAAAGTGGATTGGGGAAAATTTTTTCTCTTGAGACGGTTCAACAAAGAAAAACTCGGTCTCCTGGTGCTCACTTTCCTG
This sequence comes from Macaca thibetana thibetana, assembly GCF_024542745.1. Taxonomy (NCBI): domain Eukaryota; kingdom Metazoa; phylum Chordata; class Mammalia; order Primates; family Cercopithecidae; genus Macaca; species Macaca thibetana. Next base: position 2,063,819 of record NC_065593.1, on the reverse strand, counting down.
GGCATTGTAGCCGCTGTGCTGGTCAAGGTGAGTCCCTATTACCCATGAGTGCCATTCTGTCTGGTCCTGGCCCAATGGCTGCCAGATGCTTATTCTAGCAGGACTCTACATTAGCTTGTAGAGTGTAAGACAGGGTCAGTGAACCACAGCCTGCTGGCCAGCTACCTCTTTTTGTCACTAAAGTTATTGGAACACAGCCACACCCACTTGTTTACTAATCATCCACAGCTGCTTTCATGGGATGGTGACAGAGCTGAGTAGTTGCAACAGAGGCTGAAAGGCCCTTAAAGCCTAAATTATTACAGAAAAGTTTGCTAATCTCTGGTCTAAGAGGTTAAAAACAGTGTAGAACTTGATTGCAGAATTCTGACTTATCTGATCAAAGGGTTAGCCCTTTGATCCTTCTGGTATTGGACTTTCCTTGTCACTTACAGCTTTGTTCTTTTTTTTTTTTTTTTTTTTTTTTTTTTTCCTTTGAGGAGTCTCACTCTTTTGCCCAGGCTGGAGTGCAGTGGCGCAATCTTGGCTTACTGCAACCTCTGCTTCCCGGGTTCAAGCAATTCTCCTGCCTCAGCTTGCTAAGTAGTGGCGACTACAGGTGCCTGCCAGCCTCAGCTTCCCTAGTAGCTGGGAGTACAGGCGCCAGCCACCATGCCCAACTAATTTTTGTATTTTTAGTAAAGACGGAGTTTCACTACACTGGCCAGGCTGGTCTCGAACTCCTGACCTCAGGTGATCCACTTGGGCCTCCCAAAGTGCTGGGATTACAGGCATGAGCCACCACGCCTGGCCAGCTTTGTTCCTGAATGTGCATGAAATCAGCTTGCCACGGAGATGGAGGCAAGAACTCTGGTGCAACAGCTTTGGTGAGGGATATTTTATTAGGCTTGAATGTTTTTCCACCAAAGTTGACTACCTGATAAAGTTTATCTTTTGTGATTAATCATTATAGAGATGGGCTTGCAAAGAGGCCCTCATGATAGCTGCCTTCTCAAAGCAGTTTGCATATTTTGAGGTGAAGAGGAAATCCATAATTAAAGTTAAGATGGAATGACGAACACAGTTGTGTCTGTGGCACCCTCAGCCGTTCAGCTGAGGATGTAACGTTGAAAATATTGACCATATCAGTGAAGAATGGGCTTGGAAAAGGCAATGG